>NC_092874.1:445628597-445992347 GCF_028372415.1 Notamacropus eugenii
CATAGATCAACATCTGACACCACATACCAAAATAAAGTCCAAATGGTTACATAATTTAGATATAAAGGCTGACACTATAAACAAATTAGGGGAGTAAGGAATAGTTTAACTGCCAGATTTATGAAGAATGGAAGAATTTATGATCAAACAAGACATAGAGAACATTATGAAATGCAAAATGGATAATTTTTTTGTTTATATTAAATTGAAAAGTTTTTGTACAAACAAAGCCAATGCAATTAACATTAGGAAAGAAGCAGAAAACTGGGAAAGAAATTTTGCAACTAGTGTCTGTAATGACGGCCTCATTATTAAAATATATCTAGAATCGAGTCAAATTTACAAGAATATAAATCTTTCCCCCATTGATAAATGTTCAAAGGATATGAAAAGGCAGTTTTCAGAGAAAGATATTAAAGTTATCTCTAATCATATGGAAAAAAATGCTCTAAAGCACTATTGATTAGAGAGATGCAAATCAAAACAACTCTGAGGTGCCACATTACACCTATCAGATTAATTAACATGACAAAACAGGAAAATGATAAATTTTGAAGAAGATGTGGGAAACTTGGAGAAGTAATTCATTGTTGGTGGAGCTGTGAGCTGATCCAACCATTCTGGAGAACAATTTGAAATTATGCCCAAAGGTCTATAACAAAGTGCATACCCTTTGACCCAGTAAAACCACTTTCAGGGTTGTATCCCAAAGAGATAATAAAAATGGGAAAAGGACCCCTATGTATATACAAAAAATATTTATAGCAGTTCTTTTTGTGGTGGCCAAGAACTGGAAAGTGAGGGGAAGCTTACCAGTTAGGGAATGGCTGAACATGTTGTAGTATATCAATGTAATGGAATACTATTTTGCTACAAGACATGATGAGCAGACCAATTTCAGAAAAAACATGGAAAGACTTACATGAATTGATGCTGAGTGAAGTAAGCAGAACCAGGAGAACATAGCGCACAATAACAGCCATAGTGAGCAATGACTGACTTTAATGCAAGTTCTGAAACAAGGAAAATGCCATCCACATACAGAGAAAAAACTGTGGAGTCTGAATGCAGAGTGAAACAGACTCTTGTCTTTTTTTTTTTTTTTGTTCTTGTTTTGTTTTGCTTTTTCTATCTCATCGTTCTACCCATTCATTCTAATTCTTCTATACAACATGACTAATGTGAAAATAGTAACGTATGTGTAGAGCCTATAAAAAATTGCATACTGTCTTGGGAGGGGGTGGAAAGGGAGGGGAAAATTTTAAACTTTTAGGAATGAATGTTGAAAAATAAAAATAAATAAATTAACTTTAAAAAAAGAAAGGCGCTTCAGCAACCTTTACAACAGAGCTGCTAGTCTTCCCTGACTATACCCTACGGTCTAGGGTTATCATGTTAGTGAAAGGCCATTAGTTTCTGCTTTATTAGAATTAAGTGAAAGGACTAAAGACAAACTTAGGAATTAGTGTAGAGAGATATCATATAGAGAGGAACAAGAATTACATTATAACCGTCTTCCAGTAGAATGCTAAATCCTTGAGGAAATGTTTTGTTTTGGTTTTTCAGTCTCCAACATCTAATACCATTCTTAATCAACACTTACCGAACTGCTAAAGTACTATAATGAGAAATGGGGAATATTCCTGTTCTACTTAGCCCATGAGCATACAATAAAGTACAGTGAATGAACATAAGGCAGCCAATCATTCTTAATATGAGTCAAATATTTCTAAATAATATAAGTATTTATATAATATTTATATAATTATTATAGTAATATAATATTATATTTATATAATAAATTATTTATATAATTAAAATTATCAAGAAAAGGAATAAGTTGCCTTGGGAAAGAGTGGACCATCTTACTCCACCTCCAACTCTTTGGAAATCTTCAAGGAAAGCCTGGGTCACTATTTGGTGTACATTTTATTAAGGGGATTATTTTCCATCAGTGCCTTTCTCTAAATGGAAACTGAGCTGCCAATTAACTAAACTTCTGTTATTCCTGGAGCCTGTTTCACATCTAGAAATTGTATGCATTTTGATCAATAACAATGGGTTTTCTTTGCTCTAGAGAGGAAAATGTGTTCACATTTAGCAGTGTGTAAGCCATAGGAATTGTGAAAGATACACTCAAATCACCTATTGGATGATATGGATAGGTAAGACTCCTGTCATACCGTTACTCAGGTTTGTACCAAAGACACAGCACAGGCATTAATGACTGGAAATATGAAGCCCCTCATTTTCACCATCCATTTTCCCTTACTGGATATCTTCCCGCTCCCAATTCAATTCCCTTTGACAATATGAATCTATTATAGACAGCTAAGTTTCTTTTCTTTTCTCTCATTTTTGTTTTAGAATTAGGTAAGCACACACTATTTTATGTTTTAATCAACCTAAGGCTAGAACTGAAGCAAGTGACTTCAAAAAGCCACTGGAGTGTAACTGACAATCACAACAGCAAAAGTGAATTTCCTGTTTTGAATCCCTGATTATTCACACAATAGATTATTTATCATAAAAGTGTTTTTCAATAATTCTAAATTCAAAAAGCTAAATTTGGACAATTGTTTGGATTCAATTCAGATTTGTGATTTTATCCATGTTAATTGTGATCTCACAGTGTGAAAATTTCAGTGCAGATAATAACAAATTTATATTATCAGATGATAAATATAATTAGTATACTATCAAATCTATAATATGATAGCTATCTTCTGCTAGAATATAACATCCTTGAGAACAGTGACTGTTTACTTGTCATTTTTCAATCTCTAATGTTGAATATTTATCATAATATTTCATAAATACCTGTCAAATTATTTTCAAGTTGTCATGGGAAAGAGTCATTATAGATGTTCTGCTGACACTGGGACGGCAAAAATAGGTCTAAAGAATGAAAGTGGAAACTTCTTGGAGAAATTAGGACCTGTATCCCAATTTATCTTTCCACTAAGCCAAAAAGGGCATAAGAGATTTAACCTTCAGTTAATATTACGAGAAAAGATGCAAATGAAAGACAGTGTGGCATGTATATATTTTAAAGGAAAAGCATCAAAATGTAATATATGTCCAAAAATATGGTTACTAAGCAACTGGCTATACACAAGTATAAAAAAAATTGCACAATTTATCACTCTATATATTTAATTCCTATATTGGGATGTTGTCGACAAAGTAGACAAAAGAAGATTTCAACCTCTTCTGACTTTCATTTGGAGAATTGCTTTGACTTTTTTCTACGTGTTTAATCTATCTAGATACACCATGAAAAAACTTTATTAAACCATTTCATATCTATTATGGAGTCTGTGTCTCCAATGACAAATTAGATCATAGAATTTAATCTACTTTCACTCCAAGATATTTGTGTCATTTGACAGAGTTAGAGCTACAAGGGACAAAAAATGATCAATTCCTAAACTCTTAAAAAATAGGTGAGATCTAGAGTTGCTGATTGATGTGCCGAAGATCACACACAAAAAGCAAGGGGCAGACAAAGAATTTGATCCCAGTTTTTTTTTGGATGCTAGGTTAAGTATTCCACTTTTTTTTACTGCTTTGAAATAGATATATGTTAAATCCTAAAGTAAGCTCAATTCTGTCTTAATGTGCTAATAAACACAAATAGGCAAGATGTTGTATATTTTCATTGATTTCAAATCCCTCTGCAACTTCCTGATTTAGACTTCTGATGAAAATCATCAAGGTTGAAGTGTTCTCATTTATAAACTATTATTTCACAGTTTAACCATTCACAAATATTCCTAATGCCTTAAGCTTAATGTTTTCAAATCATAGTAAGCTGCTTCAGTTATTTCCCAGACACACTGAGATTGCCATTAACTATAAAGGAAATTCCAGTGGTAGATTCATTATTACTTTCTAGTTCAATCAATAGCTACATAGCCTTGAACTAAGACTTAGCTCAGTTACAATCCAAAGCTTTGATCTCACAGTGTAAAATGCTTAAGAGATAAATAAGTCTATTTCATTTGTGAAGGTGCTTCATTTCTGAATATGAACTTGCTTGTGTCCTTCAAATACAGCATTACAGCAAAAATAGACATCTAATTACATAGATAAATATTCACAATGAAGCTACCGGGATATGTTTTTATGATATATGATAATCTTGACACTCATTTTTCTCAATGAAATTTTATTAGGCTTTGTGTTAGCAGTCAAGGTGAATGAAAAATAATGAAGCTTTTTTCCCCTAATCTACTGCACAGGTTTTTTGTATTGTTTTTTTTTTTTTTAATTTTAATTTCAGGTCTAAGTAAGACCTAGATTCATTGACAGATAATGTTTGCTGTATTTTTGTAATATTCATCTGATGCTTTTGCCAAACTGAATAAGGGCTTAATTCAATAATTTACTGTACAGGGAAAGATAATATATCATTTAATATCCTACCTGTTAAATATATCCCATACATTGTTCACAAGTAACTTCTTCCTTCTATATAATTGTGTGTACTATATTATAGGAGTAATGATAAATTAAATTTATGTGTGGTGTATGTGTGTGTGTGTATATACATATATATGTATATGTTGTATTCATGTCTATATTACTCCTTTTTAAAGACTTAAGCAAATATCTTCTAACCTGAATTTAAAAACTCAAGTAAATTGTGGGAATATCAGCTACATTTTTTTATTGAGTTGTAAAGCATGGAATTGTTTTTAATTGGAAGAATTTCAGTTGAAGATTACTGACTTAGTATTACAAGAGACATCAGAGATCAGTTAGCCCAAAACACAAATTTTACTGATGAAGAACTTAAATATAAACACAGAGGAGAAGTAACTTGCCTAAGGCCACATACATACTGGTAGAACTAGGTTTCAGCCAATACTTTCTAATTCTAAAACCAGCATTTTTCAACTATATTACTCTCAAGACACAAGTCCATAACTCACTAATGAAGCCAAGATTAGACAGAAAGAAGAAAAGTAGGGGAAATCTTTTATAGCAAATTTCTCTGATAAAAGTCTAATTTCTCAAATACATAGAAAACTGAATCAAATCTATAAGAATACAAGCCATTTCCCAATCAATAAATTATCAAAGGATATAAACAGGCAGTTTTCCAAAGAAGAAATCAAACCTGCCTCTAGTCATATAAAAAGCTCCAAATCACTATTTATTAGAGAAATGCAAGCTAAAAGATCTCTGAAGTACCATATGCCTATCAGATTGGCTAATATGACAGAAAAGGGAAATTGCAAATGTTGGAGAAGATATGAGAAAATTGGAATACTAATGCATTGTTGGTGAAGCTGTGAGCTATCCCAACTATTCAGGAGAGCAATTTGAAACTATGCCCAAAGGGTTACAATGTGCATACCCTTTGAGCCAGAAATACAAGTCCTAGGTCTGTACCCCTCCACAAAAAAAAAAAAAAAAAAAAAAAAAAAAAAAAAATGGAAAATCTTTCTCAATTGTGAATTGAGAGAAAATTCTTTTTTTTATTATTTTTTAATGTTTAACAATCACGCCATACAATTGAGATTTTATCACCCCCACACCTACTCCCCACTACCCCCCTCCCTCCCCACGACTGCATACAATTCTGTAAAGGTTCTACATATACTTTCCTATTAAGTACATTTTCACTATAGTCATGTTATGTAGTCGGACTAAAATAAATGGAAGAAATCATAACAAATCAAAACATGATACACAAAAACATACACATACACAAACATGATCTGCTACATTCTGCAAATGACTTCCATATTTCTTTCTCTGAGTGTGGAAGGCATTTTGCCTTAGAGAACCACCATTGGGATTTTTTTTTTTTTTAAGAAGTTCTTGCATTATTATGAAATTCCAAGTCTACCAGAAAAAACTCTCGCACACTGTGGTCGTTGCTGTGCACAAAGTTCTCCTGGCTCTGCTCCTTTCACTCAGCATCAGGTCATATAAGTCCTTCAAGGCCTCTCTGAAGTCTTCTTGTTCATCATTTCTTATGGCACAATAGTACTCCATTACATTCATATACCATAATTTATTCAGCCATTCCCCAATTGATGGACATCCCCTTGACTTCCAGTTTTTGGCAACTACAAAGAGTGCTGCTATAAATATTTTTGTACTTGTGGGACCTTTTCCCATTTTTATGATCTCTTGGGGATACAGTCCTAGTAGCGATATTGCTGGGTTAAAGGGTATGCACATTTTTGTAGCCCTTTGGGCATAGTTCCAAATTGCTCTCCAGAATGGTTGGATGCGCTCGCAGGTCCACCAACAATGAATTAGTGTTCCAACTCTCCCACATCCTCTCCAGCATTTATCATTTTCTTGTTCTGTCATGTTTGCCAATCTTATAGGTGTGATGTGGTACCTCAGAGTTGTTTTGATTTGCATCTCTCTAATCAATAGTGATTTAAAGCATTTTTTCATATGATTATAGATATCTTTAATTTCTTCTTCCGAAAATTGCCTGTTCATATCCTTTGACCATTTATCAATTGGGGAATGACTAGTATGATTATACATTTGAGTCAGTTCTCTATATATTCTAGAAATGAGGCCTTTATCCCCAAGCTTAGCTGTAAAAATTCTTTCCCAATTTACTACATCCCTCTGGATTTTGGTTGCATTGGGTTTGGTTGTGCAAAAACTTCTCAGTTTAATGTAATCAAAATAATCCATTTTGCATTTCATAATGCTTTCTGTCTCTTCTTTAGTAAAAAATTCTTCCCTTCTCCATAAATCTGATAAATACACTTTTCCTTGCTTCTCCAGTTTATTCGTGGTATCAATCTTTATACCTAAATCATGTACCCATTTGGACTTTATTCTTATGTATGGTGTCAGGTATGGGTCTATGCCTAATTTCCACCACACTGTTATCCAGTTTTCCCAGCAATTTTTGTCAAACAGTGAGTTCTTATCCCAGAAGCTGGGGTCCTTGGGTTTATCAAACAGAAGGTTGCTATATTCCTTGCCTACTGCGTCTTGAGTGCCAAATCTATTGCACTTGTCTACCTCTCTGTTTCTTAGCCAATGCCAAGTGGTTTTGATAATTGCTGCTTTATAGTACAATTTGAGGTCTGGTAGTGATAGGCCACCTTCCCAAGCATTTCTTTTCATTAGTCCCTTTGATGTTCTGGACCTTTTGTTTTTCCAAATGAATTTTGATATTATTTTATCCAGCTCTAGAAAGTAATTGTCTGATAGTTTAATTGGTATGGCACTAAATAAGTAAATTAATTTAGGTAGAATTGTCATTTTTATTATATTAGCACGGCCTACCCATGAGCAACTAATGTTTTTCCACTTACTTAAATCTGACTTTATTTGTGCAAAAAGTGTCTTGTAATTGTGTTCATATAATCCCTGGGTTTGTTTTGGCAGGTACACTCCTAAGTATTTTATACTGTCTACTCTAGCTTTAAATGGGATTTCTCTTTCTATCTCTTGCTGTTGGACTTTGTTGCTAATATATAGGAATGCAGAAGATTTGTGTGGGTTTATTTTGTACCCTGCAACTTTGCCAAAGTTGTTTATTATTTCAAGTAATTTTTTACTTGAATCTCTGGGATTCTCTAAGTAAATCATCATGTCATCTGCAAAAAGTGATAACTTAGTTTCTTCTTTGGCGAGAAAATTCTTAAAAAAGGGATAGAAGTGATCATAAATAGAGAGAATTTTGATTACATGAAAGTCAAAAAATACAAAAATAAAAACTAGAGCTAGTAGGAAAAAACAAATGTTTGATAGACAAAACCAACCAGCCAACATTAACAACAGTAACCAAAAAAAAACCCTTTTTAATAAAAATCTCTGATAAAGTTTTGATAACCAAGATATACATTGAACATCCCAATCTGTGTCTGTTTCTCTGTCTCTTTCTCTCACACACAATTTTTTAAACATTTGTTCTTAAAACTTGGAGTCCCAAATTCTCTTCCCTTCTCTATCCTCACCCACCCAATGCCCCTTACTGAGAAGGCAAGCAGTTTGATATAGGTTATACATGTATTGTCTTGCAAAACACTTCCATAATAGTCATGTTGTGAAAGAAAGCATAGAGAAAAGAAAAACTCAAGAAAAATGAAGTTTAAAAGTTTACTGCGATCTCTATTTAGACAAAATTAGTTCTTTTTCATCCTAAGTCCTTCAGAGTTGTCTTGTATTCTTGTATTCCTGAGAATAGCTAAGTCATTCACAGTTGATCATCATACAATATTACTACTACTTTGTAGTACATTTTACTCTGCATCAGCTTATGTAAGTCTTTCCAGATTTTTCTGAGACCATCCTGCTCATGATTTATTGTAGCACAGTAGTAGTCCATCAAAATCACCTACTACAATTTATTTCAGCCATTCCCCAGTTGATAGGCAATTCTTTGGCTGGACAAGAAAAGAGCTGCTATAAATATTTTGTGCATATGGGTCTTTTTCCTTTTTGTTCTTTTGTTTTCTTTCTTGGAATACAGATGTAGTAGTGGTATTGCTGGGTTGATGGTCATGATTTCATGGCCCTTTGCAAATTAATCTGCAGAATGGTGTAATCCATTCATAAATCCTCTAACAGTGCAATAATGTCTCACTTTCCCCACATCCCCTTCATATTTGTCATCTTCCTTTTCTGTCAGCCATCTAATACGTGAGGTAGAACCACAGATTTGATTTAATTTGCATGAATTAAATTTAAAAAAAATATATGAAATTTCACCTTTCACCGAGCCAATAGGGAAATATGATTAACTATGTAAATTGTCATTATTTGGATAGATTACAGAATGATGGGCAAATTAATATATTGTTGGTGGAGCATTAAGCTAGAATAACCATCCTGTGAGGCTATTTGTAGGTATGCTAAGAAAATGCCTAAAATAATTTTACATTTTGAGAAATGCTGTTTCTGGGGATATATTCCAAAGAGGTAAAAGAAAGCTTAAATACATACCAGAGTGTTTATCCAGTATTTTCTGTAGTGACAAAATACTGGATACAAATTCTATCAATTAAACAAGTTGATACATTAATAGACTATGATATCAAACTATAAGAAGTAATGAATAGAAAAAATACAGAAATGCATAAAAAGATTCAAACAAACTGAAACAAAGCTAAACAAATAAACAAAAAAAAACATAAGAGAAGAATACACTGTTACAAAAACTAAATTTAAAAATTCAGTACTGTATGATTATAAGAATGAAACTTGTTTCCAAAATAGATCTGAAAAAAAATTCTAATTCTTTCTCTTCTCTGCAGAGAAGGGGAACTAGGGATATAGAACTTTACATATGAAATTAGACTTGGTTGCTATATTTAACTTTACTGAAAAGCATTGTTAATCTTTCTTTCCACTTATTTCATACTTAGTTATAAGGTATGGATGTCATGGGGAGTGGAAGAAAAAATATACCATGAAATTAAGGTAATGTGAAAATATAATGTGTTAATGAAAATTTTCTTTAAAGCCAAAACTCACAAAAGAATTCCATACCTGAATCGATGAAATAGATAGGAGGAAATACTGGGATTTCATTTACAACTTAAGGATGTTTATATGAAAGTTGGAACAGTCTTTCAAACAAACCATCAAATGGCAATTATAAATACATGAAAATCAACTGCTTCTTGGAGTCATTGTTTCACTCTTTTTGTAGGTATAACTGGCATTTCTAAACACAATGTTTGCTAAAATGTGCAGTTGATGAGGAGCCAGGTTATTTTTGTTCCAATTTGGATTTCCTAGATTCCCCGTGTCCCCTTTTATTGAGCCAGATTTTTTTCTTGGAATGAGTGTTTTCATTTTCCAAACCTTCTCATATGTAAGGAAGGATTTGGTCTATTATTTTCTCATTTCTATTTCTTTTTTAGGGGCAGCTGGGTGACTCACAGGATAGCACACTGGGATTGTAATAAGTAAGACATCTTCCTGAATTCAAATCCAGCCTCACACAGTTACTATCTGTTTAACCCTACAGAAATCACTTAACCCTGTTTGCTCAATTTCCTCATTTGTAAAATGAGCTAGAGAAGGAAATGAGATAATATTCCTGGGTCTTTGTCAAGAAAACCCAAAAGAACATCACAAAGAGTTGGATATGACTGAAATAACCAAACAATCAACATCTCTTTCCTAGCCTTTTAAATATTTTTTATCTCAATTCCAATTTTTGGTCTAAGAAAAAGTGCTTTGGATTTAAAGTTTGAATACAGAGATCATGGTTTGACTCTCAACCCTTTCACTTTCTCTGCATGTGAACTTGTTCATGTTCTTTAAGCTCTCTGGATCTATATTTTCATTTGTAATAATAGCACCTTGAACTTCAGGATGCCAAGGTCACTTACAGTTGTTATTCCTTAATACTGTCATTTTGTCCCCAAATCACGATTCAATATCAGCCCCAAGGGGAGAAGAGGGTACAACTCTAACAAGAATATCATTATTCCACCATCATTCAAAATGTTTTACAAATGAATGCTTTTGTACGTTAGTCCACCTTTGACATTGTTCTCTGAGACAATGCCTTCATGGCATTTGTTTCTGAACTTTTAAAATTAAGTTTATGGTGGGATCTTTTGAGAAGCTATAGAATGAATCTCTCTAGGCAGGAGGAAAAAATAATCAACCAGACATTAATTTGTTCAGGAACTATTGTTCAGGCTATTATGCATAGAACAAAAATATTCATGGATGCATTATAAACATTTAAATTGTTTTCCATTTTTATGACTAGGACTGAAATATCATTTCACACCACCAGCATTCAGTAATGTTTCATCAGTTTTCTCTTTTTTTACACATGCTGTGCATGTGATTTATGCCATAAATATTTGTGCTCTGACCCTCACCCCTCAAAAAATAGAAAGAATAGGAAAGGAAAAAAGCATAGAATGTAAAGAGATATGATTCCTGGTTTTATCATACATGAGATTTGGGCAATGGCTATAATTTAAATTTTAAAGTTGCCTTCCATGAATACTTGGCTGCCGTCTTTGCCTTGTGGTGATCATACAACTAAGTTAGATTGTTGTCAGTATGACTTGCAGAAAATGGATTTGGTGGTGAACAACAATGGTGACACTAAGATTCACTTTTCTATCACCTTTAATAATAGATCATGCTTAATGCGAGTTGTCTGGAGATGCTCAATTAAAGAAAATATTAAGAGAATCTTATTGCACAAAACCAAAAATATGACCCCATCATCTCTTTGTAAGTCTAATAATTCATGCACCAAGAAATTAAAGTTGGCATTATAAATTTATTTTTAATAAATTGAGCATAGAGAACCTGGAAAAGAGCAGATTTGGTGGATATGTGGTAGATATTTTTCAAACACTGAAAGGCCAACCTTCGAGTCATTAAAGGGCTAGAAGATTAAAGTTCCCCCCTACACCCTAGGAAACAAAGGACTGAGCTGGCAAAGACATAAAGTTACGTTTCATATGAGACAGGGAAGAAGAAGAAGAAAGAGAATAGAAGAAGGAGGAAGAGGAGAAAGATGATGAGGAGAAGGAGGAGGAAAAGGAGGAAGAGGAGGAGGAGGAGGAGGAGAAGGAGAAGAAGAAGAAGAAGAAGAAGAAGAAGAAGAAGAAGAAGAAGAAGAAGAAGTAGAAGAAGAAAAAGAAGAATTAACTTTCCATCAATTAGAATTATCTAGAATTGGAGTGTGTTACCTAAGAAGGAAGTAGACTTTCCCTTTCTGGACTTATCCAACAATGGCTGAATAGATATTTGTTGAATAAGTGAAAGAGAGATTCTTTTAGGAAAATTGATTGGACCTCTGAGTTCTCTTAAAATTTTTGAATTCTCTGCTTCTGTGATGTTTTGCCTTGGATCATTTTGATATTACACTAAAGGAGTAGAAAAAAGGATTTATAATATATCCAGGAAAGAGGTCATCTAAGTATAATAGGCATATTCCATACGCTTTTAAAAAATATTACAGGTACAGACTGTATATTATGGGTCATGCACACATTTTTTAAGAGTCATTTATTATGCATTTACCAGCACACTGCTTAAATAGCTTTTTGTGTTGCTTGCAATGCAGAAGAGTTCTGTTTTGGTTTTTTTGTTGTTGTTTGTTTTTTCGTTTTTGTTTTCTTCCTTTTAAGGAACACAGGACTGCCAAGAGGTGTTGGTGAGAAGTTAATCATTATAGATATAGGGGGAACCAATTCAAATGATAGAGATTTAGAAAACTTTTGTATGTGTTTGTGAGGGTGTGTGTGTGTGTGTGGATGTGGGTGTATGTGTTTTCAATAGCAAATTGGCCAGTGCGAGTAGAATGTATGTAAGAGAGTAATGTTTTACAAGATAAAAAGTTTAGATTGTGAAGGGAATTTATGGCAAAAGAGATTAAATTTAACCCTTTGTTTGTTATCTTTTGTCCTCAACGAAGGACAAAATGACATCACTATGTTAGCATGAAGTTACAGTGTGTCTGACTGACCAATTTGAGTTCAAAAGACTTTACCAAAGATCAGACACAAATAGTCCATTTGAACATGTGAGATGGATTCTTTCAATACGCTTATCTCACATTTCTTTTGAGTTACTTCAATTCTGTTTCACACACCACCTTCTTTGATGAGGGCATTCCATTCTGAGCCATCCTGTGCCAGTGTCTCCCATGTCATGTAATCAATTCTAAAATTCTTCAGAGAGATCTTGAGAGTATCCTTGTATTGTTTCTTATTATCACCACATGAGCACTTGACTTGTGTGAATTCTCCATAAAATAGTCCTTTAGGCAAGCATACATTTTGCATTAAAAAAAAAAAAATGTGGCCAGTATATCAGAGTTGCTCTCCTGCAATAGAGTTTCAATGGTTGACAGTTTAACTCAAGTGTCCAGTAGTTTATTGTGCCAGGTGTTCTTCAAAATCTTCCTAAGACAATCCAAATAGGAGAGATTTACTTTCCTGACATGGCCCTGGAACAGAATTCAGCTTTCACAAGCATGCAACAATGAGGTCAGCACAATGGCTCTGTAGACTTTCAGCTTGATAGTCTAATATCTCTTCTCTCCCTTTTTTTTCCTTTTGAGCCTCCCAAAGGCTGAACTAGCTCTGGCAATACACATGTCAACCTCATTATCACTGTCCATTCCTGGAAAGTATACTGATAAAGTAGCCAGTAAACCCAAAGCAAAAAATGCAGCTTTTGGGGGTACAACAGAGTAGGAGGACAAGCAGGAGGAGGAGAACTGCTACTCACTCACAGGTTGTGTTTGTCCTTCCTTCTCAAAGAGGACTATGGCATCAAGATGATGACATGACTTGCAGATGACTTTGATTTGAGTGAGGAAAGGCTATGCAAGGTCATCAACCTCACTTCCTTCTCCTGTGCCATCTGGGTCCAGTGACCTGATAGTCATCAAGAAGGCTGGAGATGGTCCAGTACGCAATGTGAGAACCTGATCCTTTCAGATTAAGGTCTTATAGCATTCCTGGAGCCCATAGACTGGACACCAAGTTCTCACCCACCAAGCATAGAATGGATTTAAATACTAAATAGCAATTGTTTCTCTTTTACCCAGGAACCCAGAGGGTCTTCTCCTCCCAGTTTGATATTTTTTGTTTGATTAAATGAGCCATCCCTTGAGCAACTACCTAAGGAAGCCTACTCACTGAATAGATGTACCTCACTCAAGATGAGAATGCTATAAGACCTTAGCCTGAAAGGGCCAGGGTGTCACATTGCATCCTGGGCCATCTCCAGCCATTCTGATGAATATCATGCCACTGGATCCAGATGGCTCAGAAGGAGAAAGTGAGATTGGTGACCTTGCACAGCCCTCACTCAAATCAAAGTCAACTGCAAGTCATGTCATCATCTTGATGTCGTGGTCCTCTTCAACAATGCTGGACAAACACAACAACTGATGAGGTAAGTGAACTTATCCATAGTACTCAAAACTTCTCCATTTGCTAAAAACAATGGTTCCACATAAGGAAAGTGTGATGCTGGCTGGTAGAGTACCTGCAGTTTATTGGTGTTAATTGTTAGGTCAATTCACACTGATTAAATCACACTCTTCCAAAGTAGAGTTGTTGTCTTTCCTTCATTTTTTGAAGAGGACCGTGACATCAAGAAAGTGATACACATACTTGCAAGTGAATTAGATTTAAGTGAGGAGGGTTGCACAAAGTCATCAATCTCACTTTCTCCTCAGGAGTTACCTGAGTTCATTGACAAGATATCGATCAGGATGACTGGAGATGGTCCCATGAAGTAGAGTTAAATGCCAATTGAACCATCTAGTTGGACAAGTTTATGAATATGTAAACAGTGTGTAAACTCTTGGAGGGCAGGGGCTATTCTCAGTTTGCTTTTAATCCAAGCATTTAGAATAATTTTTGGCCTATTAAAGGTATTTAATAAATTCCTTTCAAAGAAACAATTCTTTGTCTTGAATTGAAAATAAAAATTCAAAGTCCTACTGATGATATTCATTTCTGGAAAGAAAAGTAGCCAAGAATTGTTTAATTATTTTCCCCCTACTTTCTTTAGTTTTGCTTTTGATTTACTGGATAATTCTGGATAAAGTCACCTTCAGTGAACTCATCAACCAAAAAATATAGGACTGCTTTATGGACATATTAAGATAGAGTCATAATTTATAAAATACTTGAAGATGTCAGGTTTAAAGGGGTTAAAGGTTGTTGAAGCTTCAGATAGGTTTCCTTCCCTTATCTTCATAAAACTGACAAGCCATATGGTGCAAATATGTGTGATTGGCAAGGTTTTAGCGATTCAGAACAATGGCATTATAGAAAGTCCCTGGAGAATTTATGTTTAAATATATTTGCATCAAAGAGAGTAAAATAATTTCTTAAAGCTGAAAAAACTCAATTCAAGAGAATCATTGCATTTTAAAACTGGCCAGAACATTCAAGATTATGTTGTTCAGCTTCACTCATTTTATAGATAAGGAAACTGAATTCCGTAGAGAAAAGGGGACTAGATTAAGGACATTCAGCATCTTCTAAGTTTATCCTCTGGGTATTAAATATAATAAATTGAAGCAGTATTATATTTATTAATTATGACATGCTGTTGTATTCTTCACATTCTCTTCCATAATGTGACAAATTGCTTTTTCAATGATGCCACAGTATATCGATACTGTCATAGCCCTGATGCAGAAATGACCAGAATTGAGACTTTGAAGTTTAACTCCTGGGTCAATAAGAATATTTTATTGCCTTGCAAATATTAGGAACATCACAACACCATAAAGAAGATGGAACCAAGAGTTTAGCTTTTGAAGATCCTACTGAATGGGAAATTCATTGAAAGGAAAAATAGAGAAGCAAGCGAAGGAAAAGATAGCAGAGGAGAGGAGAGAGAAGGGGAGAAGAAGGAATAAGAAGAGAGATGAGGAAAAGAGAGGGGAGGAGAGAGGAAAAAGGAACAGAGAAGAGGGGATGGAAATGTTGGTTGAATTAAATTGGAAGTTGAGGACATAATGGAGAACTGTGTTTTACAGTCTAAAAAACTGAATTTATTTCAATGCAAGAGTTACTCAGTAGGAGATGAAGTTATCTTACAATAAAAATTAATAATTTGCCTAAAGAAAAAGATGCTTTACTATAGAAAAGTAACTTGAATATGAAATAGAAACTAAATATTTAAGTAAATTGTGTTTAAAAATGGAGGAGGGAGCACAATTTAAAGAGATGATGCTTATTAGAAAGAAATGAATGATACGTGAATTGATGTGTCTCTTGATTTATTGCAGAGTTATGCAAGGAAGGCGGGGTGGAGTATCTGAAGTGGTGGTAAATTTATAAGTGAAGGTTTATTTGTGTCCTTCAGTATGTCTCTTAAATCATCTGGGTTTCATTTTCATCATCTGGAAAAAGACTATTGGAATAAATTACTACTAAGGACATTTTGGGGGGACAGCTAGGTGATTCAGTGGATAGGGTTCTGGTCGTGGAGTCAAAGAGACTTATCTTCCTGAGTTCAAATCTGGCTTCAAACACTTACTAGCTGTGTGGCCTTGAGCAAATCACTTAACCCTGTTTTCTTCATCTATAAAATTAGTTGAAGAAGGAAATGGCAAATTATTCCATTATCTTTGCCAAGAAAACCCAGAAAGATTTATGAGATATTGGACCTGAAGGAGGTCATTTTTATCTCTCAATCTATGACTCTATGAGCCTAAAATTCAAAAGGAGAAGTTTTACTTATCAGTTTAAAAGGCTAAAGAAATTACCCTGAATCCATACACCTACCATATGCAGACATTCATGAGTAAATTAAACTGTATCTAGTAAAAGAAAGTTTTATTCTAGTATTCTGAATCCTAGATGAATATTTATCTTTTTATTTATTTTTGTTAAGATCATCTTCATATTGCCAAATATAGATCATTTAATTCATAGATTCATGAGCCAATTAATCAATAAACCAGTAACATTTTTTTTTTAAAAAAGAATATCAGAATTCTTAGATTTACTTCTGGCTTTAGCTAAATGAAAAGAAAAATCTTGTGGAGAGGGAGAGGAAGCTGTTGTGCAGGGCAATGCATCATGTGAGCACCAGAGAATGACCTCAAGCTGTTTTGCAGATAAGATCAATTTTAAAATGGATCAATTATAATGCTCAGTTCAATTAAATAAGTGCTTGGACTCTTTGTGAGGGAAGGGTATGGGAATATTTAAATAAACACACAGAGAAGTAAAGTGAACTGAGTGTTTCCTATTAATTGGTATTACTCAAGCGTATTTCCTGTGTCCATAGGGGTATAGGAATTGCCCAGACACTTGCAGATCACAAGGTCAAAGAAACATAGATTTGGAGTTGTCATTATATGCCAATTAGTCCCAGACCTTCATTTTATAGATGAAGAAATTGAGAAGAAAAAAGTTTTATTCAAGTCACACAAGTAGCAAGTGTCAGAATTAGGATTTAAATTCAGTCCCCACAACTGCATATTCTGATTTCCTTTACAGTAACACAATGGCTGCCTCTAAGAAGTATTTCCAAGATGTAGTTTTGACTCTAGTGATACAAAGAACAAAAGGAGAATAGTGTCTTAATAAAAAAATGGGCATTTCTAATGATTGCTACATTAAAAACTAGACCCCTGTGGGTGATTCCGAAGCAGCGCGGTTCACTGGCAAAGAGGGAATTCTGAATCTGGAATGAAATGGTCTTGATTGTTGGTGCTACTCCTCAGTCTCTGTATGACCTTGGGAAAATCTCTCTCTCTCTCTCTCTCTCTCTCTCTGTCTCTGTCTCTGTCTCTGTCTCTCTCTCTCTGTCTCTCTGTCTCTCTGTCTCTGTCTCTCTCTCTCTGTCTCTCTGTCTCTGTCTCTCTCTGTCTCTCTCTCTCTGTCTCTGTCTCTGTCCCTCTCTCTCTGTCTCTCTCTCTCTCTGTCTCTCTCTCTCTCTCTCTCTTTCTCTCTCAGTCTCTCTCTCTGTCTCTCTGATTGTCTCTCTCTTTGTGTTTCTCTCTCTGTCTCTTGTCTCTCTGTCTCTGTCTCCGTCTCTCTCTTTCTCTTTATCACTCTCTCTCTACCCCAATCTGAAAAATGAACTATTTAGACTGAATCTGGAGTTTTTAGGTTTGCTTTTATTTCATTTTCTTTTCTTTTTTTTTTTTTTTGCTTCATGGACCCCTTAGGAAATCTGGTGAAGCCTATGGTTCTCTTCTCAGAATAGTGTTTTATTCCCAAAATTTATTAATATATTTGTTCTCAGTTTTAAACATTCACTTCCACAAGTTTATAATTTTCCCCCTCCCTCCCCAAAATAGCCTGTAATCTTATATCTGCTGTACACATACATTTCTATTATACACACTTTTACATTAGTAATGTTGCATAGAAGAACTATAGTGAATGGGAGAAATCACGAGAAAAACAAAACAAAGCATAACAAAAGAGAATATAGTCTACTTCATTCTGTATTCTGATTCCATAATTCTTTCTATGAATATGGATGTCATTTTGCATCATGAGATCTTTGGAAAAGTTTTCGGTCATTGTACTGCTGAGAAGAGCTAAGTCTATCAAAATCAGTCCTAACACACTGTGGTTGTTACTATGTATAAGGTTCTTCTGGTTCTGCTCGTTTCACTCAGTATCAGTTCATATAAATCTTTCCAGGTTTTTCTGAAGTCTGCCTGTTCATCATTTCCTATAGCACAATAATGTTTTATTACATTCATTACTACAACTTGTTCAGCCATTCCCAATGTAAAAGCAAGTTTCCTGACATACAAAGGAGGGTCTGCTATCACAGGTTCTTAGATCTGCTTTTCTAAAAGAAAAGGGAAATTTTGATGGGTCAACAATCACTTAAATCAAGCACATATATCATTCACTTACTTCAGGGGGAAAAGTCACACACCCTGAAGTTCAGAGAAAATACAGAGAAATCAAAATCAAGAGACATTCCAACAGTTCAAACAATACGTACATCATAGATCAACAGACAGATCCAGCTGTCTGACCATTACATAAACACATAGTTACCAGAGAAGGAAGCATCAATATCTGGGTTTTCAAAGCCAGGGTGCTACTTAGGGGCTTCTCAGAGTCTCATCTGGTGCACAAACCTTCTTCCAAAACTAAGCCCCAAAGTAAAACTGTACCTCAGAGATTTTGTACATTTTGTAGAGCCAGAGGGTATCACAAAACTTGAGAACCTGTGCCTCATTAACAAAAGATGTAGGCCTTCCTACAAATCTTCCCAGGCCTTTAATGGGTGGGGAAGATCTTCTTTAATTACATTATTTAATCAGAGGCACTTGATTATACTAAAATGAAAAGAGCAAAATATTCTACTTGCTTGCCATTACATCCAATTTTGGACATCCCTTTGATTTCCAGCTCTTGCCCACCTCAAAAAGATGTGGTATAAGTATTTTTGTACATGTGAGTCCTTTTCCCATTTTGCTGATCTCTTTGGGATACAACTCTGAAAGTGGTTTTACTGGGTCAAAGGGTATGCACATTGTTATAGCCTTTTGGGCATAGTTTCAAATTGTTCTCCAGAATGGTTGGATCAGCTCACAGCTCCACCAACAATGAGTTAGTGTTCCAACTCTCCCATGCCTTCTCCAATATTTATTATTTTCCTATTTTGTCATGTTAGTCAATCTGATAGGTATACTGTGGTACCTCAGAATTGTTTTGATTTGTATCTCTCTAATCAAAAATAATTTAGAGCATTTTTTATGACACTAGATAGCTTTAATTTCTTCATCTGAAAACTGCTTTGACTATTTATCAATTGGGAACAGAATACTGTTTTTAAATACAATGAATAAAATACATAAGCTTACAAAGGAAGTCAACCATATTGTAATACAATTATCATTAAGCAAAATATTGTTTACAAAAAAGATGACAGAAACCAGGATGAGAACACCTAGACTTTGGGAGCCTTCAGGTACCCTCTGAATCTATGAGCTTATGATGCTAGGAATTTATTTCTATTATTTCAAAATGAATACAAGGGCAAAATGTCAAAGAAACTGAGACTTAGGAAGGACCTCAGAGGTCATCTAGCAGGACAGGCACATAACTCAGCAAGAACAAACAGCCAGTATTTTTGTGACACAACTTGCAAAGGGCTCTATTGAAATTATGATATTGAAGTCCCCCAATAGCCCTTATAGAAGGAAATTCAAGAATCCCTATTTTTAGATGATAAAGTTTGACAGAAAGTGTTAAAGTGATTTACTCAGGGCCACAAAACTAGGCCTTGATGTTCTTGATTCCAAGTTCAGTTCTCTTTCTGGTAAGTTCCAGTGTCTTTAATTATCTTGTTTATAACTTATTGAAAGAGAACTAGCTGAATAAATAAAGAATTCCATCAGATTAACATGTATTTTATTCATTTCCTTCTTTGCACTTCAACAAAATGATAATGAGCAATCAACTCTTGAAGATACAGTAAGTTCTGACTCTATTAAAATAAAGATGAAAATTACTTGCAAAGAACTTGCAATCTAATAGAAGACATAATAAAGTATCTGGCACCAAAATATATACAGCTACATGATGATTTTGTAACATCTTTTGGAGGGATGGAAATATAGCTGCAAATGGCAAAGGGAACCAAGAAAACAGTGATATTGTCTTAATTCATTCACAAAGAAGAAGAAAAAATGATGTGAAGTTTAAAATTGTAGAGACATCCAGCTCTTCCAGGAATGAGAAAATGCTGCAATTATTGAAAGGTCATTCCTGGAAGCTTTACCAAGACAGATGTTGGTTGGTTGGTTGTTGTCCTTCGTTTTCAAAGAGGACCAAAATGACATCACTATGATAAAGTGAAATTTCCATGTGTCCAACTGTGAGCTTGGAATGCTCTACCACAGGTTAGGCACAGATAGTTCATACGAATTTTTGGTATAGGTACTCCAAATTTGCACATCCTACTTTTATTTTGTGCTGTCTCAATTCTGCTTTGCTCATAGAGCTCACAGAGCACAGCACCCTTTCCGATATGGGCACACCATGCTGAGCAGTACTGTGCTATATGTCCCCATGTTGCACAGTCAAATCAAAACTTCTTGAGAGAAACCATGAGAGTGTCCTTTTTTTTGCTTCTTCTGACCACCATGTGACTGCCTGCCCCATGAGAGTTCACCATAAAATAGTCTTTTTTGGCAAGCACACATTATGCCTTCAAACAATGTGGCCAGCCCATCAAAGTTGTGCTCTCTGAAGCATAGTTTGAATGTCTGACAGTTCAGCTCAAGTAAGGACTTCAGGGTCTGTTACCTTATCCTTCCAGGTGATTCTCATAATCTTCCTAAGCCATTTCAAATGGAAGCAATTCAGTTTCCTGGCATAGTGCTGGAAGACTGTCCATGATTCATAGGCATACAGCAATAGGGTGAACACAATATCTCTGTAGACCTTCAGTTTGACAGTCATTTTAATACTTCTTCTCTCACAAACTTTTCTTCAGAGCCTCCCAAACACCGAGCTAGGTCTGGCAATGCATGAATCAACCTCATTGTCAATGTGTACATCCCTGGAAAGTACACTACCAAGTTAAGTGAACTTATCCACAGCATTCAAAACTTCTTCATTTGTTGTAAACTATGTGTTAATTATTAAGCCAACATTAGCACAAGCAGCACAGAATTGATTCATTCTTTGTTGCGTCTAAGCTTCAGAGGATGCATTGAGTGCACAATCATCTGCAAACAGAAAATCGTGCACCAACACTCCCTTCACTTTGGTCTTGGCTTGTAACCTTTTCAAATTGAAGAACTTATCATCAGTACGGTAGTTGACCTTGATGCCGTATTCATCTTCACTGAAAGTATTTAACAACGTGGCTGAAAACATCATGCTAAAAAGCATAAGAGCAAGCATATTTTCCTGTTCCACTCCATTAGTGACTGGGAAACCATGAGAGCATTGTCTACTATGAAAAACTCAAGGCAAACATGACATCTTGAAATTTGACGTACAATACTGATAAACTTCTCTAGGCAGTCAAATTTTGACATAATTGTCCATAAGTCCTCACAACTAACAGTATCAAAGGCCTTGGTCAGATCAACAAATATTGTGTAGATGTTCCTCTGTTCTGCTCCTGGCATTTCTCCTGAAGTTGTTGAGCAGCAAACACCATATTTACTGTTCCCTGGCCCTTTCTGAAGGCACACTGGCTCTCAGATATATGACCATCCTCCAGGTCAAGGATCAGTCTATTAAGGAGGACTTTGGTAAGAATTTTGCCAGCAATGAGTAAGAGAGAGACTCCTCTATGATTGTGACAGGACAATCCATTACCTTTACCTTTATGGAGATGAACAATGGAGGCATCCTTGAATTCCTGGAGGATAACTTCCTCTTGCCATATAACCTAGAAAATTCACTCTGTTTTTGTATAAGCAATGGTCTCCCTAATTTTCAAATCTCAGCTGGAATCAAATCAGCACCAGGTGCTTTGCCACATGAAAGGAGCCTAATGGCCATAAAAACCTCTTCTTCAGTTGGAAGTTCAGCTAAGGAGGGATTGACTTCAACCTGAGGTAAAGAGTGGCCTCAGCATTGACTGATGATAGTCTGTTGAGAACACTATGGAAGTGTTCAGCCCATCTCTCTAGGATCATGTCCTTATCACGATTCAATGTGGTTCCATCAGCACTGAATATTTGTGATGCACCATTGGTTTTTGGTCCATAAACAGTTTTCAAGGAATCATAAAAGCACTTTGGATTGTTACTATCAGCATAAAACTGAATTTCAGGTGGAGCCAAGATGGCAGCCTAGAAAGACACACTTAAGCAAGGTCCTCCCCACAGCCCATAAAATACGTGTAGAGAAGGACTCTCAACAAATTCTGGAGCAGCAGAAGTGGACAACAACAGAGTGGAGGAGATTTCTAGCCCACGGTGACCTGAATGTTAAAAGTTAAATAAATAATTTTTTTAAAAATGAATTTCATCTGCCTTCTTACTGAGTCAGAAATCCTGTATCTCTCTAAGTTTCACTTGTACTTTGTTTGATGGAATTAAATGCTGCCTTCTTAGAGGTGGATGAAGTATAGCGGTGGTATATCCTGTGGAGTTCTCATTTTTCCTTTAGCAGCTTCTGAATTTCCCCATCATTTTCATCAAACCAGTCTTGGTATTTGCAAGTGTTCTGACTCACATGAGCAAATGCAGTGCTGTACACCAAATTTCTGAAAGTTGCCCACTGCTTTTCTGCTCCACTGTTGCCAACTATGTGTTGGCTCAACTTTCCCTCCAAGAGAGATGTTACAGCTAACATGAAGGAAGTCAGGGCAACGATGTCCCCCAATAAGAGGATTCAGAGGTTAACCAAGAAGTGGCTTGAGTAATTTAAACATAAAAAATAAATAGTTCAAGGTTATCTTTGTTGTATAAGCAAAAATCTTGTGTTGAACTCATCGAAAGCTGGAGAAAGCTATTCCAAAATGTGAACTTGGGCATTATGGGAAAGGACAGGAATGGCTGGCCTTTGATGGTTGGTCTCAAGGATACATTATGAGGAACAATTCTGGTGCATCCTAGACAATCTGCTAAATCTGATAAATACTTGACTCTAGCACTGAATGTAGGATATATGATGAGAAACTCTATCCACCTCCGGAGAAATTATGAATCTAAAAGCTGACTGAAATATATTTATTTTTCCTTTATTTTTCTTCCTATTTTGTAACATGGCTAATATGGAAATGCATTTTGCATGACTTCACATGTATAACAGGAATCATTGCTTGCCTTTTCAATTGGTAGAGGAAAAGCTGGAGAGGTAGGGAATTTGTAGCTCAGAGTTTAAAAAAAGTAAAAAATTACAAAAGGTGTCTGTATAAAATATAAATATATATATATTTGCATATTCTAACATGAAAAGCAACATTGATTAAACAGTTACTATATATCAGACATTGTGCTAGACAATGGGATACAAAGAGAAAAATGAAGCAGTCCTTAGCCTCTTTGAAGAAGCTTACATTTTATATTTTATCAGTGGAAGGAACCACACACATACACACACATACATACATACATACATACATACATACATACATATGTATATATATATATACATATACATATATAAGTATTTTAGCTGACAAACAACAAACTTGAATAAAACAATTTTTCCAGTTACAATTCCTTGAGAAAGCTGGATATTTTCTGCTATTATCTCCTTGTGTGTAGATATATGCATGTCTACATATCATATCTAGTGCAGCTTGTTGTACAGTGCGTAGAGCACTGATTCTGGAATCAGGAGTACCTGAGTTCAAGATCAGCCTGAGATACTTACAAACTATGTGACCCTGGGCAAGTCATTTAACCCTGTCTGCTTCAGTTACTCATCTGCAATAAAGTGATATCATGAAGGAAATGTCGAGCTGTTTTAGTATCTTTGTCAAGAACATTTCTCGTGGAATCACAGAAAGTTGGACACAAGGGAACAACAACAACAAATAGATCATATCTATGTATATCTATCTAGCTATGTCTCTCAACCCATCTATCATATCTACCTGTCTGCTTATCGATCTATCTTTCTATCATGGGAGTTTTGCTGCTCATATCCAAATTGCCTGACATAGAGGTGCCTTACTTCTGGGAGGAGACATTCTGTATTCCCTATCACATGAATGGAAGTCTCTTAACTTTGCCTGAGTAGTGGCACAGTCTGTATCATTACAAACTGACTAAGACACTGAATCATTAAGCACCCCAACATACACAAGGGGACCTACTAACACAGCTTGTTAAAGCTGCATTCATAAAAGGAAAGGGGTTAGTAGTCACTTTAATCAAGCATGTGCATCATTCCTTAAATAAAATACGTATATCATTCAGTTAGTTCAGGGAGTCAGCACCCTGAATTTCAAGGAAAATACAGAGAAATCAAAAGATCAACAAACATGATTTTCTCTGCCTGAATTCAACAGACAATTGAATCCCGATGGTCTGACCATAGTTAACAGAGAAGGAAGGACAGCATCTGGGTCCTCAAAGATCCATAATGGCTCCCAGATTCCTCTTCTGGCCTAACAAACACCTTTAGTCAGTAAGCCCCAAAATAATCAACAGAAACAGGCTTCCTCTGCCTGACAAAATTTCAAAGACAGGTATAGCTGTCTGACCATCCTTACCAGAGAGGGAAGCAAGACATCTGGGTCTTCAAAACTAGGGGACTCTTTAGTGGCTTCCCAGAGTTCTCATCTGGCCAAACAAACACTTTTTTTTATATATATTTTTATTTCACTTTCTTTTGCTTTTTTTTTTTAGTTTAACTTTTAACATTCATTTTCACAAAATTTTGGGTTCCAAATTTTCTCCCCTTTTAACCCCTCCCACCACCCCAAAAAACCATGCATTCTAATTGCCCCTATCACCAATCTGCTCTCTCTTCTATCATCCCTCTCTGCCCTTGTCTCCATCTTCTCTTTTGTCCTGTAGGGCCAAATACTTTTGTATACCCCTTTACTTGTATTTCTTATTTCCTAGTAGCAAGAACAGTACTCGACAGTTGTTCCTAAAACTGAGTTCCAACTTCTCTTCCTCCCTCCCTCCCCACACCTTCCTTTTGGAAGGCAAGCAATTCAATATAGGCGAAATCTGTGTAGTTTTGCAAATGACTTCCACAATAGTCATGTTATATAAGACTAACTATATTTCCCTCCATCCTATCCTGTCCCCCATTACTTCGATTCTCTCTTTTGATCCTGTCCCTCCCCATGAGTGTTGACCTCAAATTGCTCCCTCCTCCCCATGCCCTCCCTTCCATCATCCCCCCCTACCCTGCTTATTCCCTTATCCTCCACTTTCCTGTATGGTAAGATAGGTTTTCATACCAAAATGAGTGTGCATTTTATTCCTTCCTTTAATGGAATGTGATGAGAATAAATTTCATGTTTTTCTCTCACCTGCCCTCTTTTTTCCTCCACTAAAAAGTCTTTTGCTTGCCTCTTTTATGAGAGATAATTTGCCCCATTCCATTTCTCCCTTTCTCATTCTAATATATTTCTCTCTCACCCCTTGATTTCATTTTTTTTAAGATATGATCCCATCCTCTTCAATTCACTTTGTGCACTCTGTCTCTATGTGTGTGTGCATGTGCATGTGCATGTGCATGTGTGTGTGTGTGTGTGTGTAATCCCACCCAGTACCCAGATACTGAAAAATTTCAAGAGTTTCAAATATTGTCTTTCCATGTAGGAATGTAAACAGTTCAACTTTAGTTAAGTCCCTTATGACTTCTCTTTGCTATTTACCTTTTCATGCTTCTCTTCATTCTTGTGTTTGAAAGTCAAATTTTCTTTTCAGCTGTGGTCTTTTCATCAAGAATGCTTGAAAGTCCTCTATTTCATTGAAAGACCAATTTTTCCCCTGAAGTATTATACTCAGTTTTGCTGGGTAGGTGATTCTTGGTTTTAGTCCTAGTTCCTTTGACTTCTGGAATATCCTATTCTATGCCCTTCGATCCCTTAATGTAGAAGCTGCTAAATCTTGTGTTATCCTGGTTGTATATCCACAATAATTGAATTGTTTCTTTCTAGCTTCTTGAAATATTTTCTCCTTGACCAGGGAACTCTGGAATTTGGCCACAATGTTCCTAGGAGTTTCTCTTTTTGGACCTCTTTCAGGAGGTGATTGGTGGATTCCTTGAATACTTCTTTTGCCCTCTGGTTCTAGAATCTTAGGGCAGTTTTCCTTGATAATTTCATGAAAGGTGATGTCTAGGCTCTTTTTTTGATCATGGCTTTCCGGTAGTCCCATAATTTTTAAATTGTCTCTCCTGGATCTATTTTCCTGGTCAGTTGTTTTTCCAATGAGATATTTCACATTATCTTCCATTTTTTCATTCTTTTGGTTTTGTTTTGTGATTTCTTGGTTTCTCATAAAGTCATTGGCCTCTATCTGTTCCATTCTAATTTTGAAAGAACTATTATCTTCAGTGAGCTTTTGAACCTCCTTTTCCATTTGGCTGATTCTGCTTCTGAAAGCATTCTTCTCGTCATTGGCTTTTTGAACCTCTTTTGCAATTGAGTTAGCCTATTTTTTAAGGTGTTATTTTCTTCAGCATTTTTTTGGGTCTCCTTTAGCAGGGTTTTGACCTGCTTTTCATGCTTTACTTGCATGTCTCTCATTTCTCTTCCCAGTTTTTCCTCCACTTCTCTAACTTGACTTTCAAAATCCTTTTTGAGCTCTTCCATGGCCTGAGCCCATTAGGTGGGCTGGGATACAGAAGCCTTGACTTCTGTGTCTTTCCCTAATGGTAAACATTGTTCTTCCTCATCAGAAAGGAAGGGAGGAAATACCTGTTCAACAAGAAAGTAACCTTCTATAGTATTATTTTTTTCCCTTTTCTGGGCATTTTCCCAGCCAGTGACTTGACTTCTGAATATTCTCTTCACCCCCACTTCTCCTCCACATCCGCCCAGCCAGTGCTTGGGGTCTGAGATTCAAATGCTGCTTCTCAGGCTCAGGGCTTTGGGCAGGGGTGGGGTTGCTATTCAGTGTGAGATCAAATTTAGGTGCTCAGGTCGGGGCAGGGCCACCACACAGGACTCAGTTCCCTCAGGGGGTTTATGCAGAGACCTTCAACAATGGATCTGGGCTCCTGCCTTCTTGGGGAGCCCCAGTCTGCTCCTGCCTCCGCTGTTGCCTCCTGAGGGGGCCTGAGTTATGGGGGCACCCCACTCTCCTCTCAGCAAGCTGAGAAGACTCTCTCACCAACCTTTGGTGCCTGTGGGTGGAGGGACCCGTGCAGGCACTGGAGATTCCTTCCTTGAAGCCTGCTCGGATCTGCTCCTCATGGTGCTGCACTGCCAAGGCAGGGCTGGGCTTGGCTCCGGGTCCAGGGCACAATGGACCATTTGTGAGAGATTTCCAGGGCTCTCTGGAACAGAAATCTCCTCAGCTCTGTTGTTCTGTGGCTTCTGCTGCTCCAGAATTTGTTGGGAGTTCTTTTTTACAGATATTTTATGGGCTTTGGGTTTGGAGCTAGCGCATGTGTGTCTTTCTACTCTGCCATCTTGTCTCCGCCCCCCAAACAAACACTCTTACAAAAGCTACGCCCCAAAGTAAAACCTCACCCTCAGAATATTTATACCACTTTTAGAGCCAGAGAGCATCCCAACCCTTGAGAACCAGTGCCTCGTTAACAAAAGCTGTGGGTGTTCCTTACAAATCTTCTCTAATCAAACTCCCCTTAATGGGCAGGCTCATTAATAGGAGGGGGGGAAGATCTTTAATCACATTAAAAATACAAATACATATACTATTTCTACTTAAAGAAACTCTTATTTCTGTCCTTTTCTCCTAGTAAACACTCTTGATTCAGGCACTTGATTATATTAAAATAAAAATAGCAAAAGATACTAATTTTACTTGCCATTAGAGACACTTGAACTTGTTTCTGCTCTGTCCATAGTGGCTGAAAATGACAGTTCACTCAAAGAATGAAGACTTCTTAAACTAACTGGGTGGTGGGACAGGCTAAGTTTTCCCCTTCCCCCATTTTGCTCTTTGGCCCCAAGAATAGGGCTAGAGGTTATATTTTGGGGTATTTCATTTGTCACTTTTGGTTTTGGTACACATGATGGAACTTCCACTAGATCTGGGATTTCATGTCATAGCAATCATGGAGGTAGGATTCTAGGCTTGATGAAAATCTGATCCGCACAATGGGAAACCTCAAGAAAGTAGAGCACTGGCTAATGGAGCTCAAGGAACTTGATTTTGTGCTTGTAATTTGGGACCATGGTATAAATGAACTGACCTAAACTGCAAAACAAATTCCCTCTCCTCCTAAATATGAGATATGTGGAGTGGAGTTTGCTCCCATTTATTTGGGGGTATTTTGTTAGGCTTTCTCTTGCTATTCCTGTGAAGTAAATATACTTTTTGAAAGCTAATGAGATTAAGTGATTAATGAACCTTGAATGGAAGAGACCATTTATATTTTAGGGATTATCAATGGTAGAGTATGGAGATAATTGTAGAGAGATGATACACATTTAATTCCCTTTTAAAGATGCCTGAGAAGCCTGGTAGACACTGATACACATATACGTATCTGCATGTTTTTGCAAAATATATTTATTGGGGGTAGCATGTGAGCACAAATGTTTTCTATATTTTCTATTTATTTATTTATTTATCTTTTACTGTGACACATTTCATTGCCCCACTGAGTATCTCTCCATGCTTTCCTTTGCTTTACCTTTTTAACTTCACATTTCTCAGTCTGGCACATAGACCCAAATGTACATGAATGCAAAACCTTGACTCAGCCACCATGATGACTTTTTTCAGATTAACCTTTACTTATAGCAATATTGCATATAACATATGCTCTAGCCAAGTAATTCATCTATTTTAAAATGACATTTTTATTGATTTGCTTAGAATATTTTAACCTGTAGCAGAATGTATGCTTCCTAAGCATCACAACTGTTTTCCCCTTTACTCTTTCCATTTCCAGTTTAGCAGCAAAAGACTTCACCTGAAATAGGTATTTCTTGGTTGAATGGAATTCTCAAGCTCTGTTTCCTTTTACATGCCCCACATTTTCTTATGTTCATATCATTATTTAAATCATTCCTCCCACTTGAAATACCTCCATCATATATTTTCCATTATTAGAAGGAATGTCAGTAAAAGTTCAGTAAGAAGATGAGTCTTCCTCACTCCAGGCCCACCATTCTATAAACTGTGACACCGAGCTGCCCTAAATCACTAATAATTAGAGAACTA
The DNA here is from genome assembly GCF_028372415.1 of Notamacropus eugenii. NCBI lineage: Eukaryota > Metazoa > Chordata > Mammalia > Diprotodontia > Macropodidae > Notamacropus > Notamacropus eugenii. Next base: position 445,657,834 of record NC_092874.1, read on the forward strand.
GAAGTTTAAACAACATTGAAGTACTGTCTCAAACCCATCAGATGGGCTCATATGATAGAAAAGGAAAATGACAAATGCTAAAGATGTTGAAACATAGTACACTGATGTGCTTTAAAAAAATTATTGATTAATTAATTTATTTTTAGTTTTCAACATTCACTTCCACAAGACTTTGAGTTCCAAATTTTCCTCCATCTCACCCCTCCACACTCTCCAAGACAGCAGGAATTAAGTTCAGTTCCCAGGGCCAAGGTGGCAGAGTGATCAGGAACTGCTACCTCCCTCCCCTTGTTGACTTTGACAAGTCCAGAGAATATCTCCCTGGGAAAAAACTTTGAAACAGTGGGAGCAATAGAAGGGGTCAATAGACTTCTAGCACAAGAAGCTAGAAAGATCGCTAAGGAGGGTTACTCTTGCTGTGGCTGAAAGGGACCACTGCAGGAGAAGAGCTGTCCCAGACAGCCCCACTTCAACAAACTGGGAGAAGATCCTGAGCCCCAGGGGGGTGAAGCCAGCAACTGCCAACACCAGGACCCCAGGTGTACCTCAGCACCTCAGGGGAATCAGGAAGACACTAGGGCAGACAGGATCACTGAGCTTGCCTATGCTCTATCTCATTAGAGAAGACCTCCTGTGGCCAGACCACTACTTCCCCACATTTAATGGAATAGCTCCAGGGTAACTGTGGGGAAACCCAGAAAGACATCACCTGGCCTCTGCTTTCCAATACCAGCCACTCAGCACCAGATCAGCTGGAGCATTTTAGCTTCTAACTGAAAGAACCAGAGGCCACCACACACAAAGCCTCAAGTTTTAGGCCCCAAAACTGTGGGACAGAGCTCCCTGTACTCCAGACACAGAGATCTACTTTAAAAGCCAGGGAAAGGGTTATTATCATGAATAAGAAGGAAAACAGAAAAGACCATAACATCTTCCTATGGGGGCAAGGAGCAAAACACAAATACCAAAGAGGTCAACATTGAGACTGTACTCCCATCTGAAACTTCAGAAAGGAATATGAACTGGTCTGAAGCACAATGAGCCTTCTTGGAAGAGCTCTAGGAGGAATTTAATAACCAAATAAGAGAAATCAAACAACTGGCCAATGACTTTAAAAATATGAAAAGGGAAATTACAGAAGAATTTAAAATGACAATTGGACAAATGGAAAAGGAAGTACAAAACCTAACTGGAGAAAATAACTCCTTAAAAGAAACATTTGGACAGATTGAAAAAGAGATGCAAAAGTGAACTGAAGAAAACAATTTGATAAAAAACAGAATCAGACAAGTGGAAGCTAATGAATTTGTGAGACATCAAGAATCAGTCAAACAGAATCTAAAGAATGAAAAAATAGAAGAAAATGTAAAATATTTAATTGGAAAAACAACTGACCTGAAAAAAAAAGATCCAGGAGAGAAAATCTATTGGTCTACCAGAAAACAATGATGAAGAAAAGAGCCCTGAGAATATCATTCAAGAAATCATCAAGGAAAATTGCCCAGAAGCCCTAGAATCAGGGGGCTAAATAGGTATTGAAAGAATTCACCATTCACGTCCTGAAAGGGACTGCAAACTAAAAACATCATGGCATACTGTTGCCAAATTAGCGAACTATCAAGTGAAGGAGAAAATACTGCAGGCAGCCAGAAAGAAACAATTCAAAGATCGAGGAGCTACAATCAAGATCACACAGCACCTTGCGGCTTCTACATTAAAAGACTGAAGCTATTGGAATACGATATTCCATAAAGTAAAGGAACTGGGAATACCATCAAGGATTAATTACCAAGCAAAGCTTAGCATAATTTTTTTCAGACAAGAAGATGAACATTCAATAAAATATTTCCAGACCTTCTTGATAAAAAGGTCAGAACTCAATAAAAAATTTGATCTTCAAATGCAGATCTCAAGAGAGGCATAAAAAGGTAAACAGGGAAAAAATAAACTTGTTACACAATATGAGCAAACTGTTTACATCCCTATAAGGGAAGATGATAGTTATTAATCTTGAGAATTGTACATTTATTATGAAACGTAGAAGGGATATACATAGAGGGAATGGGTATAAATTAAATGATGTGATGATAAGAAATATGATTTAAGGGTGTGAAGAGATTGTAAGCGGGGATATTAAAAGGAGGGGGCAGAAAAAATAAATTCCACCACAGGAAGAGGCATAACAATATATTACAGTAGAGGGAAAGAGGGAGATGAATATTGTTTGAGAGGTACTCTGATCTGATTGGATTCAAAGAGTATACAAGAAACTCAGTTAAGTATAGAAATACAATTAACTCTATAGGCAATAGGAGGGAAAGGGGGAAAAAGGGAGGGGAGGCTAAAAGGGAGGGAAGAAGTAGTAAGGGAAAAGGGTATTAAAAGGGAGGGGGGCTGAAAGAAAGGAGGGAAGACTTGAGGGAGACTGTGGTCAAAAATTAAAACTCTATTTTGGAGGGGGAGAACTAAAAGCATAAACAAGGGGAAAGGGGAATGGATGGAAAGACACAGATAGTAATCATAACTGTGAATATCAATGGGATGAACTCTCCTATAAAAGAGAGATAGATAGTAGAATGGGTTAAAAACCATAATCTAGCAATATCTTGTTTACAAGAAACATATTTGAATCAAGGGCATACACACAGGATAATGGTAGAAGGTTGGAGCAGAATATTTTGTGCTTCAGCTGAAGTAAAAAAAAAGCAGAAGCAGCAATCCTAATCTTAGACACAGCAAAAGCAGAAGTAGTACTAATCAAAAGAGATTAAAAAGGTAACTATATCCTGCTAAAAGGCATCATAGACAACAAAGCAATTTCATTACTAAACATATATGCTCCAAGTGACATAGCATCCATACTCTTAGAGGAGAAGTTAAGGAAGTTACAGGAAGAAACAGACAGCAAAACTACACTAGTGGGGGCCTCCCCCTCCCCCTCTCTGAACTTGATAAATCTAAACTCAAAATAAACAAGAAAGAAGTTAAGGAGGTGAATAGAACTCTGTATAAGGTAGATATGATATATTTCTGGAGAAAATGGAATAGGCATTGAAAGCAATATAACTTTTTCTCAGTGGTACATGGCACATATACAAAAACTGACCATGTACTAGGCCATAAAAACCTCACAATTCAGTGCAGGAAGGCAGAGATAGTCAATGCATCCTTCTCAGATCATAATGCCATAAAACTTATATGTAATCAAATGCCAAGGAAATATAAATCAAAAATCTAATTGGAAAGCAAACAATCTAATCCTAAAAAATGAGTGGGTTAAACAACAAACTATAGAAACAATCAACAACTTCTTTCAAGAAAATGACAACAATGGGACAACCTATCAAATCTTATGGAATACTGCAAAAGCAGTTCTTAGGAGAAGTTTTATATCTGAATGCCTACATGAATAAAATAGAGAAGGAGGAGATCAATTGCTTTGGGCATGCAGCTGAAAAAACTTAAAAAAAAACCAAATAGAAAATCCCCAAGTAAACACGAAATTAGAAATACTGAGAACTAAAGGAGAGATTAATAAAATTGAAATAAAGAAAAATTTGAACTAATAAATGAAAGTAAGAGTGGGTTTCATGAAAAAAAAAACCGATAAAATTGATAAACCTTTGGTCAATCTGATTAAAACAAGAAAGAAGAAATCAAATTACCAGTACCAAAAATGAAAAGGGTGAGCTAACCTCCCACAAGGAAGAAATTAAAACAATAATTAGCAATTACTTGACCAACTCTATGCCCATAAATTCAACAATCTAAATGAGATGGATGAATATTTTAAAAAATGTAAATTGCCCAGATTAACAAAAGAGGAGGTTGAATACTTAAAAAAACCCATGTTGGAACAGGAAATTGAATATGCCATAAATGAACTCTCTAGGAAAACATCTTCAGGGTCAGATGGATTTACAAGTGAATTCCATCAAATATTTAAAAAGTAGTTAATTCTAATACTTATAGACTATTTGGGAAAACTGACAAAGAAGGAGTCCTACCAAATTATTTTTATGATACATATGTGATTCTCATACATAAACCAGGAAGAGATAAAAGAGAAAGAAAATTATAGACCAATTTCTCTAATAAATATAGATGCAAAAATTTTAAATAAGATGTTAGCAAAAAGAATATAGCAAATAATCTTCAGGATAACACATTATAATCAGGTAGGATTTATACCAGGAAAGCATACACAGTTCAATACTAGAAAACCCATTAGTATTATTGATTATATCAACAAAAAAACTAACCGAAACCACATGATTATCTCAATAAATGCAGCAAAAGCTTTGGTCAAGATAAAACATCCATTCCTATTGGAAACACTGGAAAATATAGGAATAAATGGAACTTTATAAAATAATAAGCATAATCTACCTAAAACCTTCAGCAAGCATTATATGCAACGGGGACAAATTAGGGAAGCAAGAAATAGTGTATTTGTCTGATTTATGGAGATTGGAGAAATTTATGACCCAACAAGAGATAGAGAATGTTATGAAGTGCAAAATGGATAATTTTTGATTACATTAAAATGAAAAGTTTTGGCACAAACAAACCCAATGCGACCAAGATTAGGAGGGAAGCAGAAAACTGGGAAAGAATTTTTGCAAATTGTGTCTGTGATAAAGGCCTAATTTCCAAAATATATAGAGAACTGAGTCAAATATCCAAGAATACAAGTCATTCCCCATTTGATAAAGTCAAATGATATGAACAGACAATTTTCAGAAGAAGAAATTAAAGTAATCTATTATCATATGAAAAATGCTCTGAATAACTATTGATTAGAGAGATACAAATCAAAACAACTCTGAAATACCACATCACACCTATCAGATTGGCTAACATGACAAAACAGGAAGATAGTAAATGTTGGAGAAGGTGTGAGAGAGTTGGAACACTAATTCATTGCTGATGGAGCTGTGAGGTGATCCAACCATGCTGGAGAGGAATTTGGAACTATGCCCAAAGGGTACACCAGTAATATCAATTTTGGTATTCTGTCCCAAAGAGATCACAGAAATGGGAAAGGGTCCAATAGGTGCAAAAATATTGATAGCAGCCATCTTTGTGGTGAAAAAAATGGAAATCAAGGGGATGCCCATCAATTGGGGAATGGTTGAACAAGTTGGGGTGTATGAATGGAATGGAATCCTATTGTGCTATGAGAAACGATGAACAGGAAGACTTCAGAGAAGACTGGAAAGACTTTTATGAACTTATGCTTAGTGAAAGGAGCAGAACCAGGAGAAATTTGTACTCAGCAACAAACAGTGTGTGAGGAATTTTTCCGTTTGACTTAGTACTTCATTGAAATTCATGGACCTAAAAAATTTCAAATGGAGTCTTGAGGCAAAACACCTTCCTCATCCAGAGAAAGAACTATGGAATTGGATTGCAGACAGAAACACACCATTTTCTTTCATATTATGCTATGTTTTGTTTTGCTTTATGGTTTCCCCCATTCATTTTAAATCTTCTATGCAACATGCATTTATTAGAAATGTAGGTGTTGAAACTATATCAGATTGTATGCCGTCTCAGGAAGGAATTGGAGAGGGAGGGGGCAGTAGGGAGGGAATACAGAGAGTAGAAAAACATCTAAGATATATAGAAGTGATTGTTGAACACAGAAAACAAAATAATTCAATTTTTTAAAAAGGAAAAAAAAAACAAATAAAATAGAAAAAAAAAGACAGCATGTATTCTGATTAAACCTTCTCTCAATCTACTGTTCCTTCTGTCACACCCCTCCCTTCTCTTATTGTCTTCCCCTCTATTTTCTTATAGGGCAAAATAGATTTCTATAGTCCATTGTCTGTATGTCTTATTTCTCAGTGGCTTGTAAATACAGTTGTTAACATTTGCTTTTAAAACTTTGAGTTCCAACTTCTCTCCCTTCTTCTCTCGCCACCCACCCCACATTGAGAAGGCAAGGAATTCTATATAGGTTATACATGTGTAGTCAAGTAAAACACTTCCATAACAATCGTGTGTGAAAGGCTGACTATATTTCCCTCCATCCTATCCTGTCCATTTATTCTATTCTCTCTTTTGGACCATGTCCCTCCTCAAAAGTGTTTACTTCCAATTACCCCCTTCACCCATTTATCCTCCCTGCTGTCATTCCTCACACCATCTGCTTATTCCCTTCCCCACTACTTTCCTGTAGCGTAAGATAGATTTTTATAAAAACTGAAAGCACGTCATGGTTTTGTTTTATAATTTCTTGATTTCTCATAAAGTTGTTAGCTTTGATCTACTCCATTCTAATTTTTAAGGAAATATTTTCTTCAGTGAGCTTTTGGACCTCATTTTCCATTTGACTCATTCTGCTTTTTAAATCATTCTTCTCCTCATTAGCTTTTTTGGATTTCTTCTGCATTTAGGTTAAGGTGTTATTTACTTCATCATTTTTGGTGTCTCCTTTAGCAAGTGGTTGACCCTTTTTTCATGATTTTCTTGTATCACTCTCATTTCTCTTCCCAATTTTTTCTCTACTTCTCTTACTTGATTTTCAAAATCCTTCCATTGCCTGAAACCAATTCACACTTGTCTTAGAGGCTTTGGATGTAGGAGTTTTGACTTTGTTATCTCCTTCTGGTTTTATGTATTGATCCTCCTTGTCACCAAGGTAGGTAAAATTCTTTAGTCTGATTTTTTCCTCTGTTTTTGCTCATTTCCTCAGACAATTGCTTGACTTTTTAGCTTTTTGCGAAAGGAGTTTTCTGCTTCCAGTGGAGGTGGGTAGTGTCCTGTCAGCTGCTGGATCTCCCCACAATCTGTGGGCCTAGAGCTCCAGAAAGAGCTGCTGCTGCTGCCTCTGCTGCTGCTGCCATTGCTGCTGCTGCCACTCTTGTGGGCTCCTGTACACACTCTGCTGCCCTGGGACTGGGACCAGACCACTCTACTGTTTCACACAAATCTGACAGTTTTTTTCCACTGATCTTCCAATTCTTCTTCAGTGTTTTGAGGTCAAGAAGTCTAGAAACCACCACAGGTGCCAGTGATTCAGTTCCCTCAAGGTCTGCTCAGGTCACTAATGTACCTTTGGTGGAGTTCTGCAAATAGTGGAGTTGTGATGTGTTTGTTGGGTTATCCAATGACTCTGGAAAGCAATTTGGAATTGTATGTATGGACAACAAGCATTCACTTCTTTTTTTTGTATATACTTCATATTTCCTTATGTTTTATGTCTCTCCCTAGTTAAATATGAACTCTTTTAGCAAAGGGACTACTTCATCTCTTTTTTTTCTTCTGATCCTTAGTTCCTGGCATGTCAATGGTACTTAATTAAAGCCTCTAGAATTCAATGAAATTGAGTTGATATTTATGAGAAATCATATTTTGATTCTCTGCTTTTCTTTACAAAATGAACAACTATGGGTATATTTTCTTTTTAATAATATAAATTTATTTAATAAAAAGTACTATTGAAAAGAATTTTAAAGATGGCATATTTTATAAAGCACTATGAAAATTGCAAGCATTTACATACACTTCATCTGTTAAACTGTGGCAAGTGAAACTTATGGTGTGCTGGTATGTGTATGTTTTCAACTGATTTCTCACAGTATATATATATATATATATATATATATATATATATATATATATATATACACAAACAGTATGCATATATATATATACTGTATATATGTATATATAGATATATATTATTTCTTTCTAACATCTGTAATGATTCCATCTAATTCAAAATCTAAGCTTCAGCCCCAACAAATATGCTATTTCATACCAGTTTGTTGAACCCAAGGAATGACCATTTCACTTTTAAATCCATTTCAATCATTGGTTACTGAGAGAAGAATGGAAATTGGTTTTTGGTTGAAGTACCAGTTCTCAAAGAGAAAAATCATACTGTCCCTGATAAAGTATCACTCTGTGATCCCCAGAGTTATCAATATTTCACTATCCAACATGAGGCAAAGCCAGAATTGAAGTCTTTCATATAGTCAAAATGCATCAGGGAAGAACTGAGTATTCCTAGCATATAGAACTTTACTTCTGACATCCAGTACTATCAATAATCTGAAAAGAAATTAGTTCTGCATTCTGCAAGAAATGAAACTTGCCCAGAAAATGCAATAAAAATAAAAAAGATCAGGTCCTATCACTGCTGAATTCATTTCTTGAATCTAACTAAGGACATCTGATTAAGAGATCAAAAGGTTGTTGAGGTCTTAAGTTTCTATTCAAGAAACAATACTGTTATAAGTGAGGCTCTCAATACTGATTCCTGATTTGTTTCTATGTTTCATTATAAATTCCCTTAATTATAATGCATCCAGTTCTCTTTATCTATAAACTAAGGCAATCAATCCCTTGGCCTCCCTACTTCAAAAGTTGCTTTGAGGATCAAATGACATGATGCATGACAAAAGCAATTTGCTACTATAGGGCACTATATAAATGCAAAACATAATTTTATGATGTAATTACTATTGAGCGAAAGCATTTAAAAAACTGTAATAACAATATTATATAACTTTAAATTTTGCAAAGTCTTTACACATATTGTTCAACTTGTGCTTCTTAACAGAAGAGGTTATATTATCCTTGTTTTCCATGTGGACCTGTACCTCAAACTTCATAGCTAGGGCAGTAACGAAAATAGTCAAAGAACAACAGATAAGCAAGTAATGTTGAGACAGGAAAGTAGGAGTGTATGGTACAGTAATGACATTTTTTCAGGGAGTAAAGAGATGGTAAAGGAGGGAGAAAAAAGAGAGACACACACAGAGAAACAGAGAGAGAGAAATAGAGAGACAAAGAGAGAAAGAGAGAGAAGGAGGTGGAGCAGAAGGAAGAGGAGGAGGAGGAGGAGGAGAAGAAGGAGGAGAAAAAGAGGGAGAGAGGGAGAGAGAGAGAGAGAGAGAGAGAGAGAGAGAGAGAGAGAGAGAGAGAGAGAGAATGTTCATTAGCATAGGATCAACTTCCTTTTCATCTGTTAGCCTTTCCTTTCATAAGACTTTAAGACTGAGTCTTCATCCTCTGGGCTTAAACAAGTACAGTGATTGACAATATCAACAAATAAAATAATGATTAATAATAACTCTATGAAGCACTTTAAATTTACCAAAGGGATTTTGCATACATGTTCTCATTTGTTCTTCATAAAAACCCTATAGCTATACACTGTCATTTTTCCCCATTCTATAGATTAAACAAATACAGACTGGGAGAAGTTATGTGGCCAAAAGAAGGGAGAGGTATTATCCAAACTGAGTAATTAGTAGCTGTGGTGGTAGATAAAGGCATGTGCTGAGTTCTAATGGCAGTTAAAGTCAAGTACAATGAGATCTCCAGAGTCTGGCCCTACAGCTTGATTCTATCACTGGCTGTCATTTTTTCCCCCTCTCTTAAGCGATGGGTGGGAAATGTTTGAAAATGTTTGGTATTTGTTGTTTTGCCAAACCAATGGCAATTGTTACCTGTCTAGAAAATAGGCTCAGACTCCCAGTCTTTTATTTATTTACTTTTATTCCTCTTGCTGGTTTCATGATTGAAATGTGACATTCAATTAAGTTGTTCTTTTTGTGAGGAAACACTTTTCAAAAGAGAATAGATGGAAAAAGCATAAAAATCCTTCCACTGGCCAGGGTGATAGGTGAAAACTAATAGGGCAGATAGGCCCATAAAGTGGATGGAGTTGAAGAGAAAAACTGTTTCTAAGAGCCAGAAAGAGCTAGGTGTGGAATAGAGCACATAGGCTCTGGGGAAGAGCATGAGACTTCAATACTTGACTTTTTCCCCCCCTGAACCAAATGAATCCACTGAACAACAATTCTCCTGAGACACCAAAATATAAATTAAGAAACTGAGATTCAGAGAGGTTTGTGATGTCGTTGGTCATATAGCTAATAAATGGGATTAAACTCTGAACTTCTTTACTTAAAATTCTTATTCCATCCACCATGACTTGCTGTTTTTTGAGTATCAAGCATTGTATAAATGAGATACGTTGTTTGCATGTATTCCCAGAGAAAATGCATGTTAAAAAATGCTGTTCTATGATAGGAAGATACTTTAAATATTTTTAAGATTAATGACTTGGATTCTTGAAATGGTGGAGAGGGCAATGAATGTTTTCATTTCCTATTACTGAATCATCCATGTAAATGCCTTAATTGTCTTTCATTTCAACTGTGGAAACACAGAGAAAGACCAACTCTCTACTGGAATCTTATCATCTAGCAAAAATTATTTTAAAAAATGATAAAAATTATTTTTATTAATTCTGTTATACATTACCTCAAGAAAAACTTTGCACCTACATAAGATCAGGTCATTTTTTTTTTAATTCTAGAAAATTATGTCATGATAAAATATTTGCAGGAGCAAAAAAAATTATTTGAGAGGTCTGCATTGGTTTAAATCAACTAGCTGTTCATCTCAATCCCAAAAATAATATCACAATATAAACCTAAGGATAAACATCTCTTTTCCCAAAACTTGATCAGTCTTATCCCTTAATATTGTTTCTCTACATAATAATTTATGTATACCCATCATATTTGAAAATGTCCCAAATGCCAAAATTCTGTAGAGTTTTATGGCTCAATGAGAGAATAAATTCATTTTTATGGGATAGATTTTTGTTTGTTTGTTTGTTTTTTAAACTTGAGGTTTTTGATGAAGCAGGAATGCAGCCAACTTGGACCTGTATCACAAATCCTTTCAAAGTTCAACTATTTCCATAGAACACTTATTTCATGTATAATGAACCTTGGACCCTTTCTGCCTGAACAAAATTGTGCTATGACTAGACAAATGCCAGTTTGGTCTCCTATCCAAAATGATCTACTTGCATTCCTAGATAATCTTATTGTTTCCAAATCATTATCTTGGACTGCGTCACAGGCTGAAATGTACCCGTTTAAATAAGATTAAAGACATTGCCTCCAGTTTACATGCAACTGTATTATGCAAGTATCTAAATGTAATTCATAAACTTGTTTTCTGTGAACACCTTAAAATGAGTCAATTCAGTTAGCTACGAGAGAACAAGGCTAAAGACTTTGAGGTCAAAAACAGGAAGATAATAAATGTTGGAGAAGATTTGGGAGAGTTGGAACACTAATTCATTGTTGCTAGAGCTATGAGCTGATCCAACCATTCTGGAGAGCAGTTTGAAACTCTGGCAAAAAGGGCTATAAAAATGTGCATACCATTTGACCCATCAATTTCACTTCTAGGGCTGTATCCCAAAGAGATCTTAAAAATGTGAAAAGGTCCCACATGTACAAAAATATTTATAGCAGCTCTTTGTGTGATGGCAAAGAACTGGAAATCAAGGGAATGGTCATCAACTGAAGAATGAATAACCAAATTATGATATGTGAATGTAATGGGATATTATTGTGCTATAAGAAATGACAAACAGGCGGACTTCAGAAAAACCTGGCAAGACTTATATGCTGAGTTAAATGAGCTGAACCAGGAGAACATTATACCCAGTAACAGCCACAGTGTGTATGGACTATTTCTAATAGACTTCACAGCAATGGAGGAACCTAAAACATTCCCAAAGGACTCTATAAAAAATGCCATTCACATCCAGAGAAAGAAATATGAAGTTGTAATGCAGAATGAAGCAGACTAATTCCTCTTGTGTTCTGTTTTGTTTTGGTTTGGTTTTTCTCATGGTTTCTCCCATTCGTTTAAATTCTTCTATGCAACATGATTAACATGAACATGTGATTTTATAAGAATGCATGTGTAGAATCCACATAAGATTGCATTCCATCTTCGGGAGGGAGGGAGGGAAGGAGAGGAAGAAAATTGAAAATTTAGAGAAGTGAATGTTGAAAACTGAAAATAAATAAACTAATTAAATTTTGAAAAAGAACTTAGAGGTCAAGAAGATAAGTGTTAAACAGTGCCTAAGGAACATCTTTGCATTGCTATTGGACCTCACAAGTATCACTGAAAGTGGATAAGATGGAATCTAAGTTATGATACTGGAAGGAAGTGCTTTATCTGGAAGAGAGATAATAGTTAAGGATGTGTTTGGGAAGATTTAAATATAATTTTATTTTGAAGAAATATATTTGAAGATATAATCAGATGTGTAAATGAAGGAAGCACCCAGAGAAGGCTTTGGGTTAAGATCTCTGGAAGAACAGATAGAGGTGTTATTGTCATTTGAATATATTGCAGTTCATTTGAAAAGAAAATGAAAATAGATGAGGAAATCAGGAAACAATGGAAGCCTGGAACAGAAGAATCATAGTGATGAGAGTCTTCAGTTACTAAGATTTTTTCCTGAGATTGCTGCCAAACAGAGTCACTGACAAGTTCTTGACTTCTTAAAATAATTTCATCTGTTGATGTCTAAAGGAATTAAAAAGATGAAATGACAAGTTCCATCTGATTATTGTCAATAAATATTAATTTCTTATTGTCATGGAAATGATGGGAACCTTTAACCTAAGTGAATATGACATTTGTGGGTTTGTGATAAAAAAAAAATTGAATTAAATAAGTCTGAAACATGTCTCAGATTTGGGGAAAATAGACTTCAAAGGATTCAGTGGTAGAATAGCAAGGATTCCATGGACTAAAATTCTGCAATGGGAGTCAGTCTAGGAGGCATAAGAAGTTCTTAAAATGAAATTCAGAAGATTCAAAGATAAACAATTCGGATGAGAAAGAAAAAGTGAAGTTTTCAGAAGGGGTCATGCAGGTGAAAGGAATTTCACTAACCAACTAAATTTTTAATGATACCTATAGAAAATGGAAGAAATAGCAGATAGCAGAGGATGTGTACCACAAAAAATGACACAATCTGTAAGAATAATTTCAGGGATACTAAATATCAAAATGAAATGAAATTCATGGGGAAATTTATAGACAAAAAATGTTTAAAAAGTTATTTTGAATACCCTGAAGGGAAGAGGGATGGAGGATGGAAGAAAGGAGAACACCACTGTTTGATGTCGATGAGGACTGAATAAATGAGAGATGGCAGAAACTTTCAATTCTTACAATGCTACTCTTTCTTATTCCAAAACATACTTGGAATTCAGACAGAACAAATATGGTTAATATGGAGTTGATGCCAAGAAGACTAAGGTGATGGTCTGAGTCAGGTGAGAAACTCAACTCAGGAGGCCCACTACTTCAGGTACTAAAGGTACTCAAATGCAATTTCTGAGCCTCTGGCGATGATATTGGAATGACTGAGGAACAGTAGAATAAATTAAGTTGGACCAGTGAAGATGACCCCATTTTCAGAAAAGGAGAATAAAGTCTATTAAATAATGGTCAATGTACATGGTTTTTATTCCTTCCAGTATTCTAGGATATTTTCTTAATGGTATGCTGAATATAAATTTAGAAAAGGAAGCACCTATCATTAAGGAACAGCATAGAACCAACTACTAGTTTTGTCATACCAAAAGATCGCCTTTTTGATAGGTTTATCAAAATGATAGATCAGGTTAACATTGTAGAAAGTTTATCTAGATGTGTGTGTGTGTGTGTGTGTGTGTGTGTGTGTGTGTGTGTGTAAGGGAGATTTTAATTCTTGACATCTTGCCTTTTTCTGTTATATCAGTCATTTTTTCTTTACCTTAACAGAAACAAAACAAGTGACTGCATGTAATAGTGTTTATCATATCCCACCACTAAATTGTAATTTTTAATTTAGGTAGAATTTTAGCAAAGGATGCAGTAGCATTTCTCAGGTTCTTCCTGTTTAAAAGAGAGAGAAAATTGAGTTAGTGGACTAGCTTAGTTTGATGGATTCTGAAATGGTTAAATGGTTTGACCCAATGAGTCATCTTTTTGAAGCTATGCCATGTATCCTTTGAGAAGATTTCCAATGGAGTTCTTGTGCTCAGTTCTGTGATATTGGTTTTTTTAATCATTTGCACAAGTGACTTGGATAAAAGAATAGGTGCCCTGTTCATCAAATTTTCAGATGATACAAAGGTGGGAAGTAGAACTATCGTACTGGTTATACTCAGGCTTCCAAAAGATCTTGACAGACTAGAATAATGGGCCTAATTAAATAAGTACATCCATTTTTATCAAAAAGATGGAATATCATCAAAAAGATGAAGCTCAATATGAATAAATTTAAAATCTTACACCTGGTTTCAAATAACCAATTTGACAAGTGTTAAATAGGGGAGAACTAGCTGTAGAGAATTTTACAGAAAAAAAAGATATCTGATTTTATTGGACTGACTGTGAACTTAGTCTGTATAAGTTGGGTGATACAGAAACAAAAAAAACAAAAAAAAAGTGCAATGTTATGCATCAATAATGGACATAGAGCTTCTAGAACTGAAAAGGAGACAACCTCACTCTACTAAGTACTGATTAGATCACATCTGAAATATCTTAATTTAGAGATGTACTTTCCACTCAACACCTGGATGGGATAATTTACAGACAACTCCCAACCTATCAGAGAACATTATTTTTGGTAATAATCATGAAATGAAATGAATAATAATAAGAGGCAGAAAAGAAATATGGAAAATTATGTCTAACTTCATCTATATTTTCAGTTAAAAGGTGTATATAATACACATACATACATAAAGTATATAGACCTCAACATATATGTGCATCTATGTATACATGTGCATACATATGCATATGTATGTGTATATATATGCATAATATATGCATAATGTACGTGTATATATACAGACATTCACATGTACATAGAGTATGTATGTGACCATATATCTGTATACATGTATATATGTGTATATATGCATAATTATATATGTGTGTATATATATATATCCTTTAAAAGTAAAGAAATACATTATCAAAAGCTGAGAAATAGTAAATCATTACTTTTTAAATTTTTTCATTATTTTTTCTCAAAAGGAGAAAAACATAAATCCACATATTTGAGTTTTGCAGTTATTATCGATAACTTTACAATTTCTGATTTTGAACAGAAAAATTCCAAAAATGTGTCAATGTCTTTGTTAAATATGAATTCCATCACATGTTAATATTCAATAGGCAATACGACCAGATTTATTCTGAAATGGTTAAATGATCCAATGAGTCATCTTTTTTGAGTGTCTCATTTCACACATTTGATTGAAGAATACTTTTTGTTCATTTTAATTTCAATGGGACATCAAGGAACTATTAGTGGAACTGTAAACTGATCTAACCATTCTGGAGAGCAATTTGGAACTATGCCCAAAGGGCTGTAAAATTGCACAAACCTTTCAATTCAACAATACTGCTACTAGGTCTATATCACAAAGGCAAATTAAAAAAAAGGAAAATGACATATTTGAACACCCTAAAAATTATATCAGGTCTTCTTTTGGTGGCTAAGAACTGGAAATCAAGAGGATACCCATCAATTAAGGAATGGCCAAGCAAGCTGTAATACATGATTATAATAGAATATTATTGTTCTATAAGAAATAATAAGCATGATGACTTCAGAAATACCTGGAAAGACTACATAAAGTGATACAAAGTGAAGTGAGTGTAACTAGGAGAACATTGTACAGAATAAGAACAATGTACAATAAAAAATTGTAAATGATTTAGCTATTCTAAACAAGCAATGCAATAATCCAAGACAATCCTTAATGATGAAGCATACTATCTCCCTCCAGAGGAAGAACTAATATTGTTTGAATACACATTGAAACATGCTATTTTTCATTGCTTTTCTTTCATTTGTTTTCTTTTAAGTCTTGTTATACAAAATGGTTGATATGGAAATGTTTTACATGATTGCACATGTATAACCTATATCTTAATACTTAGCATCTCACGGAGGGAGAAAGGGAGGAAGTGAGGGTTGGATAGAATTTGGAACTCAACACTTTAAAAAATGTTAAAAAAAATTTTAAACATGTAATTGGAAGGGACACACATATATGTGTGTATATATGTATATATATGTACATACACATGTTTATTTCACATGAATCAAAAAATGCACATAGCTAAATAGCTGAGAAAAGCTTGGACAAGATTTCTAAAAATCCCATTTCACAAAATAAAACATTTTCAACTGGTACAATTTAGGCAACTACTAAATTGTACCACTTACGAAGCATCAAATTTTCTTTATTGATTCTTGAGTTTTAAAACAATTAATAATCTCAAAAGAAGAAAAAATTTCCATTTTAAAAATAGTAAAATTTTATGCATAATATTTCATGTATGAACCAAAATGTGCACTTAGCCAACAAAAACATTCACGTCACACTTCACACTCTTTTAATCACAAGTTACAAACTCAGTGTGTCCACACAGAGTGGTAGAATTTAAGTGGCACATGAGTTTTTTTTCTTTAAAATCACTGTAATAACGTTGCTTATGTTGAATCTGCTACTTAAATGTAAGATATGTAGTCCCATGGGAGATGGAGACTGTAACTGCAAGAAGCAAGCCCAAATAAATAGGAACCATTAGGAATTTCATTCTCAAAATAAAAGGTTGTAGCCAAATTTTTTTGGAAGACTGAGGTCTTGCAGGGATTGTACAACATAAAAGAACAGAAAGAATATTCTGTAGGTTTAGGAATATTCTATCAAAGGCATTATTTTGATTGTCATCACAAGCTTAATTGTTTTATTACTGTTCTTAAAACAATTAGAGGCAAAGCACCTCCTAATTCCCTGCACCTGCCCAGTTGACTGTTACTGCTCTGCCCTTGGTATGCAAGAGATCTGTTCCATTCACAGTATCACATTTTAAAGAGGACATTGATAATTTGGGGAAAATGCAGAGGAAGGTAACTAGTTTGACAAAGTGCCTCAATTTTATGTAATATAAAAATTGTTTAAAATAAATAAAATGGCCATATAAGCAAAAGTCCTAGCCACACAGCTTACTTTCCTTTTGGATTATTTTCTGGAATGCTCCACCTACATGCCAATTATTTTATCCCCATGAGGCTGACTACACTGGTGCCATCTAGATCGTTGGGTGGCATCCCAAATAAACTAAAAAATAAAGCCACACCACTCACTTTCCTCTCTGGACTCCATTGCCTCCATATTGGTAGGTCCTTGCTCCTGTGTGGTGCGCCACTTGCTTTCCAGATTCCTTTATGTGTTATGTTTTTCCATTATAGTGCAAGTTTCTTGAGAGTGTGGGCTGTCTTGTTGTGTTGTTTTTATATGCCTAGAGGTTAGCACAGTGTGTGGAATAAAGTAAGTGCTTAATATATGTTTTATCTACACATCTTTCTAACTTCAAAATTTTGGCCTAGAAAGACATGGATACAAAATCCCAACTGTACATAGTGGATATATATATACATATATATATATACATATATGTGTGTATATATATATATGTATATGTACATATACCTATATAAGTATATACGTGTATATATGTGCATGTATATGGGCATGTGGGCATATGCATATAGTATACATTGAAAGTCTGTCACCATGAAAAGCTTTTACATTTTGATATTTGGCCTCATAATGCAGATCAAGGGGCAATGGGTGAAAGTGACAAAAAGACTAATTGAAACTACAAACAAGAAATTTTATAAAAATTAGAGTTGCCCAAAAGGGAAATTCACTGCCTTAGGAGTAATGATTTCCCCCACACTGGAGGACAATAAACTAAACAGAGATGACTATTTAATGGGTATATTGTAGGGAGAATTCTTATTCTAAGAATACGTGTTGGAATAAATTATTATTGGGGTTTCTTCCAACTCTGAAATTCTGTGACTAAAATTTTGAAGGAAAAGTAAGAGCAAGAAGAAGTTAGCAATGTTGACTCAATAGTGTTTCTTGTTAGAGTACCGTAATGGGGTATCTTGGAGCAAAAGGAGGGTATTGGCTCCCAGACTGTAGCACACAGGATTGAAAAGGGATATTATAGAGTGGATCTATGAACTCCTGAAACATATGTTTATGATGACCTGAGAAGTCTTTCATATATTTTGTGTCAGAAGTAACTTCCAAAAGAAAAAATAAAAGCATAGTTTTGAGGACTTCATAATTAATTGACAGATGTCCCCTTGCCTTAAAAGATCTGGTAATTTCACTGGTAGACATCACTTAGAATGTAATTATCAACACCCTTACAAGCAAACAGTTTCGCTAATCTCAAATCATTAATCAGTACATTTACAAATTAAAGGAAACAGATACATTTTTGCTACTTAGATCCCAATATATCTTCCAGCCTTTGTCCAGGCTGAGGGAGCAATCTTTCTTGCATCTTTTAGTGGTCTTTATCTCATAATAAGATGTGGCTAATTATGTCATCACAATTTGATACCCATTATCCCCAAGCACATAAATATTGTGCCTCCTCTCCACATCAACAACTTCTTTAATTACGAGAAGATCAAAGGATCACCCTTCATCTTTTCACTCTCTTTCACTCTAAGTTTGCCATGCTTCCACCTCAGAATGTAAATGGATTTATTCAAATTATTTTTATAAATGTCTCAAGATGATAGAAAAGACATGCATGAAGATGGATGGGTAGAGAAAGGGACAAAAAAATAGTTCATGTTTCTTATTATACTTATGTTATGACATAGGGAAATCAAGGTAACAGTAATTCACTGATGCCCTAAAAAATGTGCCTTGTGAATGATTTTTCCTTGATTACATTTCTCTAGTCCATGGGACCTTTGTACCTCCAAATTCTCAATTCATCTGACCATTATTCTGTTTCTTATTATTTTCACATGAGATTAAGAAGTGTCATAAATCAAGAATCATTAACTCCTTACTGATGCTGACTATGTGCCCACCTTACCAAGATGAAAATAATTAAATCCGTGAGTATGAATACCTGCATTTTCATTCTTCATGTTCTTTTATTATTTCATTTGCTTGAACTATTCATTGAATTAGTGGATCAGTTGTACTGACAAATCATATCAGCTGAAAGGACTAGAGCAGTTGTGTTTGTAGACACCCACTGCAGTAGAGCTGTTGTATTATAGTATGATAGCATTGTTTAATGAACATTATCCATTTGTGCCTAAACTCCCTGGCGATGCTTTTCATGATGATAATTTGCAAATAGCAATTTGAAAACAGTTGAAGAGAACAGCACAGAGCAATTGACTTGTAATTGCCCGTGGGGACAGAATAAGATGGATAAATAACATTCACAGATGATTCCCTAAGTGCCTCTTAACCAACAGAATAAGTGTTTGCCTCCCATCATCTTTTACCAGTGCTGCTGAGAAAGAGCAAAGTTGTCTGGTGAGTTTCATCTTCCTCCCCTTCCCAATCCCACCTTCTTGGTTGAAGTGCTAATGAACCACACAAGGGTCAGAATGCAGTCAAGAGTGAAGAGAAGCAAATAGTTAGGATAATTCAGAAAAAGGGAAACAATAAAAGAAGGAAAGAAATGTGGTCTTTGTATTTGCACTTGAAAAGAATCCATTATTTTTAACTGATCACATCTATGGACTCCAGATGTTTCATTTTGTTTTGTTTTGCTTCTTATAAATAATATGATACCATCTCAGCCCAATGCTAGGTCATCCATACAACACGACAGATTTTAAGGTTTTCTACATAAGAGGTGCCAAGAGCTTAAGCAACTGAAACAAATGGCAGTGTAGAAAAAAAGAAATATCAGTATACACAGAACCTGGGTACCAGGCCTGGTTTATTATTTAATTATCCAAATTATCTTCAATCTCAGTGATATGGAATTTCCTTCCAATAATTCGGGCTCTCTTCTTTCATCCCTTTTTGTCTTATTTCCTTTTATGTTTCTTATATGTTCACCAAAAAGAATCCACCTAGTATACTTAGGGTTTTTTTTAATTAACTTATTTATTTTCAGTTTTCAACATTCATTTCCACAAGATTTTGAGTATCAAATTTACTCCTCATCTTTCCCCTCCCCCCACCTCAAACCCTGTGCATTCTGATTATCTCTTCCCCTAATCTGCCCTCCTTTCTATTGAATCCCTCCCTTCCCTTATCCCAATTTTCTCTCTTTTCTTGTAAGGTAAGATAAATTTCTATAAACCATTGCCTCTATTTCTTATTTCACAGTTGCATGCAAAAAACAAATTCTTAACATTCCTTAAATCTTTGAGGTTTGACTTCTCTCCCTTCTTCCCTCCCCACCCATCCCCACTAAGAAGGCTAGCGATTCAGTATAGGCTACATATGTGTAGTTATGCAAAAGACTTTCACAACAGTTATGTTGTAAAAGACTAAGTATATATCCCTCCATCCTATCCTGTCCTTCATTTATTCTCTTCTCTCTTCTGACCTTTTTCCTCCACCAATAGTGTACTCCCTCTTCCCATTTGTCCCCCTTTCTATCATCCTCCCCACACCCCACTTGTCCCCTTCTCCCCTACTTTCTTGTAGTGTATGATTTTTTATGCCAAATTGTGTGCATGTTATTCCTTCCTTAAGTCAAATGTGATGAGAGTAAACTTCACTTTTCCCCTCTTACCTCTCCTCTTTTCTGCTCCATTGAAAATTCCTCTTATTGCCTCTTTTATGAGAGATAACTTACCCTATTCCATTTCTCCCTTTCTCCTCCCAATATATTCCTCTATCACCACTTAATATTTTTAGATATCATCCCTTCCTATTCAACTCACCCTGTGCCCTCTGTCTATATATATTTATGTAATCCCTCCAACTACTCAAATACTGAGAAAAGTTTCAAGAGTTAAAAATATTATCTTTCCATGTAGGAATGCAAATATTTCAACTTTAATAAGTCCCTCATGATTTCCCTTTTCTTTTTACCTTTTTGTGCTTCTCTTGATTCTTGTGTTTGAAAATAAAATTTGTAATTCCAGCTCTGGTCTTTTCATTAGGAATGTTTGAAAGTCCTCCATTACATTGAATGACCATTTTTTTTTCCCTGAAGTATTATACTCAGTTTTGCTGAGTAATTGATTCTTGGTTTTAATTTTAGTTCCTTTGAGTTCTGGAATATCATATTTCAAGCCCTTCGATCCCTTAATAGGATGTAGAAGGTGCTAGATCTTGTGTTTTACTGATTGCATTGCCACAGTACTTGAATTATTTCTTTTGGCTGCTTGCAATATATTCTCCTTGACCTGGGAACTCTGAAATTAGGATACAATATTCCTAGGAGTTTTTCATTTTGGATCTCTTTCAAGAAATGACCAGTGAATTCTTACAATCTTTGTTTTACCTACTGGTTCTAGAATATCAGGATAGTTTTCCTTGATAATTTCATGAAAGATTATGTCAAAGGTCTTCTTTGATCATGGATTTCAGGTAGTCTCATAATTTTTAAATTGTCTCTCCTGGATTTATTTTCCAGGTAAATTGTTTTTCCAATGCGATATATCACATTGCCATCTATTTTATTTTCATTCCCTTGGTTTTGTTTTGTAATTTCTTGGCTTCTCATAAAGTCATTAGCTGTCAACTGCTCCATTCTAATTTTTTAAGAACAACTAATCTCAATAAAACAAAAGTAGAAATATATTTAATCAAAAGAGATAAGGAAGGAAACTACATACTGCCAAAAGGCACCATAGACAACAAAGCTCCAAGCAGTATAGCATCCAGATTGCTATAGGAGAAGTTAGGGGAGTTACAAAAAGAAATAGACAGCAAAACTATACTAGTGGGGTACCTCAGCCTCCCCCTCTCTGAACCTCATAAATCTAAACTCAAACAAAAAATAAGTTAAGGAGGTGAATAGAATTCTGGATAAGGTGGATATAATAAATCTCTGAAGAAAACTGTATGGGGAGAGAAGGAAATATACCCTTTTCTCACTGGTTGATGGCACATGTACAAAAATTGACCATAAGAACCTCACAATGCAGTGCAGAAAGGCAGATAATCATTGCATCCTTCTCAGATCATAATACCATAAAACTTCTATGTAATCAAGGGTCATGGAAATATAAGCCAAAAACTAACTGGAAACTAAACAACCTAATCCTAAAGAATGAGTAGGTAAAAGAACCAATCATAGCAACAATCAACAACTTCATCCAAGAGAATAACATTAATGAGACAACCTACCAAATTTTATGGGATACTGCAAAAGCAGTTCTTAAGGGAAGCTTTATATCTTTGAATGCCTACATGAATAATATAGAAAAAGAGAAGATCAATGAATTGTGCATGCAGCTCAAAAAGCTCAAAAAAGAACAAATTGAAAATCCCCACATAAATACCAAATTAGAAATACTGAAAACCAAAGGAGAGATTAATAATATTGAAATTAAGAAGACTATTGAACTAATAAATAAAACTGAGTTGGTTTTATGGAAAAACCAATAAAATTAATAAACTTTGGCCAATTTGATTAAAAAAAGAAAGAAGAAAACCAAATTATCAATATCAAAAATGATTGATAATTTGGTTTTCTTCTTTCTTTTTTTAATCAAATTGAAAATGAAAAATGAAAAGAACAATGAGAAATTACTTTGCCCAACTCTATGCCAATAAATTCTACAATCTAAATGGGATGAACGATTATTTTAAAAGATATAAATTGCCCAAATTAACAGAAGAAGAAGTTGAATTCTTAACCCCACTGAAGAAAAAGAAATCAAACAAGCCGTCAATGAACTCCTTAGGAAAAAGTCTCCAGAGCCATATTGATTCACAAGTGAATTCTATCAAACATTTAAAGAACAGTTAATTCCAACATTACATAGACTATTTTGGAAAATTGGAGAAGGGGTCCTCCCAAGTTCTTTTTAAGATACAAATATGGTTTTGATACTCAAACCAGGAACAACCAAAACAGACAAAGAAAATTATAGACCAATTTCTCTAATGAATATAGATGCAAAAATTTCAAATAAGATTTTAACAAAAAGAATACAGAAACTAATCATGAGAATAATACATTATGATCAGGGAGGATTTATACCAGGAATGCAGGACTGGTTCAATATTAGGAGAAACATTAACTTTATTGATCGCATCAAAAACAAAACTATCAGAAACCACACGATGAATGATCTCATTAGATGCAGAAAAAATCTTTTGACAAAATACAACACTCATTCTTATTGAAAACACTGGAGAATATAGGAATAAATGGAACTTTCCATAAAATAATAAGGAGTATCTACATAAAACCTTCAGCAAGCATCACATGCAATGGGGATAATCTGGGTGCATTTCCAATAAGTTTAAGGGGTGAAACAAGGATGTCTATTATCACCGATTTTATTCAATATGCTACTAGAAATGTTAGCTATAGCAATAAAAGAAGAATAAGAAATTGAATTAATTAGAATAGGCAAAGAAGAAACTAAGTTATCACTCTTTGCAGATGATATGATAATATATATACAGAGAATCTCAGAGATAAAATAAAAAAGTCGTTGAAATAATAAACCACTTTTGCAAAGTTGCAGGTTACAAAATAGACCCACACAAATCTTCTGTATTTCTATGTATTACTAACAAAGCACAACAGAAAGAGATAGAAAGAGAAATCCCATTTAAAGCTATGGTAGACTCTATAAAATATTTGGGAGTCTACCTGCCAAAACAAACCCAGGGACTATATTACCGGAATTCCCACAAATAAAATCAAATAAAACATCAGTTCCTCTTGGGTGGGCTAAGTCAAATAAAAATGACAATTCTACCTCAATTAATTTACTTAATTCAGTTCCATACTAATCAAACTACTAAGTAATTATTTGTAGAGTTAGAAAAATAGTATCAAAATTCATCTGAAAGAACAAGAGGTCCAGAATATCAAGGGAACTAATGAAAAGAAATCCTAGGGAAGGTGACCTAGTTCTACCAGATCTCAAATTGTGTTATAAAGCAGCAATTATCCAAACCACTTGATACTGGCTAAGAAACAGAGGGTTAGACTAGCAGAATATGTTAGGTACTCAAGACACAGTAGTGAATGAATATATCAATCTACTGTTTGATAAACCCAAGATTCCCAGCTTCTGCAATAAGAACTCACTATTGACAAAAATTGCTGGGGAAACTAGATTGCAGTGTGGCAGAAGCTAAGCATAGACCAATACCTGACATGGTACACAACAACAAAGTCCAAATGGGTACACGATTTAGGTATAGAGATTGATACTATAAACAAATTAGTGGAGCAAGTAATACAGTATTTGTCAGATTTATGAAGAAGAGAAGAATTTTCACTAAACAAGAGATAGAAAATGTTATGAAGTGTAAAATGGATAATTTTGATTACATTAAATTGAAAAGTTTTGGTACAAACAAACCCAATGCAACCAAGATTAGGAGAGAAGCCGAAAACTGGGAAAGAATTTTTGCAGCTAGTGTCTGTAATAAAGGCCTCATTTCCAAAATATATAGAGAACTGAGTCAAATTTACAAGAATACAAGTCAACTGATAAATGGTCAAAGGATATGAGCAGACAGTTTTCAGAGGAAGAAATTAAAGATGTCTATATTCATATGACAAAATGCTCTAAATCACTACTGAGTAGAGAGATGCAAATAAAAACGACTCTGAGATACCACATCACACTTTTCAGATTGGCTAACATGACAAAATAGGATGACGATAAATATTGGAGAAGATGTGGGAGAGTTGGAACAGTAATTCATTGTTGGTGGAGCTGTGACCTAATCCAGTCATTCTGGAGAGCAATTTGGAACTATGCCCAAAGGTCTATAAAAATGTGCACACCCTTTGACCCACCAATGCCACTTCTACGACTGTATCCTCAAGAGATCATAAAAATGGGAAAGGGTCGCACATGTACTCTTTGTGGTGGCCAAACCTGGAAACCAAGGCAATGTCCATCACTTGGGGAATGGCTGAATAAATTGTGATGTATGAATGTGATGGAATACTACTGTGCTACAAGAAATGATGAACAGGAAGATTTCAGAGAGGCCTGGAAAGACTTATGTGAACTGATGCTGGGTGAAAGGAGCAGCACCATGATAACTTCGTAAACAGCAATAGTCACAGTGCAAGAATTTTTTCTGGTAGACTTAGTACTTGATTTCATTGCAAGAACTTAAAAAAATCCCAATGATTTATTAAGGTGAAATGCTTTCCACATCCAGAGAATAAATTATGGAATTTGATTGCAGAATGTAGCAGGTCATTTTCTTTTGTATTAACTTTTGGTTTCTTTTATGATTTCTCCATTCATTTTAATTCTTCAGTGCAACATGACTAAGATGAAAATGTATTTAATAGGGATATATGTGTAGAACCTATATAAAATTGTATGCTGTCTCAGGGAGAGAGGGGAAGTTAGGGGGAAGGAGGGGCAGGGAGGGAACAAAATCTAAATTATATGGAAGTGATTGTAGAACACTGAAAACAAATAAAATAGTAAAAAATAAAAAAGTAATAAAAGTTAAAAAAATAAAAAAAAAAACTATTTTCTTCAGTGAGCTTTTGAACCTCATTTTCCATTAGGCTAATTCTGCTTTTTAAATCATTCTTCTCCTCATTGGCTTTTTGGACCTCTTTTGCCATTTGGCTTAGTCTATTTTGAAAGCTGTTATTTTCTTCAGCATTTTTTGGGTCTCCTTTAGCATGCTGTTCACTCCCTTTTCACGATTTTTTTTGCATCACTCTCATTTCTCTTCCCAATTTTTCCTTCACCTCTCTTACTTTATTTTCAAAATCCTTTTTCAGGTCTTCCATGGCCTGCGATCATTGCATATTTATTTTGGAGGTTTTAGATGAAGAAATCTTGACTTTTACATCTTCTTCTAATGATATGCATTGTTCTTCCTCATCTAAAAGGATGGAAGAAAATACCTGTCCACCAAGAAAGTAACCTTCTATAGTCACTTTTTTCCCTTTCTGCACATTTTCCCAGTCTGTTACTTGACTTCCTAGTCCCTTGTTAATTGGAGGGTATACTTTAGGGACCTGTAAGTTCTTAGTTCCTTCAAGGTGGCACAATCAAGGGAGAGGGGTTTACTCCTCTCCTGGCCTGTGCTGTGGTCTGGAAGCAACCACAAGCTTTTCTGCCCAGAATGTGCAAGTAGAATACCCTTCTCCAGAACCTCCACCAGCTCCACCAGAACAGTACTCCTTCTAACCCCAGGGCAGTCACTCAGGGCTGAGATCCAAATTTCCTGGTCGATTCCCCCAAGGTCTTTAACTGAGGGCTCCAAAAGTGGACAGCTGCTGCCTCCCTGGGCAGGTAAAAGAACTTTATCACTGATCTTTGAAGCTGTCTTTGATGTTTGTGGGTTGAGGAATTTCAGAACTGCAGCTGCTGCCCATGATTGTGCTCTCCAAAGTCCTGAGGTCTGTTCAAGTCCTTTTTCCTGCCATGCCAAGGGCATGCATCCAAGCCTGCGCTGCACTCAACTCTGAGCCTGATGTGATAGACCTTTCCTGTCAGCCTTCCAGGCTGTCTTGGGCTGAAAATCTCTTTCACTCTGTTGTTTTGTGGCTTCTCGTGCTCCAGAATTTATTTAGAGTCATTTTTACAGGTATTTTATGGGCTATGAGAGGAGAGCCACAGTAGATCCTTTCTTCTACTCAGCCATCTTGGCTCTGCTTCCGGTGACATTTTATTAAATGAATGTAAAAATCAACTATCTTTACAAGACAAATAGTTGATGAAAACTTATTATTTATTATAATTTGCAAAATTATGATAATATAGCATACTAATCAGCTTAAAATTTGCAAAGCATTATACACATCTATGATTTCATTGAATTCTCACAAGTCAATGAGTTAGGTGCTTTTTTTAATGCCATTTTCACAGATTAGTGAACTTTATCTTCAAAAAGACTGACTAACTTAGGGTCATAGAAATACTATTTGTTTGAAATAAATTTTTAACCCAATTTTTCTTGACTCAAATTTCAGTGCTCTTTTCATTATGCCATGTTTTTTTCTATATACATGTCTTTCATATCTCACAGAAACAAAAAGCACTTTCCCCTTTATCTAGCTAGATCTGCAGTAAGTACCATAGTCCTTTGATTTCTCATACATTTTTTCCATTGAATTAACCATTCTCATCACTCTTTTCTATGAATAGAACATTTTATTTTTTCTTACAGCCCAGTTCTACATAAACCATGTCTCAAGACCCATCTCTGAGGTTCAAGCCCCATTACCTTCTTGAAGTTCTCTCAGATAATTGACGTATGTTTAGCTGTCTCTTCTCTGATACCCTGTCACATACATTTTTCCACAAAGATTGCTATGTACAAAGTTTCCTTTTTTATTATTTTTCACTTAAATGTTCTTTTCTCTCTAATTGCATAGAAATGTGTCAGTCAAAGATCAGCAGTCAAAAATATTTCTTGCCTATTGTCTGTTCTGTGTTTGGTTATACAAATGTTCCTCATGTCTTGATTAGTTAAGAGAAATAGGTTACAATTACGTAACATTTTTACTATATTTTGTATAATTCATGGCAGCTACCTGGCTCAGTAGATAGACTGCTTTGATTTGGAGTTACAAAGACCTTAGTGTGAATTTAACCTCAGTCTCTTTCTATCTATATGAACCTGGGAAAAATATTTGGCCATTCTCAGCTTCACTTTCCTTATCTGTAACACAGTGAGAATAATGACACAATTCACAGGGTTCTTATGAAGATCAGAAAAGATAACATCTGTAAAGTTCTAGGTTAACCAAGCTATCATTGCCGTCATCATCATCATCATCATCACCATCATTAAGTAATTATTTTATTTCTACAAAGTCATTTGGAAAAAAATACATTATCCTCATTTCATAACTTAAAAACCTAAAAGAGTGCTTAGACAAATAGATAAAGGTAGATAAGTTACGAAATAAGTAATAGGAGTGGAATTCAAGCTGTCAGAATTCTTGTCCACCTCTCCACCCTACCCCAATCATGCAAGAACCATAAGGAGGATGGGGCAAGAAGAACGTTTTCCTAGACAATGAATTGTGCAAATAACAAATAATTAACTATGTCAGGGTTGAAGTCCTATAGTGACTAGTGTCTTCCTAAAATCATAGAAATATATCTTGTTTACTTTTCGTACTACATTCTCATCAACAATTACGTGGTTGTCTTGAGGATTCGTTTTTGAGCTGCTATATATGTGTTCCATGCTACTTTCTCCAAACAATGAAATCCCCGGTCCTTAAGTGGTTCTTTATTATACCACCTCCATCACCTTGAAAGTATTATGCCTTCTATGTACTTGAAAGATTTTAGAAACAGAAAAGACTTGAGAGTTTCTCTAGTCTGATACTCTTATTGTGCATATAAGGGAATTAAGCTGCAGAGATACTCACTTCCTTGACCAAGATAACATATGATGAAACTGTATAGCTATGATTCAAACCCAGGCCAACAGGCCACTAATGCCACACACACACACATATGTGTGTGTATATACCTGTGCATGTATGTATGTATGTTTGTATGCATGTATGTACATGTGTGTGTATTCATTTGCTCTGTTCCATTATATTGCAGCACAAGAACTACCTGCCATCTCTATACACATAGTGATTATAAAAAGATATCCCCAAGTTTTTGTTCATTTCAGCACCATAAGTATCACTTTCCATCACCCTTTACTGGGAGAAATTGGGTATTATTCATCATTCATGAAGTTGATCTAAAGGAATGCTTGTGTTGGGTAGCAAATAATTCATTTTGAGTGTTGCATGTACATATAGGATTTCGTTACTCATTATTTGTTACCTCCTTTTTGCATATTGCTTTGTGATGACTGGGTTTCAAAATATATACATTACTTCAATTACATAAAGCCTTTAAACTTTAACTGAGAACGGTCTCAATATGCCATTAATGCCAACTCATTTCAAGTTCTGTCGAAGGTATATGGTTCTATGTAAAAGACAGGTGTTTATTTTCATGTGAATTTATGGGTGAACATTCTAAAGGTTCTTTGCCATTTTTTTTTCCTTTAAGATTGAAAACCTCCCAAGACCAAGGCTTACATTTTTCCATGCTCAGTAAAACCTGAGAAATTCTTAGAATAAGACCAGTCACACAAAGGGGGTTTAGCAAATATTGGTTCAGGAGGATGATAGCATAAAAGGTGTCATAACACTGTGGCTCAGAATAATAATTTTTTAAGCCAAGTTTGAAAGGGGAAAGGGAATGTTATGGTTTAATATTAGAGAGAATTTCTTGATTGTTCAACGAACTTCTAAATTAAATCAATATATACTTTAATATTTGATTACAATAATAATGCAAAATATAGGGAAGCATGGTGAATAAAATGATGGATAAGTTGTTTTTGGAGTAAGAAATGAGAGAATGTAATGGTCTGTAGACTGACAGAAGGCTCATGTATCTGTATCAGGAAGACTTTTCTAGAGAAAAGAAAAAGGAGCTATTTCATATAAGGAGTATCAAACACTATAAAATATGATTATATTTTAGCCAATTAAAAGCTATTTATTGCCACTGTCACAGTCATCACAAGTCAACAATGTCTAAAGAAATGCCAACGATATTTTAGAGCAACAAACAAAATTAATGCATATTGGGAAAAAATAATGAAGAAAAGCTATGCCATGCTTTTATAACTCTAACCTGATCTATTTAATAAGATACTAACATAGAAAAAATAGACAATGAATAGAGAAATGAACTATGATATTGATAATAACCATTTTCCACATGTTTAACAAGTGTTCATTATTTTCCACAAAAAAAGATAAAAATCCTAGAAAACTCAAATCCAGTATATATATGTATGTCTTCCTCACTAACCAGAGAGACTAGTCAAGGGAAATTGTAGTTTATAAATGCTTTTAAAAATATTATGCAGGAGGGAGGTAGGAGATTATAAATGATGCTGCATCACAAATCCTCGGGGAAAGAGAATGAATATAAAGAAATGTTGCTGAAAGATCTAACTAAGGAAAATCATCCTGGAGACATTCGTCAATGAAGCTGAATAAAGGATGTTAAAGGGTCATTGTGAAATTCAAATGAAATAATACATGTAAAATACTTTGAAACCCTTAAAATACTGTAAAAATAAGAACTATTGTTACTATGTTACTCATTCAGGGAGAGTGTGAATCATACCCTCTAAAAAATGAAAATCGGGTGTCAAAAGTCACTCAAAATTTAATCCAAATGTATTTGGCAGGCCAGAAAGAGAAGTAAAGAACAACGAGTTGTTATAGTAGATAGATTAGTATATCTGTTTTCCCCCAAGCCTGTATTGCTGTCCCTGCTTCACTGACTATTGACCTACCTGGCTTTAAGCTCCAACTAAACTAAAACCTATTATGGGAAGCTTTTCCCAAAACTCTTAATTATTTCCTATTTATACTGTATATAACCAACTTTATGATTATTAAATATTTCAAGATTTTAAAAAGCTCATAATGACTTATAGAGAAAGTGCTTTAAAATGCTCAGGGATACTGATGCATACCTACAAGAGTTTTCATAGATCTTTTTCAATTACTTGAATAATTACTGATGTAAGAATTAACTGCCTCGGTTTTTAGCTGGAGAGTCAGACTTTGTAAACATGTCCTGAAAAGTAAATAATCTTATATTGTTTTGTATCAAAACTTGTGTTTCTGACTTATAGAAGAAGGATTAGTCTTGTTCCAAACTTGTGGAACAAGATTTAATAGAAATATGGTGGAGTACAGCCTGGAATCCAGCTGAACTCTCCCAACATTACTGTCCAAAAAAACTTTAAAATAATGCCTCAGATCAAATTTTGAAATGATACAGAGCAAGAAGTCAGAAGATGATATTTATTCAACCTGAGAAAACATAGGTGGTCTGAAAAAGAGTTCTGTAATGCCAGGATGGGTGCAGGCCTGGAGGGTAGTAGGAACAACAGTGGTAGGCCCTGGAGGCTGCTATGGGAATAGTAGTAATTACAACTTCTGGAGTTCTCAGTCCAGAGACAGTAAAGGGGTTGAACTGCTGTTCAGAAAGGGATTATAGTGCACCTTTTCTTGGCACTGGATATATCTGATGCTGATTGATAACTCTATTGCTAATGAGCAGCTTTGAGTCACAGTTCCAGGGTGGAAAATAGCATATATGATGAGTCACAAGGGTGCAGAGGATTTGTTTATAGTTCCAAAGTAAAGAGAAACACTAGCACTTTGGCTGAAGTAGAGCAGAGGATCTTCCAAGGGGAAGAACATAGCACATAAAAGGAGAGTTTTGATAACACCTCTGTCAGCATAACAATACCTTACAAGAACTGAAAATTACAGACTTCTAGAACTAACTTTGGAAACAGCTCCATGAAGGGGTGGAGACAAGATGGGGGAGTAAAAGCAGGGAATTGCCAAAACCTCCCAAATACCTGTAAAATGATTTTAAACAAATTCTGGAGCTGCAGAACCCAGAGAATGATGGTGTGAAGCAAATCTCCAACCCCAGACAGCCTTGAAGGTCCACATAAAGCATCCATCATGCCAGACTGGGACAGAGTACAGTCCAGCATGGGCTGCATTAGCACAAACAAGGCCTAAGCAGGCTTCCCAGGGACTGAATCACTGGCAGCTATGGCAGTATCTAGACTTCTCCACCTCATTATGAAAAGGAAAACTTGAAAGGTCAGTGGAAAAAAATCTGTCTGATCTGAATGAGAGTAACATGGTCTGGCCCCAGCCCAAGCATGGAAGAGGGGCAGAGGAGCCATGGCAGGCACAATAGCAGTGGCAGTGGCTGCTTCTGGAGCTCTAGACTCATAGCTTGTGGAGGGATCAAGCAGCTAACAGTATACATCCCAACCTCCACTGAAAGAAGAGAACAACCTTGAGAGAGAGCTCAAAAGTCAAGTGATGGGCTGGGAAAATGAGCAAAAAATGGAAAAAAAAATCAGACTCTAGAATCTTACTTTGATGACAAGCAATATCAATACATACAACTAGAAGATGACAACAATTCAAAGCCTACATTCAAAGCCTCCAAGAAAATTATGAATTGGTCTCAGGCTCAAAAAGGATTTTGAAAATCAAGTAAGAGAAGTAGAAGAAGAAAAGAAGAAAAATTGGGAAGAGAAATAAGAATATTGTAAGAACATCATGAAAAATGAGTCAACTGCTTGCTAAAGGTGACCCAAAAAAGCTGAAGAAAATAATACCTTAAAATATAGACTAATCCAAATAGCAAATGGTCCAAAATACCTCTGAGGAGAATGACTTAAAAAGGAGAATTGGTCAAATGTAAAAGAGGTCCAAAAGCTCACTTAAGCAAATAATTCCTTAGAAATTAGAATGGAGCAGATGGAAACTAATGACTATAAAAATCAATAAATTATAAAACAAAACTAATAGAATAAAAAAAAAACAGAAGACAATGTGAAATATCTCATTGGAAACATCACTAATCTGGAAACCAATGCAGGAGAGATAATTTAATAATTATTAGACTACCTGAAAGCTATGATCTCAAAAAGGGCTTAGACATCATCTTGCAAGAAATCATCAAGGAAAACTGCCCTGGTATTCTAGAACCAGAGGGTAAAATAGAAATTGAAAGAATCTACCTATCACCTACTGAGAGAAATC
This sequence comes from Notamacropus eugenii, assembly GCF_028372415.1. Lineage (NCBI taxonomy): Eukaryota > Metazoa > Chordata > Mammalia > Diprotodontia > Macropodidae > Notamacropus > Notamacropus eugenii. The sequence goes on from NC_092874.1 coordinate 445,690,306, forward strand.
CCAAAAGGAAAATTCCTAGGAATATTGTAGTCAAATTACAGAGTTCTCAGGTAAAGGAAAAAATATTGCAAAGAGTCAAAATGAAACAATTCAAGTATTATGGAAACACAATTAGGAAAATACAAAATCTAGCAGTTTCTACATTAAGGAATCAGAGGGCCTGGAATATGATATTCCAGAGGTCAAAGGATCTAGGATTTAAACCAAGAATCACTGCTCAACAAAAGTGATTATAATACTTCAGGATAAAAATGGTCATTCAATGAAATACTGTACTTTCAATCATTATTGATGAAAATACCAGAGCTGAATAGAAAATTTGACTTTCAAGTAAAAGAATCAACAGAAACATGAAAAGGTCAACAGGAGTGAGAAATCATAAGGGACTTACTAAAGTTGAATTTTTTACATTCCTGTATGGAAAGATAATATTTGCAACCACTGTGAGTTTTCTCAGTATTAGGGTAGTTAGAGGGAATGTGTATTTCTATCTATCTATCTATCTATCTATCTATCTATCTATCTATCCATCCATCCATCCATCCAGATAGATAGACATATATAGATAGCTAGATATAGACAAAGGGCACAGGATGAATTGAATATGAAGGGATGATATCTAAAAAATAAAATTAAGAGGTGAGAGATGAATATATTGGGAAACAAAGAAAGAGAGAAATAGAATTGAGTAAATTGTGTCTCACAATGAAGAGGTAAGAAAAAGATTTTTCAATGGATGGGAATGGGGGGAGGTGAGAGGGAAGGAGTGGACCTTATTGGGTATGAAAATCTATCTTACCCTACAGGAAAGTAGTGGGGAGGTGATAAGTGGGGGTAGGGGGATGATAGAAGGAAGGACAAATGATAGGAGGGTTAATTAGAAGTAAACACTTTTGAGGAGGGACAGGGTCAAAAGAGAGAATAGAATAAATGTGGGGCAGGATAGGATGGAAGGGAATACAGTCTTTCACAATATGATTGTTATGGAAGTGTTTTGCATGACTTCTCAGGTATAATATATATTGAATTGTATGCCTTCTCAGTGGGGATTGTTGAGGAGGAAGGAAGGGAGAAAAGTTGGAACTCATAGTTTTAAAAATAAATGTTAAAAATGTTTTTACATGGAACTGGGAAATAAGACATACAGGCAATGGGATAGAATATATCTTCCCCTACAAGAAAATAGAGGGGAAGGAGATAAGACAAGGGGAGTATGTGAGAGAAGGGGCAGCAGATTGGGGGAAGGGATAATCAGAATGCATACTGACTTGGCATGCAGGGTGGGCGAGAAATGGGGATAAAATTTGCAACTCAGAAGTTTGTGGAAGTGTATGTTGAAAACTAAAAAAATAATTAATTAATCAAGGTGAAAAAAAAAAAAGCAATAGCAGCTCCATGAAAAGGCATCAGCCTTGGCAAAGTGATTCCCCATTCCAAGATGAGCAGAGTCTCACTTTAGCATAATGTTCAAATTCAAGAACTAAACAAGGCAAATGATCAATGACAATGACAATAACAACAACAACCATAAAAGCTACTACAGTGGCAGGGAAGACCAAGCCATGAACTTAGAAGACAAGAATTTGAAAACAGCTACAAGAAAAGACTTAAATCATGCTAATTAGAACCAAGGCCAGCAAGAATGCCTAGAAGCCCTAAAGAAAGGGATAAGTGGTAGAGGAAAAAATGGGAAAAGAAATTAGAGTGATGGAAGAAAATTATGAAAAAAGAATTAACGACTTCGTAAAAGTAGCATAATAAAAGCACTGAAGAAAATAATGTCTTAAAGAGAATTGGCGTAATGGTAAAAAGAGGTACAAAAGTTCACTCAAGTAAAAGTATTCCTTTAAAGGAAGAATAGGTCAGATGCAAAATGTGGCACATATTGAAAGAAAATAAGGCCTTACAAATTACAACCGGGGAAGTAGAAGATAATGACTCCATGTGACTTGAAATCAAAATCATGAAAGATAAAATATGTGAAATACTTCATTGCGAAAATCGCTAGACTAGAAAATAGACTGAAGTGATAATATAAGAACTATTAAGATCATGAAAGACATGATAAAAAAGTGCCAAGGTAAAATATTTCAAGGAATTATCCAAGAAAACTGGCCATATATTTTAGATTCAGAGGATAGAATAGAAATGGAAAGAATCCACCTATCACCACCTGAAAGAGATTTAAAATTTAAGACTCCTGGCAATATTATAGCCAAATTCCACAGCTCCCAGATAAAGGAGAAAATGTTTTGCAAGCAGTCAGAAAGAAACAATGCAAATATTGTGGAACCACAATCAGGATAACAAAAGCTTTAACAGCTTCTTCATTAATGGATTGGAAGGCTTGGGATATGATATTCTGGAAGTTAATATGACTGGCATTACAATGAAGAATCACCTACATAAGAAAAATGTGTATAATCCTTCAGAGAAAATAATGGATATTTAATGAAATAGAGGACTTGCAAGCTTTGCTAACTAAAAGACCATGACTGAATAGAAAATTTCCCTTTCAAATATAAGACTGAAGAAAAATATTAGAAGGTAAACATGAAAGTATAATGACAAGGGACTCAATACATCTAAACTCTTTACACTCTTATATGGTAAGATGAGACATGGAACTTCTAAGAACTTTATTAAGGTAATTGGAAAGAATCTACAGAAGGCATGTTGGGATGATATCCAAAAAGAAAACTAGGTGTAAGAAAGAGGGATCCATTGGGAGAGGGGACAAGTTTCTCAAATAAAAGAGGAACACAAGAAATAGTTTTTATAGTAAAGGGTGGAATGGCAAGCAATGCTTAAACTTCACTTTCACTGGAATTGGTTCACAGAGAAGAAGATAGGTAGACAGATAGACAGACAGACAGACAGACAGACATAGATGATAGATAGATAGATAGATAATAGATGATAGCCATACACACATATACATATGTATGCATGCATGCATGTATGTGTGTTTCTGCCTCTTTGTGTGTATACACGCACATATATAAATTCATATATATGTGTGTGTAGATATTTGTGTACATATACATACATGCATACACACATATTGCCAAATAGGGAAATATGGGAAAGGCATAAAAATATGGAGTGAAGAACAGATGACAAAAGGAAGGGAAGATTAAGAGAAGGGGTTGTCAGAAGGAAAACAGACTTTTGATAAAGGACAGGATAAAAAAACAGAAGGATGAATATAAGAAAATAGGATAGAGGGAAGTACACAGTGATCATAACTATGAGCTAACCCATAAACAGAAACAGAGTGGAATGGATGAGAAGTCAGAATCCTACAATATGCTATGTATAGGAGACAAACTTAAAACAGAAAGTGAGTTAAAATAAAGACTGGAGCAGAATTATGCTTCATCTGAAGTGAAAAAGTGAAGGCATAGCATCCATGAGCTCAGACAAAATAAAAGCAAAAATTGACCTATTTAAGGGATGATCGAGGAAGATATTGTCAGGAAAATTACATTTTATTAAGTATGACTTAGACAATGTAATAACGTTAAAAATATACAGAAAGTTTCTCTGATAAAGGTTTCATTTCACAAATTTTTAGGGAACTGAGTCAAATTTATTTTAAAAAAAGAGCCATTTCCGAAATGACGAATGACTAAAGAATATGAACAGGCAGTTTTCTGAATTAGTCACAGCTAAAATTTAAAAATCTAATAATACAAAATGTTCTAAATCAATATTTATTAGGGAAAAGAAAACAACTCTGAGGTACTGCCTCATACCTATTAGAACTGAAAATTGTAGGAGGGTATGAGGAAAAATAGGTACATTAATGAATTGCTGATGGAATAAGTGAACTGGTCCAACCATTCTAGAGAACAATCTGGAGCTGTTCCCACAGATATATAATGCTGGATATCCTTTGATCCAGCAATGTCACTGCTAAGTCTGCACCACAAAGAGACTAAAGAAAAAGGAAAAGGATTTATATGTACAAAATTATTTATAGCAGCTCTTTTTATAGTGGCAAAAAATAGAAAATCAATGTAAATATTCATCAGTCGGGGAACTGATGATCAAGTTCTAGCATATGATTGTGATAGAGTACTACTGTGCTATAAAAATTATAAGGGATATGGTTTCAGAAATACTTGGCAAACCTGTATTAATTTACCTAAAGAAGTGACAAGAACTGGAAGATCATTGTGCACAGGAACAGCAATGTTGTAATTTTGATGAAACATAAAAGACTTGCCTTTTCTGACTAATACAATGATTTAAGAGAATTCCAAAGGCCACATGATAAAAAAAAATGCAATGCACCTCCAGAGAGATTACCAAGATACTCAGTGCAAACTAATGCATAATTTTCTTACTTTTTTCTTTGCTTTTTGTGATATAACTAACATAGAAATATGTTTTGCACGATTTCACATGTGTAACTGGTATCACTTTCTTTTCCTTCTTAGTGGGTGGAACATGGGTGGGAGAAAGGGAGATACTCTGGAACTCAAAATTTTAAAAGAAAATAATGTTTAAAATATATCATGATTTTTAAAAGGATCAATAGGGAAAAGTCAGTGTCAAGTGAATTTGAACTCAATATAGAGGGAAAAAAACCTTCTTTACAATCAGAGGTACACCATAGTTAGAACTTCTCCTCTGGGAGATAAAAACTTCCCTCTGATGGTAGGATCTTCAGACAATGACTGATTGCTTGAATGATACAGAAATTGCGATGAGTAGTCATGATTCATACATTAATTGCACTAGATAACTTCCAACTGTCATCATTCTTTATGGGTCACTAGAGACCTGTAACTGAAGATGCTGATTCTCCCTAACCCTGTCTTCTCTCCCTCCCATCCCTCTATATATGGATCCTAAAGAACAGTCTTTCAAGCATTAATGATTTGTTTCGTATGCTGAAAAAAATAAAAGTTACTCCATTTTATATAATTTCCAATAATTTCATCTAGACTTTAAACACCAATTAGTTTTCTGGAGGGTATGATAGTAGTATTGCTAATTTTATCAGTCTAAGTCACATAAAAATGGCATTTTCATGATTTCTCAATTGGTCTATAAGTATTAGAAATTTCCAACATGTCACTCAGAATAAAAATATTGCCTGATGTTCTACTCCTAAAGGCACCATTATGCTAACAATAAATCTGCAACGGGCTATAAACAGAGAATGGCTTTTGATGTATGCAATATCCATCACACTCTGATCCCACAGAGTATCAATTATATGCTTCTGGGATCCTTGAGCAAAGTAGTTTTATTGGACCTGTCAATATCCATTGATCTCTTATGTAATACAGTTTCCTTTGATAAAAATGGTCCTAGGAAATATTTTCATTGCTTGTGGTTTCGTCTCTATGTCCTGCCACTCCACTGAGGAAAACATTTTTTAAGAGCATTTGAAATATGGAGCCAAAATCCAATATGTTGCCCTCAAATCTAGCATTCAGAAAGCATTTCCAAAGTACAATTCACATACCTTCAAACAGGAAATATCATCACAGAAAAAACATCTACTTAAGCTGTTATAAGGGGAGTTAAAATAAATTGTATGTTATTGCAGGATTTTTTTTTTCTGATCACTAAAATCTACTAATACCTATCTAGAAGATTTTATTTAACATATCCACAGTGACTTTAAAAATTTGGAGAAATTTCTTTAGAAGTCATTTAGGCAATCAGGAATTTGGCCCCTTCTAGGGTTAATATCATATAATGCTTTCATGGAGTAAATTAGAGATGTATTTAATCTCTCTACATAAATTGAATGAACTGTATCATCATCACTATCACCATCACCATCATCCTTACCATCATTACCATCATTGCCATTGTTATTATTATCTTTATTGTCATCTTCCTTCATAATATGGGATGCTTAAATAGAAATTTATTGTTCACAAAGGGTTATTTAATATTACAAATAAATAATTCATATCATTTGATCCTTGCAACAATACTGTATGGTAGCTTCTATTATCCTCATTCTCATTCAATGGATGAAGAAACTCAAGCCCAGAGAGTGTAATTGATTTACTTTTGTCACTCATTGTCCACAGGGGGATTTGAAGCGAAGTCTTACTGACTCGTTCAGAATTTGATCCATGATACCATAGTGATTTATGATCATAACAATCAAATAATCTTAAATGAGGTCACTAATGACACAGTGCCTCAACTTCTTTATATGTAAAAGGGCAGGACTGAACTCAGCAATCTAGGTTTGTTTTTCTTATAAAAAAATCTACTGTTATAAATACTTCAAAATATTGATACAGCTCCCAAAAAGGTGCAAACCATTCCTCAGAGGTACTCACTGTTTCTGTTAAAATCCTTCCAGAATCTCATTATAAAAGATGTAAGGATAAAGCTAACTTCCATTCTCCATTAACTATTAAAGGAACTTGATCACACTTTTTTTTTTTTACCATGTGAATCTATGTGAAACCTCATGATTTAATGGATAGGGATTAATGCTTTTCTGTAGCTTCTGGTACATTTTTAGAATTAAAAGTAGTGTGTATTAATTAATAATAGAGGTTATCTTCAAACATGACTTTTCCACTTAGCCATTCAGATACTATCAGTATTATTCATTTTGGCAATAGTTTCACCTCTCAAACGAAATATGATGCAGATATATTTATCAATCAAAACTTGTAATAATGGAACACGTTACCTGCATAACAGCTCATGAGTGGCAATAGAATTATCAGTTTCCATAGCAACCTCATGACTTTCCAAGGTCAAAAATTTCTCCCATCCAATCAGCAGAAAAAATGTATATCTTCCAGTTTCTACCCCAAGAGGCTAGAAAAATAAATAAAAGACTATAAACATTAACTATATGAATATGAACAAGCATCCCATTTCATGACATACTGATTTAAATTAAAATACATTTAATAGATAAAATTGTCTTTTCTTTATCTCTGTATTATTCCTAATGCTTAGCACCACATTTTTTTTTTAATTTTTAGGCAATTTATTAATGCCTGCTGAATGGAATTTTGGTAATCCATGAGAATAAATAAGACTTACATGATTTTTTTTTTTTTTAGTATAGAACTCTCTTGCTAAAGGAATTTCTTGTATCCATTACTAGGAATTTCTAGAAAAGTTCCAGGATGTCTAGAAGTTGTTAACGGCTAGTTGACTGACTGAGAATTACAGATGTTAAGTAACTTATCAAGGAACATGAAACTAGAGACTGACTTAGGATATGAAGTTAGATATTTTGATTTCAATTCTAGATTTTTATCTATGTCAGGGTGTCTTTTTGATGCATATACTCATTTATTGTCTCTTCAATACAAAATTTCTACATTGTTTCATCAAGATGAAGATAGAATTAAAGGTTATATGAATGGCAGAGAAGCTTTGAAAGTTCTAACAGGTATAAAAAAGCATCCGTCCTAGTGACAGGTTTGGTTCTGATATTACACTCGTATGTTACTCATCTGAAGATTAGCATACCTAAGCTCATACATACTTATCATCAATTTGACTACAAGGGAATAAACTTACCAGTCACAGGTTTACCAAAAGATTACAAATCTTATTTCAAGTACTGACATATCCTTATTTTAATTCACATTAAATATTTTAATGTATGTGTTATACATAAACATACACACATATATGTCCAGATAGACAGAGAGAGAGAGAGAGAGAGAGAGAGAGAGAGATGTGTGTATATTTATTGTTGTTATGTAGTTTTGCCATGTCTTTATGACCTCTGTTGGTTAAAATACTGCAGTGTTTGCCATTTCCTTACCCACATTATTTTACAGATGGGGAAGTGAAGCAAACAGGGTTAAGTTACTTTCCCAGGGTCATATAGCTAGTGAGTGTATAAGTCTAGATTTGAATTCAGGAAAACAAGTCTTTCTGACTTCAGGTCCGTCTTTCTGTTCACTCTGTGTGTGTGTGTGTGTGTGTGTGTGTGTGTGTGTGTGTGTGTGTGCATTAAGCTTATTGGTTTGAAACAACCAATTGCTCCTCAGACATCTGTAAACATTTGATTACTTGTTTACTGTAAAATTCCATCTTATAGTGAATAATCATAATATAATTCAACTAGAATACATTTTTGAAAGGATAATATTGTCTTTAAGATATATTTAGAGTTTTTTTCATCTAGAACATAAAGAAGAAATAATAATGCATTGAATCAATTTTCAACACTTCTATTACTGGCTTCCATTTTTCAATTTCAGTCAGTTGGGTTAGAACAGGATATGACCCTTTTATTGCTATGCTAAAACAAATACATTTAAACATTTCATAGGCTTTTCAAGTATCTTAAATCAATATTATTGAAAAAATACTAATTTGAAAATATTATCCTTTCTAATCCTACTAGAACTAAAATTAATAATATGCTACTCTGAAATTGTTACAAAATCCATTTTAGTAGTATCATCCTTCATCTATGAAATATGCTTTCCCAAGGGATTACATAACAATTTTCTCTAATTTTCTTTGACATTTAAGCTATCATATGATGAATAAAATCCAGAAAAAGAGTGCCAGTTTGGCCTTTACTTCTACATGGAAACCTAATAATAAGCTTATAAAAACTGATAATGTCATCAAAAACAGAAGAAGTTCACAGGGCGTTTCATTTGATAAAACAGATGTATCAAATGAAAGGATTATATTGAAAAGATTTAAGTCAGAGTGTTCTGACAGATAGTAGGCTAGGAGATGTTTTTTAACACACAGGTTAGTTAATCTTCTGCTTGTGTGCTCCTTAGAACTTTCCATAGCACCTGTAGTCTTCTCACCTTGGAACATCCGTCCACCACTCTAACTCCCTTCTCCAATTGATGAGTTCCTACTAAGGTCTCCACGTTGGAGAAGGATTCCTACCAGCTAAAATCACTCTTTTTATAACTAACTGTACATTCACAGCCCATTCTTCCACCCATTGTTGATTTTTTCCCATTAGAATGCAACATGTATGTGTTTATTCACATGTGTATATGTACATAAAATGTATATATATATAAAACACAAAGCATATATAGTGATGTGAATATGCATATACACATATAAACATATACATGTGCATATTACTCATGTATGTGTGTGTGTATCCTTCATCTTTAGACTGCTATATGATCCATTACATAAAGAAATGGCACTGGAGTCAAGAAGACCTGAGTTCAAAATCAGCCTTAGATATTTATTAGCTATGTGATCTTCTCCAAATCAGTTAACCTTCAGTCTGCCTCAATTTCATCATCATTAAATGCGGGGTATGATAATAATAACATCCACCTTAGCAAATGGGTGTGTGAATAAAATGGGATATTTGTTAAGTGTCTCACAAACCTAAGTTCCTATATACGTACTAGTTCTCAACAGCAACAAAAATAACAATTTATGGACCAACATATGAAAATAAATTTATTTCATTTTAAATTCTATTGCATTTGTCCCTTTTTTTCCCATTGTCACTGACTTCATTACTAAGTGATTATTAGTTTAATTAACAAGCAATTATTTTTCTCTTGCTCCCACTTTTGCCACTTCTTTAAGAAAGAAAAGCTAATGGAAATAAATAAAATTCACAAAACACATTTGCACAGTTATGTAAAACAAATTTCCAGAATGTCTATATCAAAAAAAAAAAACCCCAAAAATGCAGTATGTCTCATTTTGAATGGTGTATCCATCACCACTCTGTCACCACCAAGACTGAGCCCCACATGCAAAAATAATTTCATATCTGCTGACTGCAATATAAACTTCTCAGCCTCCTCAATCTGCATTCAGCAAAAGTTACTTTCTTTTCTTTTCATATTACTTTCTTTTATGGTTCCTGTGTTCCAGGGGAAAAACAAAAACAAATAAACGAACAAACAAACAAAAAAACCTCCAGTGAAATTTACCCTGAACAGGGCACTCATACCACTTCCTCCTTCTTTTGGTTTCTTGTCATTTTGGCCTTTCAGAATTTCTGCCTTTCTCCATGTTTCAATTCAATTATTTCTATGTCAGTTAGGTGGTATAATGGATAGAGTATTAATCCTGGAATCAGGAAGGTTTGAGTTCAAGTCTGTCCTCAGACACTAGCTCTATGATCCTGGGTCATTTAACATATTTTGCCTCAGTTTCCTTATCTATAAAATATATGTGTATACTTATATATTTACACACATGTGTACACACTCTATTATACTAAACTATTTTTTAAAAAGTCCTACTATATACTAAATAATCTCAGTAAAATTGTTCATTACAATACCTCAACACAAAGAAAATGAAAAATTTAGAATACAATTTAATCAAAGGCAAAAGAAGATAGCCTACATCAAAGGAAAATAAAAGGTACTGTCCTTTTAAGATACTATCTCTTCATATGGAGCATTTTAATGATGAAATATTTAGGGAAATAAAAAACTTTTGCATAAAGAAAAAATTTATCAGCTGTTAAAAGATCTAAGAAATAGTCTTGTATAGATGGAGAACTGGTGACTGAAGGGAATAGAAACTTCAGTACATTCAAAAAAAATTTTACGAAATTTCTACGTAAATTGGAAGTGAGCATAATAAATTAACTTTTAAAAGTCTGTGTAATGGAACAAGGAATAGCGTATTTATCAGATTTATGGAGAAGGGAAGAATTTTTGACTAAAAAAGAGATAGAAAACATTAGGAAGTGCAAGATGGATAATTTTGATTACATTAAACTGAAAAATTTTGGCACACCCAAACCTAATGCAACCAAAATTCAGAGGGAAGTAGTATATTGGGAAAGAATTTTCACAGTTAATCTCATGGATAAAGGCCTCATTTCTAGAATATATAGGGAACTAAGTCAAATGTTCAACAATACAAGTCATTCCCCAGTTGATAAATGGTCAAAGAATATAAACAGGCAATTATTAGAGGAAGAAATTAAAAATATCTATAATCATATGAAAAAATGTTCTAAATCACTTTTGATTAGGGAGATGCAAATCAAAACGACTCTGAGGTACCACATCACCCCTATTAGATGGGCAAACATGATAGAAAAGGAAGATGACAAATGTTGGAGAGGATGTGGGAGAATTGGAACACTAATTCATTGTTGGTGGAGCTGTGATCTCATCCAAACATTCTGGAGAGCAATTTGGAACTCTGCCCAAAGGGCTACAAAAATGTGCATACCTTTTGACCTAGCAATATCATTTCTAGGATTGCACCCCCAAGAGATTATAAAAAAAAGTCCCACATGAACAAAAATATTTGTAGTGGCACTCTTTGTAGTGGTCAAAAACTGGAAATCAAAGGAATGCTCATCAATTAGGGAATAGCTGAATAAATTATGGTATATGAATGTAATGGAAAACTATTGTGCTATAAGAAATGATGAACAAGAAGACTTCAGAGAAGCCTGAAAGACTTATGTGATCTGACGCTGAGTGAAAGGAGCAGAACCAGGAGAACTTTGTGCACAGCAACGACCACAGTGTGCAAGAGTTTTTTCTGGTAGACTTGGAACTTCATTGCAATGCAAGGACTTAAAAAAAAAAAATTCTCACTGGTCTTCTAAGGCAAAATGCCTTCCACATCCAGAGAAAGAACTATGGAATTCAATTGCAGAATGTAGCAGATCATTTTTGTGTGTATGTGTATTATGGTTTGGTTTGTTATATGATTTCTCCCATTCATTTTAGTTCTTCTATACATGAAAATGTAGTCAATAGAAATGTATGTGTAGATCCTATACAGAATTGTATGCTGTCTCAGGGAAGGAGTAGGGAGGTGGGGGTTAGGTAGGGGGAAAAAAAATCTAAGTTTTCTGGTAGTGGTGGTAGAACGCTAAAAATAAATAAAATTAATATATAAAAAAGTGTGTGTAAGTCAGGATTTCAAATGTAATTTTAGCAGATTGGGGCAGAAAATACGTTATGGTTTAAATGTAAAGTCTTGAATAACTTTGTAAAATATCTGGAGTGACATCTCATTTGTATGTAAGCAGTTTGATGGATCAAAGGGGACAGAGAATGAATTTTACTTATTAAAAACTGAAAATGGGGAAGTATTCAAGAACACAGTTTCAAGAACTCAAATTGAGATGCAGAACTCTTCGGAGAATTGACAACTTAAGGGAATTATGTGCCCTCAGCTAATTACCATTCCTGTTTTCATATTGAAGAGGCAAAACTTTTTAATGGATTACAAAATAATTATTTAGAGACTATGGGATTGGTTAAATAAAGGGTTCTTATTTCATAAAGGAATTTTCCTAAAGTGTTACCACATTAGTGAAAGGTGAGTCATTGAGTGTCAGGAGGCAACTATTAAAATAAATAATTTAGGAATAGAATTGTTTAGAGTGTCTGAGGCTGCTGCTGATTTGATGTGGCAGAAGAAAATGTTATGAGAGGAAGAATCATTAGGAAATCAAAAGGCAGCTTTGTTGGAACTTTTCAAAGGAACCAGCAAGAAGAGCTTCTGGCTGACAAGATTTGGGATGCTAGGTCCTGATTGGCTGAATAAAGACTGGTATTGAAGTTATCCTTCAACATCCCCTTGAACTTAAGAGGAATGAATTCTCAGAATTGTCTGCTTCCCTTTTCTGCCTCCCTCTAATGTCAGAAAATAGTACAGTGGGAGAAAAAAGAGAGGCTGCAGCTGCTTTCTTTAAAGGAATGGATACCAAGATCTGATTGGATGGTAAGGGATATTGTTTAGTGAAAATGTGGCTAAGATTTTTTGTCACACACAGAATCAACTTAATCTATTCTTCTGCGAGTTCTTCTAGACATATAGTAGTTCTGTGAATGAATAACTTTTTGAGCTGCTTAGCATGACATCAAGATAGAAGCCAGAAAGTTAATCATGGATATACATACATACACACACACACACACATACACACACATATATGCATATATACATACATACATATATACACATACATATATACATGTACATATATATAATATACATATATACAGAGAGGGAGAGAGAGAGAGAGAGAAATATGTTTGTGTTCATTTTCTATGGATATATTTCCAAGTTGTCCATAGAAACAAACAGCAACATAGTCTCACAAAACAGCTTTGATTAACTCTAAAATATAGACAAAAGAAATATCCAGGAGTGACATTATTTCAAAATATTAGCCATATTTTCTCCTTAAGAAAGGTTATTTTTGCTTCATTTCAATGGTAAGTCTATATCATAGGAAAGTATCATTAATACTGACATTAGTATTAATGGACTATTTTCTTAAATGAACATGGCTACCTTTGAAATAAACCTTTAGAAGTCAAGGTCCAAAATACAACCCCAAATGGCATGGCTCTCCCTTAAATAAATAGTTTTATTGCTATTTTTTTCTAATTTTTACTTGACCTGTTCATTAAAGGAATATTCAAAAGTACAGATACAGTCATTTTTTTTTTTTATTTCAGTAGCAGCACTCTTTTATTTATGTGCCACACAGGATTGCCAGACTAAATGGAATATACATTATAGTTTAATATCAAAAAAAGAAAAAAAATAATATAATTCAATCTGCATGGATTTCTTAATTTCAATTTTATTAATCTCTCCTTTGATTTTCAGAATTTCTAATTTGGTATTTAATTGGGGATTTTTAATTTGTTCTTTCCCTAGAGTTTTTGGTTGCATGCTCAATTCATTATTCTCCTCTTTCTCTATTTTATTCAAGTTAGCATTCAGAGATATAGAACTTCTCTGAAGAACTACTTTTGCTTCGTCCCATAAGTTCTAGCATGTTGTCTTGCTGTCCTTTTCTTGGTTGAAGTTGTTCATTGTTTCTATGATTTGTTGTTTAACCCATACATACTTGAGGATTATATTATTTAGTTTCCAATTAATTTTTACTCTGTCTCCATGGCACATAATTTATATTGCTTTGTGATGTGACACATCATACACATAATTTTTTACACGTAATTACACATAATTTTTATTGCTTTATGATGTGACAGATACTTTTGATATTTCTACCTTTCTGCACTGGATTGTGAGATTTTATGCTCCAATACATGGTCAGTTTGTGTTTATGTGCCATGTATTGCTGGGAAAAGGGTATGTTCCTTTCTATCCTCATTCAATTTTCTCCAGAAATATCTAACTGTTCTAAGATTTTATTCACCTCTTTAACTTCCTTCTTGTTTATTTTTGGTTATATTTATCTAGTTCCTAAAGGGAAAATGAGGTCCCTCACCAGAATAGTTTTACTATTTATTCCTGTAACTCACTTAATTTCTTCTCTAGAAATCAGAATGGTATACCACTTGGTGGTATTGATATTATTTCATTGTCTATGGTACATTTTGGCACTTTGAGTGAGGTAGCACTCATTCAGTGAATAGGCCTCTTTAAGAATTAAGTCAAAGGATGGCACCTTCAATTGAAAAAAAAATCAAACTGGGAGGGGAAGACCTTCAGGGTTGCAAGTCAAAAGAGAAAACATTACTATTGACATTCACTCTGAGCCTGGAGGGTCCAAAATATAGCCCTTAAGTGATGCTTGGGTAGGGTCCTACTTCGAGCTCCAGAATGTCAAGGTCCTCTTAGAAAACAAAAGGACAAACAAAATATTGTCACATGGCTAATTCTTACTGATAAAGATTTCCACAGGAAATGGGGGGGGCTTATGGAAAACAAATAATTTTAAAGAACTTTAAAGAGCCTTGGAATGTTACAGTGATAGTATCAAATGAATTAAGAAAATGATAACACCCAGAAGACAAGTTTCTTGTAATACAATGAGTAGAGTATTGTGGCTGGAGTCAACAAGACTTAAGTTCACATACTACCTCAAATATTTAATGTATGTGTAACCCTAGTTATATCATTTAACCTGTTTGACTCAGTTCCTTACCTGAAAAACAGTTCCTTACCTAAGTGGCTGGGTTGTTATGAGAATAAAATAAGGCATTATTTATAAAGTATTTAACATGTTGGTTCCTGTCCATCATCTTCGAAGAGGATGAAAATGACATCACCATGATAAATGAAATTTTAGTGTGTCTGACCGTGGCTGATCAGACCAATGTGTAAATTGAATTTAAGTGAGTCAGAGCTGCATCAAGTCATCAGCCTCACTCTCTCCTCCAGAGTCATCATAGTACAGTGGCAGAACAGAATCAAGATGGCTGGCGATGGCTCAGGATGCCGAGAATGACCTTGGCATCTTCGGTGTCTAACCAAGCTCTAAACACTGTACATTGCCTGCTTCATCTGCCTTTATAGCCATTGGAACAACTTGCTCTCGTCCACAGGTTCCACCAGAGGATGTCTTCGCATGCTTGGGGTAGACACTCTCCTAACTCACCAATGGATTTGAGAACCCTTGCTTACCCTCAACCTGGTTTGGCTCTTGTGCTAAAGTAGTTTACCAGGGTGTGGCCACTGCACATGCTGCAGCTTTTTGGAGACACAGGTGAGAGTTAGTTGGAACACATGGACACCAAAGGAGGAAAGAACCCTGAAAAGGGCTCAGCAGCCATCACACCAAAGGTATTGGTCCTCCCTGTACACACCCTACACCCTACACTTAACATAGTGACTGGAATATAGTAGACAAAATATAAATGTTTATCCTTTTGTGTCTCTTCCCATTAGGACTTTACCCATAGGATATTAGTGTGTAGCAGGGGGTGGCATGGTATGGAATGGTGTCTCTTTGAACAAAAATAATTATGACAATTTTGATCTTTGATTATATTAACAAGAAACAAGAAATAACCCATTTACAAAATTATTATGAAATGAGTTATTAAATAGGAGTAAAACACCATAATGAGAGGAGGCATGAATGATTGAGAAATGAGTTATTAAATAATGGAAAAAGCATCACAACAAGAGGGAGTATGGCATAGTAGGCCAGTCTTACAAATGACTGAACAAATGGAAAAGCATCATTTAAGTACCTACCACTGTGCAACTGCATATAAGCAGAAAAGTAAGATAGCCCGGGATCTAATTGATGTAATGTTCTAATTAGTAGACAATTCTTATAGTTGTATGCAGCTGTAATGAAGATAGAAAAGCTATTAGAATGGAAAAGATCTTTAGGGCTCAGCATCAGTCATGGATGGCATGGCTCATGAAATTTTAGGGTAAAATTACATTTTAGATGGCAATATCTAAGATCCCAGATTGTACAGTTCAAGGCTAGATGGAAAGGTATGGTTGAATTTTGAAAGAAATAGCAGGAAGTTGTATTGATAATACTTTATTGCTTGTTGTTAATATAATTTTGCTTCCTAATGAAAATATTTTTCCTATCCAATAGATCCATGAGACCTGTTTATGTCATATGGAAGTTTGAGTAAAATGAGTCATGTCACATGGAACAGGAAAGGGTGGAGCAGAAAGGGTGGAACGTTAAAAGGCAGAGCCGGAGCAGAGCTGAAAGAAAATTTGTTAGACAAGTCAGAATGAGGAGAGAGAAAGGAGGCAGCTGGCTAGTGTGAGTGAGAGAGATTATTTGTGATTTGTTTAAGAGACCTGGGTTGTGGTAAGCCTAGCAGGGGGAAGACTTGAAGATGGTGTTGTTCTCTGCCTGTTATTGCATATAGATTTCTTTGTTACTATGTTACTATGATGGATTCAGCATTCTGGTGTCTGAATAAATGTTTTGATTTCATCTTCCGTGTGAAGAGTCTCTTGTATTTCGAGATTCAGAATTGTGTCAACATATTCATAACTGCCATAGGCTCTGTGAATATCATGTTGGCACTACAGATGTGAATTCAGGACTTACCTTTGGCAAATACTAAGTTATGTAATCATGTGCAAGTCACATGATCTCTGTTTTCCAGGCAACTTGAAAAACCTGAAAGCCAGTGATGAATGGCTAATCATCATTATTTACATATTTGGGATCCTCTACCCAGATTAAATCAGAATTAAATTAAATCAGAATTAAATCAGAATTCTCCTCCCCCCGAAAAAAAATAGAAAGAAATGACTGAGGTGAATAACAAGATGAAATAGTTAAAAAACAAGCAAAATAGAATCAGCGTATTATACATGTTAACTATACAGATGATGATGATTTGAACAAAAACAAACAAAATGTAGAAAAGATAAATATATCAAAAGACAATATTGAAACATGCAATGTTATTTTTAAATTTTAAAAAGTATTTAAACAAATTGATTAACTTACAAATAATGGATTTATAACTTTGAAATTCCTATTTTCACAATATTGTAAATTTATTTTAGAAATTGCACAAGAAAAATCTATATTTGCCCATCTTGAGGGCTGTAGCACCTCTCCAGTCATGAATGAGTTTTTTGAAGATCGTTAACAGTGATTCAGAAATCACATCTTATAGTTCCTCCAGATTCAGTTTAACCAGATCCTAGTAACTCAAACTTATTGATATTAGCAGAGAATATTTTTAACCCCTATTTACTTTCAGTCTCAATTCCTTGTCAGAAATATATTATATACTTCCTAGTTTAAAGATAATTTCCCTTAGTATGAAAACAGTTGAATGTTGAATTCTTTTGCTCCATCATCCTTAAGATTCAGCCCCATGCTTCTTTTGATCTTTCTCTTGCATCCAGCCTAGCTACAAAATAAAATCCTTCTACCTGTACTAATCAACATTCTTGGTGTATTTGATGATTACTCTTTAGGTATTGTTCTCCTAAGTCCATGGCCACACTACCTTACCCTTGTTTCCACAATCTATGCTGTTGCTCTTTCTGTTCTGTTATTCAGTTTTGCCCAAATCTTTGCCTTTCCATTGACCATACCATCAGTGGAGTTTTCCTGGCAAAGATACTAGTGTGTTTTGCTATTTCCTTCTCCCCTGGATTAAGGCAAACAGAGCTTAAGTGACTTGCCCAGAGTCATACAGTTAGTAAGTGTCTGAGGCCAGATTTGAACTCAGGTCCTCCTGACTGCAGTCCCAGTACTCTGTCCACCTAGTTACCTGGCTTCCTCCAATGCCACCATTTATGCATGCAATTTAAAAATCCAAATGGGATTGATGAGTTCCGTGACCAGTCACAGCATTTTATAGTTCTCTATTTTCTGCCTCACTTTATATCATGGACTCTTTCTTTTTGTTTGTTTTTTTACCTTTCCTTCTCTCCCTAACATTCAACACAGCACCTGCAACATAAATGGCTATTGACTTAACATTAAAATAATTTCCTTTTTTTTATCATATTCATTTTGCCCCTCAAAGTATCTCATATTTTTCAAACACAATTTTCTGAAGAAATTTAGATTATTGATTCCTACTTATCCTTTTTGCCTGAATTCTATTGAATCTGTTCCTCTAAGATCTAATGTAGGGGCATACTTCATCTGGTTTTATTACAACGACAAAAATAACAGTCAACATTTATATAGCACTTAACTATGTAACAGGCACCATAATAAGTTCTTTACATTTTTTAATCTAATTTGATCTTCACAACAATCCTGGGAAATAGGCACTATTTTTATCACACATTTTACAGATGGGGAAAATGAGACCACAGGGATTGAGACTTGACCAGTATCAAATACTAGTAAGTGTCTGAAGCTCATTTGAACTCAGATATTTCTGACTCTAAGCTCAACATTTTTTCTACATTAGGATAAGGCCTCACTGAATCTAGTTCAGTCAGGTGACCTAGAATAATTTCTACCTGAACAATATTCCCTTTCTTTGGCCATCTAACCTTTAACTGAAGATCTCCAGTTTGAGAGCTTCCTCCCTCCTAAGGAAGTTTATTTCTTTATTGCACTTTGGGAAAGCTAAAATTTCTTCTCCCTGATATCAGCCAGCCAGTGAATCAAGGAAAAACAATTGAGTACTTAGATGTGCCAAAAACTGTGCCAAGCACTAAGGATAAAAGAAGGAAAAGGAAATCTCCTTTTCAAGGAATTTATATGCTTACTTTCCATACATACCAGTAGGAGAGACTAGATAGATGAATGGATAGATTTTTAACTCATGTACATATATGAATATCTGTCTATGAATATAGATATATAACTATAGATATGTCAGGAGCAGGTATGGATGTGGAAAGGTGGGGACATGGATGCAGTGCATGGAGGTGAGTAAAATGTAAGACTAGAAGAGAAGATTGGAAAGAAAGAGAGGGGACTTCAGAGGTGGGAAAACTGTGGCCTCAAGGCCATATGTGGCCCTCTAGGTACTTGAGTGCAGCCCCTAAGCCCAAGTTTTACACAATAAATCCTTCTATTAAGGGGATTTATCCTGTGAAATTTGGATTCAAAGGGTCACACTTAAGGACCTAGAGGGCATCATGTGACCTCAAGGCCACAGGTACACCACTCTGGATCTAGATTATAAAGATATTCATATGTAAACATAAGAAACTTACACTTGATCCTTGAAATAATAGGGAGCTAAGAGAGCTCACTCTATGAGCTCTGAATGAGAGCCCCTCAGTTCCAATTCTATTTCAGAAATAATCTCTATGACACTGATACATCATTTCAACTCTCTGGCCCCTGTTTCTTCATCTTTAAAATGAGAGAGTTGGTCTAGATAACCTCTGAGATCACTTGCAACTCTAAATCTGTGGCCCTGTGATAAATGATGTTCTTGTTCCTTGCAGAAATAATGATAATGACGGTAATAATACTATAACAACAATAACAGCATTTCTATAGTACCTTAAGTAGTTTACAAATATTATCTTATTTGATCATCACAACTCTGAAAGGTTAGTGCTAATATTAACCCCATTTTTATAAATGTGGAAACAGTCAAATCAAAGTTAAATTACTTGCATAGGGTCACCCAGGTAGTGTCTGAGGTAGAAACTGAAATCAGGTCCAGCACTGTCCATGGTACCACGTAATAATATTATTGGAAATGTTTGCTTATCTACTATTGATTCTCTTGAGTAAAGCACCTGGGAGTTTATCATTTGTGAACCTGAAATATTTAACTATATCCAAAGAACATTAGGAAGCACATTTGAAAAATTAATATTGATGTAGGAATAATCCTATCAGAAAATGCAGCAGCTAACAGTTAGAAAGTACATTTTTATCCAAGACTACAAGTTAAATGGCAGAGAAAAAGAGAGCAAATACAGAAGCAGGAAGTTCACTGATTCTATTCTGTTCCCCTTGGCTGAGATTCATTGTCCCCAATCTCTGAGTCATTGCACCTCTCACCCCCTCTTCCATCAACCTGTCCCCTGATACACACTCCCCATTGGCAGTGCTGACCCTGGTAAAATAGAAATTGACTCAGGAGTGAAATTTGGTTAGCTGTCAACACTGGTACAATGTGTCTGGGCTTAGTTCCACTGCTACTTAAGAAGTTGTTACTTGTCCTTCATTCTGGAAGAGGACTATGACATCAGGGAGGTGACGAGATGAAGAAAGAGAAGCATTCAGAAACAGGAAATTTCATTTCATTTTAAATAACCTTTATTCACAGACAAGTTTAAGATAAGATGCTTTAGATTTTGTTTAATGGAAAATAAATTACTTATGACCAATGCATGGGAATAATAACGTCATTGACCTTGGGAGAGAATAACGAGAAGGGTCAAGAGACCTGTATCAGTTGATCTAATGGGGCACTTGTTCCCTGGCAACAACAATATGTGCATCTGTATACATATATACATATGTGTATGCAAATGTAAACACATATACATATGTGCACACACATGTGTGTATACATATAATACACATATTTATACGCGCACACATAAGCACATACATTTATCTATTTATTTAGCAGTCCGTCATTTCAGCTCCTTATCATTTTGCTGATAGCAATCTCATTCCTGAGGTCAGAGGATTTAAAACTGTTATGCAGCTATGTAAGGTATGAGGTAAGGACAATTAATTCACCCTGAATCGCATGAGCATCAATGGTTTTAGACATGAAAAAAAAGCCTAGGATTAATAACTCAACTGAGAACATCCTTTTCATCTGTTTTTCACAATGAAACTCTGCCCATTGTACTTTACTTGAACTGATTCCCCAATGGTGAGCAGATTGTCATGCAATATCACCTTCCTCATCCTTCTCATACTGAGAATTACTGTGAAGATTGGCCTTACCTGACAGAATTGACTCCATATTTGACCACTGATTGATTTACTTATGTACAGGAAATTCTTAATATAGCCAATAATTGTCTTGGTCAGCTATATATGTAGGTAAGGATCACAGGATAAGGATAACAAACTATTGCTTGATCAAACACGTAATCTATGTACGTAAATTCACCTAACTTTCCTAATCGCAGAGCCATTGTGGAGAATAGTAGTCTAGCCCACATGCTGATTGACTACCATTAAGATCTCCTTCTCATCCCATCCCTGCATATCTGTCCAGCAATAACAATAAGATATAAAGGTAGAGACTAATAACTGATCTGGGTTCTTAAATGGGGTACTTATTCTGCTGTATACCCAAGCCATTGCTTGCTTGAATGCCTGTGGGATTGTCAGGGGTAACATATTTGCTTATGTGTGAGTAATAAACTTCCTGAATCTTGACTCTTTAAAACCTTTTTTTTTTTTTTCAGTACCATACTGATGATTTAAGCACAATTAGTACTTGGAATGAAGTTCCATTTGGGAAATTTGAGCTTTATTTAGGGAATGCTTCTCTAAGATAGGAAGTCAGCAGGGACCCCCAAGTATTAAGGAGAATCCTTATGGAAAAAAAAAGTGGCAGGATTGCTGGTAAAATTATATGGAAAAGTTATGAAGGAAATAACCCCAGAAAAATGCAATCTAGTATGTGAGGAAAAGCTAAAGCCCATGTTGTTTATGGTATATAATTCTTTTTTTTTTTAATTTAACTTTTAACATTTATTTTCACAAAATTTTGGGTTACAAATTTTCTCCCCTTTTATCCCCTTCCCCCCCAAACCCAAGCATTGTAATTGCCCCTGTAACCAATCTGCTCTCTCTTCTATCCTCCCTCTCTGCCCTTGTCTCCGTCTTCTCTTTTGTCCTGTAGGGCCACATAGCTTTCTTTACCCCTTAACCTGTATTTCTTATTTCCTAGTGGTAAGAACATTACAGTTGATCCTAACACTTTGAGTTCCAACTTCTTTAGCTCCCTCCCTCTCCACCCCTTCCCCTTGGAAGGCAAGCAATTCAATATAGGCCAAATCTGTGTAGTTTTGCAAATGATTTCCATAATAGTTGTGTTGTATAGGACTAATTATATTTCCCTCCATCCTATCCTGTCCCCCATTACTTCTATTCTCTTATGATCCATTCCCTCCCCATGAGTGTCGACTTCGGATTGCATTCTCCTCCCCATACCCTCCCCTCTATCATCCCCCCCACCCTGCTTGTGCCCTTGTCCCCCACTCTCCTGTATTGTGAGATAGGTTTTCCTATCAAAATGAGTGTGCATTTTATTCTTTCCTTTAGTGGAATGTGATGAGAGTAGACCTCATGTTTTTCTCTCACCTCCCCTCTTTATCCCTCCACTAATGAGTCTTTTGCTTGCCTCTTTTATGAGAGATAATTTGCCCCATTCAGTTTCTCCCTTTCTCCTCCCAATATTTCTCTCTCACTGCTTGATTTCATTTTTTTTTAAGATATGATCCCATCCTCTTCAATTCACTCTGTGCGCTCTGTCTCTATGTATGTGTGCGTGTGTGCATGTGTGTGTGTGTACTCCCACCCAGTATCCAGATACTGAAATGTTTCAAGAGTTACAAATATTGTCTTTCCATGTAGGAATGTAAACAGTTCAACTTTAGTAAGTCCCTTATGCCTTCTCTTTGCTGTTCACCTTTTCATGGTTCTCTTCATTCTTGTGTTTGAAAGTCAAATTTTCTTTTCAGCTATGGTCTTTTCATCAAGAAAATTTGAAAATACTCTATTTCATTGAAAGACCATTTTTTCTCCTGAAGTATTATACTCAGTTTTGCTGGGTAGGTGATTCTTGGTTTTAGTCCTAGTTCCTTTGACTTCTGGAATATCCTATTCCATGCCCTTCGATCCCTTAATGTACAGGGTGCTAGATCTTGTGTTATCCTGATTGTATTTCTACAATACTTGAATTGTTTCTTTCTAGCTGCTTGCAATATTTTCTCTTTCACCTGGGAATTCTGGAATTTGGCCACAATGTTCCTAGGAGTTTCTCTTTTTGGATCTCTTTCATGCGGTGTTCTGTGGATTCCTTGAATATTTATTTTGCCCTCTGGTTCTAGAATCTCAGGGCAGTTTTCCTTGATAATTTCATGGAAGATGATGTCTAGGCTCTTCTTTTGATCATGGTTTTCAGGTAGTCCCAAAATATTTACATTGTCTCTCCTGAATCTATTTTCCAGGTCAGTTGTTTTTCCAATGAGATATTTCACATTATCTTCCATTTTTCCAATCTTCTCACTATGTTCTATGATATCTTGCTTTCTCACAAAGTCCTTAGCGTCCATCTGTGCCATTCTAGTTTTGAAAGAACTATTTTCTTCAGTGAGCTTTTGAATCTCCTTTTCCATTTGGCTAATTCTGCTTTTGAAAGCATTCTTCTCCTCATTGGCTTTTTGAACCTCTTTTGCCAATTGAGTTAGGCTAGTTTTCAAGGTGTTAATTTCTTCAACATTTTTTTGGTTCTCCTTTAGCAGGGAGCTGATCTGCTTTTCATGCTTTTCTTTCATCCCTCTCATTTCTCTTCCCAGTTTTTCCTCCACCTCTCTAACTTGATTTTCAAAATTCTTTTTGAGCTCTTCCATGGCCTGAGCCCATTGGGTGGGCTGGGACACAGAAGCCTTGATTTCTGTGTCTTTGCCTGATGGTAAGCAATGTTCTTCCTCATCAGAAAGGAAGGGAGGAAATGTCTGTTCTCCAAGAAAGTACCCTTCAATAGTTTTATTTCTTTTCCCTTTTCTGGGCATTCTCCCCAGCCAGTGACTTGACCTCTGAATATTCTCTTCACACCCACCTCGCCTCCTGGTCCTCCCAGCCAGCGTTTGGGGTCTGAGATTCAAATGCTGCTTCCTGCCTTAGGGCTTTTGGCGGGGGCAGGGCTGCTGCTCAGTGTGAGAATTAAGTTCAGGTGCTGAGGTTGGGGCAGGGCTGCCTCTCAGGCTCAGTTCCCTCAGGGGGCTTATGCACAGACCTTCCACAATGGATCCAGGCTCCAGCCTGCTTGGGGAGCCCCTGTGTGCAGCTGCCTCTCAGCTTCCACCTCCCAGGGGGGCCCGAATCATGGGGGCACCCCACTCCCCTCTCGACCCGCCAAAGAGACTCTCTCACCGACCCCCATCACCCGTGGGTGAAGGGACTTGTGCGGCCGCTGGAGATCCCGTCCCTGAAGCCTGCTCCAATATTCCGTGGCCTCTGGGTGCAGAATTCACCGTGAGTTGGTCCCCTGTAGCCGTTCTGTGGG
This sequence comes from Notamacropus eugenii, assembly GCF_028372415.1. Classification (NCBI taxonomy): domain Eukaryota; kingdom Metazoa; phylum Chordata; class Mammalia; order Diprotodontia; family Macropodidae; genus Notamacropus; species Notamacropus eugenii. The sequence goes on from NC_092874.1 coordinate 445,714,659, forward strand.
TTGTGGGTTCGGAGCTATGTGTATGTGCGTCTTTCTACTCCGCCATCTTGGCTCTGCCTCCCATGGTATATAATTCTTAACCCATTCTTAAGAATTGGTGGCTCCCTTCTGAGTTTTCTGCTTTGGAAGCAGAGAGCATTTATCATTAGCTTGGTCTATTGATGAATTCTAATAGTCTTAGACTAAAGTAAGAGATTTTTTCATGTTAGTTATTGGAAACCTGTTTTCCATCCCTCCCTGTTGCTGAGAATGATGTCAGGAATTCATATGAAAAAGGGTACAACTTTTGTAGATTTTCAAGTACTCTGGAAATAAGAGCTGTAGTTATCTTTTGTCTTTTATCCATAATGTAATAAAGTTTCAGCAAAATGTCAGAGATTTTCAACCCTTAACCAGGGAAAGTGGAAATTCCATGAGGTATAGGTACACAGAGGTAAATGACGAAATAAGATATTGTTGTATATATGGTCAGAAGAAGGCAACAGTGCAAAACTGAGAAATTGACAACCACATAAACAATGAAATATCATTTTAGCAAAAATGCAGTGATTTGAAAGAATGTCTTAAGAGAATGTAAAACTCCAGAATAACAGAATATTCCAACTATGACTATTAGTAGAAACTCCAGGTAAGGGAATAAATTGGTCACTAGGATTAAAAAAAAATGGTTAAAAAGTCTAATAAATGAAATGAAGAGTGACATAAGGAGTAAAATCATAGCTCTTAATGAAAAACCTGAAAAAATAATAGAGTTCTTTGAACAGAATCTAGTAAACCTTAGGAAAGTAATTAGCTTTTTAGGGGAGGAGAAAAATGAAGGAAGTAAAAAAATTCAATGACATAGATAAAATTTACCAAAAATTTCAAAACAGCAAACATAGAAGAACAGGTGGGATTTTAGAAATGTATATGAAAAATGGAGCTCTGAAAGTCAACTTAAAAAGCATTGGACTCCTAGAAATTCAAGTTAAAACAATCAACTTTATTTTAAGATATTATTAAACTTGGCCAGAAATATTTGAACCAAAGAACAAAATATAACTTTATTAACTTTGTATTCCAGTACCAAAAAGAAATGCAAAATTAACATCCTACTTTCTGAGCTACGATTTACAATGGTAGACACCCCAGAGAGTGGATGCTATTTACACCCTGAGTTATATGTGTAACTATGAGGAGTTGACTTTCTAGTACTTTTGATCATGAACTCCCAATTTTGTGTTTCCAAATGATAATAAAGCAAGATTAATTAACCTTTTAATAAACACCAATATACTAGAGTAATGTAGCAAGAATAGTTATCTCAAAAATAATTCCCCTAAATGAGAGATACCCTCTCCCCTTGCATATACAAGGATGCTGGGGAAGTGGTCTCAAACTTAAAACATAAACTATCTGAGGTACTTCTAGATAGAACACCTATGGCTAAAGGGTAGATCACAATGCAAGTTTCTGGAATGCCTTTCTTTACATCCTTTGCGTAACCCTCATGAGTTTCCCTTTGAGTGTAACACTATTCCAGTCTCTGAAGATTGGTGACTTTCAAGTATTCTATAGCTGCCACAAAGGATTCACAGTTTTTTATATTCCTTTCTCTCTTAAGTGACAATCTTTTGTATTTTTTCCATATTTACAGTTGTCTCTTTATTCTTATTCTCTCTCTCACTTTCTCTGTCTCTCTCCATATATGTACATATTTACATATGTGTATATCTGTAAGTACACACATGCACATATGTATATATGCATTTGTATACACACATGTGTGTGTGTCTGTTACTTCTGGTACCTAGGTTGTACAGTGGATAGACTCCTAGATCTTGAGTCATAAAGGTCAGAGTTCATATTCAACCTCAGACACTTAGTATTTCTGTGACTCTAGACAAGTAGTCATTGTTACTTCAGTAATTTCAGGGGTGTCTAACTCTTTGTGACCCCAATTTGGGTTTTTTTGGCAAAGATAGTTGAATGGTTTGCCATTTTCTTCTCCAGTTCATTTAGCATATGAATTAACTGAGGCAAACAAAGTTGTGACTTTCCCAGGGTCACACGGATAGTAAATGTCTGAGGCCAGGGTCACATTTGAATTGAGGTCTTCCTGACCCCAGCCTAGAGCTCTATCCACTACATCACACAAGGCACCTCATTTCTAATTGTCTTAGTTTCCTAAAGTATAAAACAAGGGTGACAATAGTACCTACAGTGCAGGGTTGTTGTGAAGAACAAGTGAGATAGTGTTTGTCAAATGCTTAGCAAAGCGCTTCTCACACAGAAGTTGTTATGTAAATGTCTAGTTCCCCTTTTTGTACTAGCTTAGCCTTTCTGAGAGCATTTTAACTGTGGGTGCTGGGGAGGGAAAGGTAATAATACTCCTGAGCTCACAACCGACCCTGCCTTGTATCCCTTCAGTATAAATACAACAGTCTGACTCTACTAGTTGCTTGTTAAAGTTGAATTTCTCCACTTCTCAACTGTTGAAACGGCTTCTTTTGAAATTCCTGTTGCAATGTACAGTCCCCAAAATCTTATTTAGCTTGTGTAATGACCAGGAGAAAAAAATAGCTCATATCCTTCCTTAGACAATTACAAGCTGTGTGACCTCAGGCAAGTCAATTTATGTATTTTTGCCTCAATTTCCTCACCTATAAAAATGCAGATAATAAGAGCATCTATTTCCAGGATTTTTTATGAGGAAGAAGATAATTCATAGTGTATAGTGTTATTATGATCATCATTACTATCATTATTACTTTCCATTTTTGATACAATAAAATGAGTCTAGATTTCATAAAGTGATTGCTTGGGTCACTATTTTAAAAAGCATTTATATTTCCTATTGAGTTCTGACCTGAATCCTTCTGAATAAGATGAGAGCTCCTTAACCTTCAAGAGCCTTAGGAACCTAGCCAAACCTTATACTCTCACTTCGTTCTCCCACTCTATATTCTAGTGAAATTTGAACATTCTGTATCATTTACTTATCCTGTCCTCTTACCATTTTGCATAGTATAGAGTAAGCCTATTATTCTACACACTACACCTTTCCATGTGTTGAAATTTCTTTATTCAAAGTCCACATCATTAAACATTATTTGTTTCTCCCTCTTCCAATCCTCAGTTAAAGGTGATCTGTCTTTCATCAATTTTTTTCTTTGTGATTTACTAGACCTTTCCTTTAGAATTATTACTCTCTTGTTTCATAGTTACTTATATACATTTTTACCCTAAATTTTAATCATAATTGTGTTAGCAATGATCTAAAATATATTTGACTCATTATTGCTTAAGTAAAAGTCACTTGGGAACAGGGTCTATGTTTTAACCATTTTTTGGAGTCCTAGAGCCTAGCATAGTGCCTTTCACAAAAAGATTTTAGTCAATGTTCCCCTTATAATTATTGTCTGACTAGCCTGTGTCACTATTTTTGACTCAATATTTCTATAAATATAAAAGTTACTGTTTCCTCTTACTTGTTCCAGATTACTTTGATCTTTTCCATTAGAGTAGGATTTGCACTATCAGTTTAAAGGGGGAAAGGAAAGGATGAATCAATACTCAGTGGCTCTGTGGATCCAGATCATTATATAGGTATGAGGAAAGAAAGAAGATAAGTATCCATATCTGAATTGGGGGAGGAGAAGGTAGAACTAGTATTTGAATCATTCTGAAGTATGCTAAACCTGTTCTGCATGAATCTGAAGCATGTTAGTGGAGAGAACCTAAGACATACATTTACCCTAGTGCTGTGATAAACAAGGGGTTAAAATTGACTGTGAAATCAAAATGAATAGCGTAGCCCTGAGAAATAACCAGCTCACATCCAAATAAAAATAAACAAAACAAAAACAAACAAACAACCCAAAAACTGAGAGTACATTCGGTGGGTTAAGAAAGCCAAGTTTTGTGAGCTGTTTTCCCATTCCCTCTCCAAACTATAGGAGAATAGAGGATTTGACATTTGAGGAATTGATTGTTAGTAATATGGGTCAAGTTTGGGGAGAAAAATAAAGAAAACAATTCCCTCTCCTCAAAGACTCTATATTCTGTTTGGAAAATATAGCATGAGTACAGACAACTCAATACAAAGTAATTTCTTGAGAGAGAGAGCACACATACCTGTTGAGGGGTTTGAGTTCTGAAAAGGTATTAGGAAGTAGCACATACAGGCCAGACAGAGGGTTGGTATGAAAATGAACTGGCTGGAATAATGCCTGCATGGATAAATGGGCAGGAGAGTTTTGAATATAATACTAAGTTTAGATTTCCTCCATAGGTCAGCTTCAAACAAGAAATCTCTTTTTGGCTTCCATGGGATTCTAATTTGGTGAAAAACTGGAGGGGAAGGAACTGTCATGGTTATGGGTGGTGTGAAGGTGACCAAGCAGTTTATGAATTCATTACTTGAATTTTGTAGTCTTTGTCTTGGTATTTGCGGGAGCAGTCCCACCAGTGAGCTGTACTATCAACTTCTTTAACGTTGGAGCACCTGAAAATAGCATTGCTTTCCATGTTTAGAGGGGATATTTTCAAACCCTATCCCTGATGCTTATGAACTGTGGGGCTATGGGCAAGTCATAGAACCTCTTTGAAACCAAATCTCCTTATCTGTAAAAGTGACTAGGCCAGGTTGGATAGTCTAGCGTTCCCTTCAGTTGTAGATGTATGATCATATGAATGTGGAGAGAATCAAGCATATTAAGTAGTGCCCACTATGTGTTTGGCACTGAAAATATAAAGGCAAAAATATTATAGTCCCTGCCCTCAAAAGATCTTACTCTTTACTGAGGAGTAAAATATACATATATATATACACATATGCACATATACATGTGTATATATACACACATACATACTATATATACACACACACACACACACACGTATATACAGAACATCAGCAATGGATTCAAGGTGGAACCAGCTTTTGTAGGTAACCTGAAGACAATTCAGATTGTGTTGTGTTCATCCTTTGTTGCCTAAGAAGACCATGCCATCAGAGAAATAATGACATGACTTGCACTTGACTTTGTTTTGAGTGAGGGAGGGCTGTGCAGGTCATCAGCCTCACTTCTGCTCCAGAGCCATCTGAATCTAGTGACTAAATATTCATCAGGATGAATGGAGGTGCCCCAGAGTGTACTGGGAGACCATAGAACAGCTTTGAAAATGTCTAAGTTCTTTAGAAATACATGGTTTTCTCACATGTGTGTATTCCTGATTGTAAAGTGGTACATGAGCATAACTTATTTGCGATGTCTCTCTGTTTGCACATTTATTTAGTGACTGAAGAGCACGACAATAACTGTTATTTCAGCAGGGATGGGCACATAGAAATCAAGTGAATGTATACAAAAATGGTCTTTTTTATTTCTTTCCAAATCACTTTTGCTCAGCTGCCCTGCCATATGCCACTCTAGGTCCCAGCTTAGGTTACATTTTTGGCACTGTATTACTCTTGATCTCTGTATTGCCACCTGGGGACCTGATTTGCAGGCATCCAATGTGAATTTTCTCATGAATGTCAATGACATGCAGTCACATTTTTCTTTCAAATTTTTCATCCCCCAGGCACTCTGTGCTGTGTGACTACTTCCGAGGTATCCATAATGAAATGAATAGCAATAGCTTACAACTGAAGACATGAGAGGCAAAGGGCATTTTTATTGGTTCTGAGAAGCTTTAACTACATCTATGTGTCATTCATTGCTGATTTCCCAAAACACTCTGTCATTCAAGAGGGACAATGCTCACATGAGTCCAAGAAGGCTCCCATAGGTTTGGTACGGAAAATGGCCCTGGGGACGTTTTGTTTGCAAACAGCTAAAGCTGGGACCTTTGACCTAGCTGTCCCAAGTACATAGGGAGTGTGAAGGTTGAACACATTACCTTCAACCCAATTCAAATGCAAAATAAAGGCTTAATCTGCCTTTCTGTCTTTAGGGGCTCATCTTCCTTCAATGTACATTCAAATTTCCATTAGCTCAAGGAGAACAGGCCCTTTAGTAGCCTTTGAATTAGGCACTGAAGGCCAAATTGCTCCTTTAGAGGTTTCTGTATGACTCCTTCTGGCACCAGAGGACTCCCCTATGTGTAGCCTATATCCCAGGGCAGAATTTGGCATTGAGCAGGGCCATCAACCTGTTAGCTTTATGGGAGCAGTGGGGGATATTTAATATACGTTTGACTTCTGCAGGGCTTGAACCTGCATAGGCAGAGACAGAGGTCCCCTTCCCCCTCCACCTTTCCTACAGACCCACAATTTTCCTGGAGAATGGCATGGACTCAAACTCATGCTAAGTGGCAGAAGTTTACTCTCAGTGGTCAAAGTCAGGAACAGTCCTTGGCCCATATCACAGCAGCCTCCCCCAAATCTATCATGCCACCAGACCTGACTCACCATTCTCATATATAGTCCTGGAAACTGGTACAACCTACATTTATGTACACCATGTATTTTGTGTTTTATTGCTGGAATTCTAAAGACCTCTGGGGATGAAGTAAAATAATATTTTCCATTTCAATTAAGAATGGATACCCCTCTCCCCACCTTCCTGTCTCAGTGCCATTGGTAACAGCTGCTACTTTCTAGCTTAAGAGGATAGTAAGATTAATTAGTAGGTATAAACAAAATAAAAAGAGAAGTACAACTATATTAGCATGCTTTTTTTCCCATTAAATATTTGCAAAAGTACAATAAGCATCCTTGGAGTAAAGGATAACAGTATTTCAATGACTCTCATTAGCATGTTAAAAAAGACTACTGCTATTATTGCTGTTGTTAACAATTCATTTCTTTATTTTCACATTCTTTTTTAAGAAAACAAAGTTGAAGCAATACAGAAATGTAGCTTGAATTGTAGTCCATCAATCAGTCAATGTACATCAGACGCTGTGCTAAGTAGTGGGAATATGGAGAAACATGAAAGACAGTCTCTCTTTTCAAAGAAGTCACCATCTAATGAGAGAGAGAACATACAAACAACTATTTATAAAATATGTATAGACAGGAAAAACTGGAAATGATCAAGAGAGGGCAGTGACTATAACCTAGGGATAAAGAAAGGCTTTTTGTAAAAGGTGGGAAGTTAAAGGAGACTTAAAAATAGTAGGAATTAGTAGAGGGAGAGAATGAGGAAGGACAACATTTCATATGGAACACATAGTAAAGATGACCAGTCAGAAGACAAGAGTGTGTTGTTCAAATAACCCTGAAGAAGCCTGTGTCAGTGGATCAAAGAGTGAGTGTCTGAGAGTGGGGTGTGAGTGAGGTAGATGGGGTGATAGGAAGAGATGTAAAGTAGGAGAAATGTGTGTGTTTGTGTTTAAATATCTAAAGAGATTTTAAAAATTGATACTATGGAATGAGAAGGAAACTAATGAATAGACTTAGAGGTCTTAGGTTCAAATCCCAGGAGAATTCTCAAATTTAATACCTTTTCGATCTTAGGGACATTATTTAATCTCTGTAGGCCATCTTTTCCTTTTCTATAAAGGAAGAAGGTTAGAGTATTTGATTTCTAAGGTAGCTTCCAGCTATATACTGATAATTCTCTGCTCTTATAAATCTGAATGTTATTCTAGTGACTCCACCAATAACCAGCCAAAGTCATATGGCTGATGACTGTTATAGTCACAGCTGCTGTAGTATAGCATTCACTTCAGTCTTTCAGTCTTAGCTTTCTCATCTGTAAAACTGAGACAGAACACTGAATTTGGAGACCAAAAGACTCAGTTTTGGTTCTCACATTAGCTACATCCTGGCTTTGTTACCCTGGATATGACATATTCTTTAGCATCTTTCATAGTGCTTCTTTATCTATAAAATGGGAATTAACAAAACACTAAATTTCTTAAGGTTTTTGTGAGATTCAAAAAATGTTACTATAAATTCTTTGCAAACCTGCAAATTGTTATTATTATTACACAGAAACAACCTTGTTCTATAAATTGTATTTTTATCAGCCCACCCTTTCTCTATGTGCTACTGAGATCATGGAATTAATTAAATGAACAGTGTGTTCCTAGGATTTATTTTATCCTCTATTTACTCATAGTTATTTACATGAGTGTTTTGAATAACTGGGAATAGAACCAACATAGAACAGAAAAGGAAATTCAGAAAAGCAGAATAATGCCCATCCCCCAACTCAATGAAAATTGAAAGTTTCATTATCCCACAAGGTAGGATCAAGACATGAATACACATCATTAAGGATCATTTTACTTGGAGAAGATTCTTTTGGTAACTGAAGAAATAAAAAATTCACATGGATTCATCTTCTAAATAAATGAGAAATTTTGAAATAAACCACTAACAGGACAGGCTGTATAGAACTCCCAGTCCAAGGATACTTGAGGACAAGAAGCCAGTTGAAAAGTGAAAATTGCATTCAGGTAGCTGCTTATTTTATCTGCCTTTTGCCTCAGAACTGACTGTACTATCATTAAGTAGAGAGACTATAGCTATACCCAATTGCTCACTAAAATTTGTTTAAAATGATGGTTTTTAAGTGACAAGGAACTCCTTTTACCTATTGTTACATTTTAAAAATTGGAACAACAGTAATTTTGTGGCTACAGGACATTCACTTAATCTCTCATTCTCCTGGCAACTCTCCAACATCGGCCATAGATAAAGTACTTTGTTGAATTGGTGGAAGAAGGACCCATATCAGGAGTTTCCTATACATTTAAATGAATCATAGATCTGATGGGGAATAATATCACTCAATCAATCAACAAACATTAACTTAGCCGCAACTTTGTGGCAAGCACTATGCTTGGACATAAGGAAAGTCAATAACAAAACTAAAATATTCCCTACTATCAAGTAGTTTACAACATCCTATTTGGTAGCATGCACTTATCAGTGACACACCCAGTACCAGAACATTGCACTGAAACCCAGAGATCTGAACACAGAGACAACTGCTCTTCATGAAACAATGTATTATATATATATTTTCTGAGTTAAATGAATCACCTAATATTTAGGTATTGTAGAGACATGGATTACATTGTATCTAGTGATTTCAGTGAAATAAAATTATATAAATAAGTGGTTTAACTCATATTACAAAGAACTATGTAGTCAAATATTATACACATATAATATTTGTGTGTGCATATATACATATATGTTCTCTTCCTGTATGCGTGTATACATGTGTATATGTAGATACATGCATATATGTATATATACATGTATGTGTATATCTGTGTCTTTGTGTCTGTATAGTATTTGTGTACGTGAGTTTTCGTATTACCTTACATTTAATCTAAAATGTATTACTTATCATGGTTTTGAAGGTAGATAAGACTAAGAAGGCATGATATTATCAACTAAATGATTTACATGCACTTTTTAATTCAATTCTAAAAATCACCCTGAGTGTTAGGTGCTATTTTCATCCTCTCTTATAGAAGAGGAAATAGGGTTTAAAAACTTCCTCATCATTACACTCTAGGAGTTCAAACTCACAACCTCCTGACTCCAAGTATAACCTGATAATTCATATCACATTTCTTTTCAGAGCACAATTTAAAGAATGCATTGAATCAAAAGACTTGACTTAAAGATTTCTACTCTATATGATTATATCCATAGAATCAGTATCTCCTGATTCCAAGACCAGTGCTCTATCTATTGCACCACTTAGATAAAGGACAACATTCTAGAACTGAGGGATTAACAGAGAAAACATCGAGAACCCCCAGACAGACTGCTTAGAGAAATTATTTTTTCCATTATATTAATAACCAATCATTAAATTAGCATTCAGGCTTTTTTGTCTCTATTTCCTCATTCAGGGACCAGCTTCTGTAGGCCAGTCAGTTAGTGTCTGAAGGATATTGCTGAAAGATGAGATCTATTCCCCAGGAACCTGAGCCCTGATCTTTGGCCAGACACCAACCAATTACAAACACCTACTTTTGTTTAGAGTTTGAATGGTATCTAGTCCAGGTAATTCCAGCTCTAAATCATTAAGCCCATGTTTTTGCATCCCTCCACTGGAGTTTAGGGTGACCCAGCCAATTAAAGAGAAAACCAACCAGAGTGGTCTGGGTAGAGATGAATTCCTTTGTCCAGATTGCTGGAGTGGCTGAATGTCATGATCAAGCCATGTTCTCTGTAAAAGGAGCTAAAGATTTGTAGTTCACTTCCTTATTAATATGTTCACTCCCTCATTAATTGTTCACCAGTGAAGATTGACTTCTCCTGTCATGGGGCATTCCCTCTTCTAAAAGTATTTTAGGCATGCAGTATCACCGTTAGAGATGTCTTGTTACGGAGAGAAACCAATGACCATCAATTTATTGATTATCAGCTAGCCTAATTTATAAATTGATTATTAATTACCCAGAAACTACATCTCTCAGGCTTTCTATTCATCTCAATACCTTATTAATATAACCACAGGGACATCAGTGTAAATAAATCAAAGAATATGGAGACAGAGGTTGAAGATGTTTGGTGTATGAAGCCTGGAAAGATTGTGGTGGAAAGGAGGTTAAGGAAGTCTTTAAATACAAAGTAATGCATGTTAATATTGTAATGGGAAAGGGTTTTTTTGTAATAAACAAATATAGCACAATCAGTAAAATAAGTTAACAGGAATAATCATTATGTTAAGTAACAATTTTTCGATGATTTTATGTAAAATGCTTTCTTCACAAATAAAAGTGCTATTGTTTCCATGTTATAGATAAGGAAATTATGGCACAGAACAATAAATGCCTTCTCCAAGGACCATGGGCAACCTGGAGGGATGAGGGTTGAATATCAGTTTCCTGACATGAAGATATTACAAAAAATATTGGCGATTCCATGGCATACTTGCAGCTTCCTCAGTCCTAGAGAAATGCCTATGATCTTAATATTTAGATGCGTGGTCTATATTAGCAGTAAAATCAGTTTTAGAAACTCTTCCAAAGAAAAAAAAGAACTCCTATTTGAAAACTAAAGGACCGAAAATAGGCCTCTATAAGCAAGCTATGGTGTCCTGGGACTGGCAGTCATTCTGACTCCTTATTATTGAACAATTTGTCATAACCCTATGAGAGTCTATCGCCAAAAGCACAGAGTATATCAATAGGAAAATCAGTTTTGATTTACAGAAATTCATTTTCTAAGCATTCATTATTGGGAAAACATGTATTTCATGAGGTTCGGGATGCCTGACCTGGGACCTGGTGCCTGTTAGTGCTGATACTATGACTGATTATGTAATATTACTTAAAGGGCAATCTGTGAATGTTAGCTTTTCTGTTATTTTACAGGTTGAATTCCTGGCTAAGTTAACCATCATTTTTATTCTGCTTATCTCTGAACCTACACAACGTTCATATTGCCTCTGGCACTTGGCCATGCCCAGACTACATTTTCTTTCTTTCTACAGAAATTGGACAATGTCTAAACACAAGTAACACCCCTTAGGAAACTATGCTCTGAATGCATGGATTTAAAAGCCTGAATTGGAACCTTTCTGTTGGCTGAAGTCACAGCCCCAAGCCTGGGGAGCTCCTTCATTATTTATTTGAGATTCAGTCTTTGCAATTGAGTAAGGTAGAAATTGAACATGTATCCAAATCATTTCTAAGTCACTGAAGCAACCATTTGGAAGCGGCATGTGTATGTGTGTGTGTGTGTGTGTGTGTGTGTGTGTGTGTGTATGTGTGTGCACCTGCATGTGTTTGTGTGTGTGTTTATGTTTATTTCTAGTCAGATTAACAGCCAGTTCAAAGTAATCAATAGGACTGACTGGTGATTCCAAGGACCCATTAAAATGTCTGACTATTTTCTGAGCCAATGATTCTTCCAGACAGACATTCTCTCTATATATGCAAAATAAATAAAGGGAACAACCAAATTTGTAATGTACAATACATAAAGAAAGAAGTATCGGAGGCCACTGAAAGTGATGTTTTCATCTACTACACAATTTTTTTGAGTTTGGAATCTCTGGATAAATGCCACAATCCATTTAATTTTCTTAGTGCACACTGAGAATATGACATAGGTTATTCCATTAGGGCTCTATCCTGGCCCACTTTCTCTTTTTGCTCTATATTTTCTTGGTGATTACACCACTTCCTTTGGGTTCAATTGCTCTTTCTCCCCTCCCCTAACTTATTAGCATTTTCTTTTAATTACATGTAAAGAGTTTTTAACATTCACTTTTATAAGCTTTTGATTTCAAAATTTTCTGCCTCCATTCCCTTCCCTTTTCCAAGACAGCAAGCAATCTGACCGAGGTTGTATATGTATAATCATATTAAATACATTTCCATTGTGAAAGAAGAATCAGAACAAATTGGAAAATCTGTGAGAAAGAAAAAAATGAATATAATGATTCAATATACATTCAGATACTGTAGTTCTCTCTCTGGAGGTCAAAGATATTTTCCATCATGAGTGTTTTGGAATTCTTAGATCATTGTATTGCTGAGAAGGGTTAATCTCAAAGTTGATCATCACACAGTATTAATATTACTGTGTACAGTGTTCTGTTTCTGCTCATTTCGCTCAGCATCAGTTCATGCAAGTCTTGCCAGGTTTTTCTGCTTCATCCTCCTGGTCATCATTTGTTATACCACAATAATATTCCATCATATTCATATACCACCAATTGTTCAGCCAATCTCCAAGTGAGGAGCACCCCCTCAGTTTCCAGTACTTAGTCACCACAAAAAGAGCTGCTATAAATATTTGTGTACATATGGGTCATTTTCCCAGTTTTATTATCTCTTTGGCATACAACCCTAGTAATATTATTGCTGGATCAAAGGGCATATACAACTTTATAGCCCTTTGGGCAGAATTCCTAAATTACTCTGCAGAATGATTGGATCTGTTCACAGTTCCATCAACAATGCATTAGTGCTCCTCAATTGCTATTTCATACAGATGAACCCCAGATTTACAGAGCCATTCTCATATTTTTTCTAAGCTATGGTCACATACGTACAACTACCTCTTGAGAATCTCAAATTGTATGACCTCTCAGCATCTCAAACTCACAGTGTCCAAAAGCGAACTCATTTCTACCTTCAAATCTTCCTGGCTTACAAAATTCCTTGTTACATTCAAGCATATCATGATCTCCAGTATCCATGACTAGAACCTCAATGTCATTCTCATTTCTTCATTTTTGTGCATATCCAAAGAATTTTTAAAACTAGTTGTTTCTTACTTTACAACATCTTTCAAATATTCCCTTTTCTCTATGCTCATACAACCATAACTCTAGATCAAGAACTTATGACCTTTCAACTGGACTACCACTCTAGCTTTCTTGCTAACCTCCATGCCTCAGAGTCTTCCCACTTCAGCTCATCCTCTACTCAACTGCCAAGATGATTTTTCTGTGTTAACACTATGGTGGTCTATTTGAATTTCCTGAGACCCAATACAACAATTCCAATCTCTATTTCTTTGTGCTACTGCCCCTTGCCAAGAAAATTATGTCCCCTTACCTCTCTATTTTTTCTTTCCTTGACTACTTTTCTTCAAGAATCAACTTCAATTCCACCTTCTCCACAAGGCCTTTGCTAGCCCTCCTACCTAAAGTTACCTTCCCTCTATTTAGCTATTTACATTTTTTAATACATACAAGTGCATCCTCTTTGCAAGCAGGAATGGTGGCTTTTAATTTCCATTGTGTCTCCAATGCTTGTCACATTGCTTGTCATATAGTAAGCACTTAAAATTAAACCATTGTTGATTAACTGATAGAGAGCATGAAATCTAAGTTTCTTTATGCAAAGAATTGTTATGAGAACTATTTAGCCCAGGTTATGATGAGGCTTTCTCTGCTGATCATTCTGACTCATCCCAGTGAGTAGCCTGGTTAAATTTCTAACCCACTGGAATACTGAATCGCACATTCTCTAATCCGCCTGTGTCCTCATGATAAGATTCTGTACTTTCTTTTTTTCCTCTTAATTTAAAATAGAATTTATTGAACCAAATCTCATATCTAAGAAAAGTTGTTTGAATAGTCATATCACTCCTTCTTATAGAACCAGCTGTATGGAACACTAAGCCTGGAGTCCGGAAGATATATGTTCAGGTCTGACCTCAGACACTTAGCTGTATGACATTAGACATTTCATTTAAATTCTGTCTGTCTTAAGTTTCCTTAACTCTAAAAAGGGACTCTAAAAACAGGACCTTCCACCCAAGGTTTTTCTGAAGATAAAATGACATAGTATTTCTAAATCACCTAACACAGTGCTTAGTTCATATAGGAGGCACTTAATAAGTGTTTGTTTCCTTCTTTCCCATCAAATGTGCATATTTGAAGTGTCCTTGACTTTTCCTTGGTGTTAATTACCACCATATGAGACAAAGAACAAAAATTATATTTTTTTTTAATATTCAGAAGGAGTTTCCCTTGTTATTCACTATGTTTCATAGCATTCAGATTAAGAGAACTGCACTTACTAGCTGTACTTACCATCCAGTTCTTTAGGTAATCTTCCACTACTATTTAAATTCATCCCTACGGTGTTGTCTATGGTTACAGAATTTTGTATATACTGTCAGTTTTATGTAAAAGAAAATTTTACAGTTGAACAAGTTGAAAAACTACAGGTATCCATAAAATTAAAAATAAACAAAACAGAGCAAAGAAGGTATATTTCATGAATAATGGTCGTTCATTCTTTAGATCTACTCTTTCTCTTATACGTAAAACCATATTAGCTTTGAAGATGAATACATCTTCTTTCCTTCTTAGCAAATGTTTATAATTTTTTGGATGAACCACTTCACCACTTATTGTAGCAACAACTGCCACACAGCTGAGATGGAGATTTAAGTACTTTCCATTTCTATGATCAATGGAGTCAACCACATTTGACCCTAAGAGTTCAGCTGGACAAGTGAATCTGGTTAATCTGTCTTCCAATCATTCACTAAATCAAAAAACATCCATTTAGCATACACTATGACCTAGGCCCTGGAGTCTGTACAGAGGATAGAAGAAAAATTGAAAAGCCCCTAGTCTTATGGAACTAACACTCTACTAAGAGAGAAAACATGCATATTTGGTATATATGAAATATACCCAATGTAAATACAAGATAATGAGGGCATTTACAGTTTATCGGGTGAATCAGGAAAAATGGTTCATATAGAAGGTGACTAGAGCTTAGGTCCGAATGAAACAAAGAAATTTCAGAAGTAGAGGTAAGGTAGGAATAAATTTCAGACACGGGGGCTTGGCAATGCAATGACATGGATATGGGAATGCTGTGTGTAATAAGTAATATTAAGAAAGTCACTACTGGATTATGATTGGATCAGATACTATGCAGAGGAGTAAGTTAAAAAGGCAAATTCGTGGCAATTGACAAAATGCTTCAAATGCCAAACAGAAGAGTTTGTTCATACGTAGTGCTATATTCTCTAATTAGAGTGACCCTGGTCACATCTCCCTCTCTACCCAAAAAAATTATCAATGCTTCAAATATACTGCTTTTCAATTTAATATAAAACATCTCTTTCATATTTTTCTTTTTTTATTAATTTATTTGTTTTCAGTTTTCTACAATCACTTCCATAAATCTTAGATTGTAACTGCTTCCTTATCCCCTCTCTCCCTGAGATGGCATACAATCTTATATGGCTTCTATATATACATTCTTATTAAGCACATTTTCACGTTAGTCATGTAGCTTAGAGGAATTAAAATGAATGGGAGAAACCATGAGAAAAAACAAACTGAAACAAAACATAACACAAAAGAAAATAGTCTGCTTCATTCTGTGTTCTGATTCCATAGTTCTCTCTTTGGATGTGAATGATATTTTGCCTCAAGAATCCTTTGGGAGATTTTTAGGTCCTTGCATTGCTGTGAGGAGCTAAGTCTACCAGAAAAATTCCTTGCACAACACTGTGGTTGTAACTGTGAACAATGTTCTCCTGGTTCTGATCATTTCACTCAGCATCAGAAACTTTCCCTAGAAAATAAGCAATATCTATCTAAAATCATCAGCAAACATTGGCAGCTAGGTTGTGCAGTAGATAGTATCCCAGTCTAGGAGTCAGGAGGACCTGAGTTCAAATCTCACCTCAAACACTTGACATTCACTAGCTGTGTGAACTTGGGCAAGTCACTTAACCCCAATTGCCTCATTCTGGGTCATCTCCAGTCATTCTGATGAATATTGGTTCACTGGATTCAGATGGCTCTGGAGAGAAGTGAGGCTGGTGACCTCCACAGCCCTCCCTCACTCAAAATGAAGTCAAGTGCAAGTCACGTCATCATTTCTCTGATGGTATGGTCTTCTTCGGCAACAAAGGACAAACACACCCATAGTTCATGTAAGTCCTTCCTGGCCTCTATGAAGTCTTCCTGTTCATCATTTCTTATATTTCATTACATTCATATACCACAGCTTGTTCAGCCATTCCCCAATTGATGGGCATCCTCTCGATTTCCAGTTTTTGGCCACCACAAAAAGAGTGGGGTATAAATATTTTCGTACCGGTGGGACCATTTCCCATTTTTAAGATCTTCAATATTTTAAAGTAGACTGAAGACTTCAGTTTTGTCATTTAAATTATGTGAAACCTTTTTAACTCCTTTTCTAAATGAGGTGGGAAGATAGTTCTAATAGATAAATGAACTCATTTTTTTATCAGCCCTTTGAATTAGTTCCTTACAGAGCTTCTTACAAGAAGCTTTCCACTTAGTACATTTAATATGTGTATATAAACACTGTAGATTTTATTTGTAAAGAAATACCATAAATGAAAGTGTAATGATACTAGATGTGAAAATTCCAGGACACAGCTCTTTTTTCAACAAAGTCTTGTATCTGGCAGAAAATACTATTAAAAACCAAACAAACCTATGTTAATCATGCTGCCCATTCAATCCACAATTACTAAAGTGATTTTTAACACTCTTTATTTTAAATATTTTATTTTTTCCAATTACATGTGACAACAAATTTTGATATTTTGTTTTAAATTTGGAGTTCAGTCTTCTCTGCTACCTTGCTTCCCTGCCTTCAGTTGAGAAAGTAATCAATTTTATATGGGTTATACATGTGCAGTCATGCAAAATATTTACACATTAGCCATGTTGTTTAAAAAACATAGAAAAAATAAACCAAGAAAGACAAAGTAAAAAAAAAAATAAAAAGTTTGCTTCGATCTGCATTCAGACTCTCTGAGTCTGAATGAGAACTGTCTTGGATCATTTTATTGCTAAGAAAAACTAAGTTATTAACAATTGGTCATTGTATAATATTGCTATTACTATGCACAGTGTTATCTTGGTTAGGCTCACTTCACTTTGCTTCAGCTCATGTGAGGCTTTCCAGGTTTTTCTGGAAATTTGCTTTTTGTCATATTTTATACTACAATTAAACTCCATCACAAACATGTAAAACACCTTGATTAGCCATTCCCCAAATGATGGTCACTTTCTCAGTTTCCAGTTTTTACCACCACAAAAGGATCTGCCATAAATATATTTTGTACATATAGGCACTTTTCCTTTTCCTTTTTTCAAATCTCTTTGGGATACAGATTTAGTAATAGTATTCATAGGTCCAAAGGTATGCACAGTTTGATTGCCCTTTGGAAATATTTATAAATTGCTCTCCAGAAGGGTTGAATCAGTTTGCATCTCCATCTACAATGAGTTGCATTGCACCTTTCCTGTATCCCCTCGAAGATCTATCATTTCCCTTTTCTGTCATATTAGCCAAACTGATAGCTGTAAGTTGGTACCTCAAGGTTATATTAATTAGCATTTCTCTAACCTTTGGGGTTAACTTTTTATTATGACTATACATAATTTTAAGTTCTTTGTCTGAAAATAACCTATCTAATGCACACTCAGTTTAGTATGAAAATCTATCTTACATTATAGGAAAGTAGAGGGGAAGGGGATAAACAGGGAGAGATGATAGAAGGGAGGGCAAGTGAGAGGAGCTGGCAATTTAAAGTAAACACTTGAGGAGGGACAGGGTCAAAGGAGAGAATAGAATTAATAGGGGACAGGATAGGATGGAGGGAAAACAGAGTCACAATAAGACTGTTATGTAAATGTTATACATAGCTACACATGTTTAACATATCCAATTGCTTGCCTTCTCAATGGGGGTGGGTGGGGAAGGAGGAGAGGAGAGGAGAACTCAAAATTTTAAAAACAAATGTTAAAAATTATTTTTACCTGAAACTGGGAAATAAGACATACAGGCAATGAGATATAGAAATGTCTTCCCCTACAAGCAAATAGAGGGGAAATGGATAAGAGAAGGGGGTGTATGTGATAAAAGGAAGGGCAGACTGGGGGAAGAGGAAATCAGAATGCATACCATTTTTGGGTGGGCAGAGGGGAGAGATGGGGAGAAAATTTGGAATTCAAAATCTTGTGGAAGTGAATGTTGAAAACTAAAAATAAATAAATTAAAAAAAGAAAATAACCTGTTCATATCTTTGATGGTGGAGTGGTGGGATGCATTATTTCCTTTTAAATTTGACTCAGTTCTCTCTATATTTGAGAAATAAGGCCTTTATAAGAGAAACTTCTTATCAATTTTATTTGTTATGATTACTTTGTATTTCTCTCCAGTCTACTCTTTCCCATTTATTATTTTCTCTCTCTTCTTTCACTCTGTGTCTTCTAAAAAGTATTTTGCTTCTGACCACCACATTGCCCAATCCACTCTCCCTTCTATCCATACCCCTTTTCCTCCTTTTCTATAGGGTAAAATAGATTTCACCTGAATATGTAGGTTATTAACTCTTTGAGGCGATTCCAATGAGAGTTAGTTCTGTGTTATCCAGCATTGCTGCCATCTTCCCCTATAGCATAAACGCTTTTTGGCACCTATTTTATGTGATCTAATTTACTTCATTCTACCCTTCCCCATTCTCCTAGAGCATCCCTTTTTCTTAGTCCTTAATTTTATTTTTTATGCCACTCAGTCACAGTGATCATTTTTTTTCTCACCCCATGATTTTATTTTTAAATACAAACCCACCATAGTTAACTTACACCATTGCCCTTTTTCTATGTATCATCTTTCTAACTTCCTAACAATGAAAAAAAGTTCTTACAGTTACAACTATCTTTTTTCCATATAGGAATGTAAACTACTCTACTTTAATTAATCTCTTAAGATTTTTCTTTCCTGTTTTCCTTTTTATGTTTCTCATGAGTCTTACACTTGAAAGTCAAAATTTCAATTCAGCTTTGGTCTTTTCATCAGGAATATTTTAAAGTCTTCTATTTCATTGAATGTCCATTTTTCCCTGAAAAATTATATTTAGTTTTGCTGAGTAGATGATTCCTCTTAGTAGTTCAAGCTCCTTTGGTCTCCTGAATATCATATTCCAAGCCCTCTGATTCTTTAATATAGAAGCTGCTAAATAGTTTGTTACCCTAGTTGTAACTTTATGATATTTGAATTATTTCTGTCTGGCTCCTTGACCTCATTTTCCTTGCCTAATGCACACTCCTTGTCCAGTGGAATTGGCTCTGGAGTTTATCTATAATATTCTGGAATATTATTTTGGATCTCTTTCAAGAGGTAATATATAGATTCTTTTAATTTCTGTTTTATCCTTTGATTCTGGCATATTAGGACAGTTTTCCTTGAAATTTTCTTTAAATATCATATCAAGGTTCTATTTTTTTTTAAATCATAACTTTTATGTAGTCCAATAATTCTTAATTTTTTTCTACTTGGTCTATATTCTTGGTCATTTGCTTGTTCCAATGTGATATTTCACATTTTCTTCTATTTTTATTTATTTTTTATTTTGTTTTACTGGGGTTTAAACTCCCCTGGCATCAACAGTTTTCACTTCCCCAATTCTAATATTTAAGGAATTATTTTCATTAGTGATCTTTTTAAATCTCCTTTTCCATTTGGCTAATTCTGCTTCTAAATACTTTTCTTCCATGATTTTTGTACAGTTTTTTTTTTTCCATTTCACCAGTTCTGCTCATTTTCAAGTCTATTTCTTGAATTTTAATTTTACGTTACAGCTGAACTCTTTTCCTGGAGTGGAGAAGACACTGCTCCAAGCTTCAGATTTTTCATTTTACCGTTTCTTGGCATCTGTAAATTTTCAGTTCTTCCAAATTGGGATGGTAATGTGTGATCACTGGTATCTTCCCCTGTGCTCTCCTCAGTGAGTGACCATAGCTCCAAGCATTATGCCTCCTGTATTACCAGCATTTATTAAAATGATTTTTTATTGAATGGACCTTTGATGGTTTGGGGGAGTGGTGTTGTAAATTCAGATGACAATTCAGTTGCAATCACAGTGACAACCAGATGTGACTGCTGGCTGCCATACTACCAACAGTGACAGGAATTATGGTTGCCATTTCTTTTTTTGGAGTGGGAGGAGATTAGTTGCTTTTCCATATTCCCCACCCCTAAGTATTCCAATATTAGTGCACCAGAATGAAGTCTCATTTCCCTTACCCAATTTAGTTCCATGCATAGACATGACCCAGTTACAAACAAAACAAAACATTGACTAATTGGAGAAAAAAGAACATAGATTTTGAACAAGTATGAACATCTCACTCAGCAATCTCTTTTTTGGTTAAATAACCCAAGACCCAGAAATGTGATTTAATTTATTGAAGGTTGACATGATAGTAAGTGTCAGGGCTTGGTTGTGAATCTAGATTCTCTGACAAAAATCAACTGCTGTTTGAACTGTACCTTATAATTTCTCCCAGTTAGAACAGGAAGTAACCCATTTATACCTCTTTTACCTTGCAATCCTCCTTCCTCCTTCTTTTCAAGATGCTTATGATACTTTCAGTGTAATACAAGTCCTTTGGAGGCAGTCCTATTTAATTTTCACCTTTGCGTCTCCAGAACCTTACTAGCACCAAGTGTTGGTTCTTGTACAATGCAGTACTCACAGCACTTACAGCAGCCATGAATATTCCAGCACAATTCTGAGTCATGAAATACAACAGACTCTCCACATGGAAGACAGAACCAAAACATTTATTCAGACACCAGGAAGTCAGATTCATCATAGCAACAAAGAAATCCATCATAGGATCTAAGAAGTCTACACATTATCAAGACTTCCCACAAACAGAGTTCCCTAAGCAAAATCACAAAGAAACTCTTTCACTCACGGTAGCCAGCTGCCTGTGTCCTTCCCAGCTCTGATTTCTCTCTGACAAACCTCTTCTCAGCTCTGCTCCAGTTCTACCTTGTACTGTTCCACCCTTCCTGCTCCACTCTTTCCTGTTCCATGTGACGTAGACTCATATGACTTAAGCTTTCTTGTGACTTAAGCAGGTCACATGAATTTACTAATGGATGGGAAAGATCTTCTCATTAAGAAGCAAAATTACATTAACAGGTAAAAATGCATTATTGATACACCAAGTCAGGGAGAAGCTTATTGAATTGATTTCAATTAAATTGAATTGAAATGAAATAGATCACCCATCTGTCCCCATACTCAAGATCAACCATAGCCTGGAGAAAGGGGAGACAGAAAGTACTAACTTTGGGTAAATTAGATACTGAAGGGATAGATTTTTGATTGCCAAAAAAATATATCTAACATCGTTACTATCCACCCTTCCTGCCTTCATTTTATTTCCTGGTCTTCTTCTCTACTTCCCCTTTCTAAACCCAACACATACGCATTCACCTCAATATTAGCATGACCAGTGATTCATTGGTTGGAAGCAAAATATCAGTAACCTTTAACCTTTAACATCTCATTTCTATTGCCAATTAGAGATTTTAATACGTTTTATACACAAAATAATATTTGATCCTCACAAAAATTCAGTAAAATAGTCAATGCAAAAGTTGTTTTCTTTATTTTACTGATGGGGAAATTGAAGTTTAAAGAAAATAATTGATTTATACCTTCTCCTACAAGGGAGAGATATATCAATTATATAGAACTCATCGGTTTATACACTCCCTCTTCTGATAAACCTTTTCCCACACTTATTCATGTGTTCACGATTTTGTTTGACCAAAAGTTGAATGCCTTACCATGTCATAATTGTCTTCAAAACACATGATAAGTGAAATAGACAAATAAGTGGAAGGATTAAAAAAGAAATAAAAAACTACTTGATAACTGCAATATGCTTTCTCTTTTATTGTTCCTGATGGACACACCACCCTTACACACATTCTACTCTGTATCAAATATATGCTCAATATTTATGAACAGTGATGATTCAAAAAAAGTATAATCAACTCTCTAACAATTATCAACCTAAAAATTAGGGAAGGAATATTAAACAGAGGCAAAGAATATATTTTCTGCAACTGACTTTGTTTAGGATAACTCCAGTAACACTTCCAGCAGGAATGATATAAGCTATGGTTTTGATTTTTCCTACTACTTACCTATATTTTGAAAACCTTGAGTTTCATATAGCATGGCAACTATAATTGCAGGAACTTGTGACATTTATCTGAAACATGATTCTCAGATATTTATGGATCAAATTTCTATCTATGCTATTACAGGTGAAAGAATCATCTCTAATAATGCTTCTATTTCAACACAGTTTGTTTATTCAATTCTTTAGGATATTTCTTGATTTCTATTTGTTTTGCAGAAATCTATTACTCGTTATTTTTTGAAGATGTCATGCCAATAAGCATTTACTAAACACTATTTACCAGTCACCATGCTACGTGCTGGGTATACAACAAAAGAAAAAAAAAATCTCTGCACTCAAGGACCTCATCATAATCTAATGGGAGAAATAACTAATTAAAGACAAGATGTATACAGGACAAAGTGAATGTAACCACAACAGGAAAACTTGGAAGAATATCAATTTCTGATATTTAATTGTGACAAATTAACAATGTATTCTGCGGTATTTTATTAAATGCTGCTTTTTCATCAAAGTGATATGCTGTGCAGTAGCTATCATCACTTTCCATTTTCATTATTCTGTACACTAGGAGTTTAAAGAATAATCTTTCTGTTTTGTTAGCAATGATTCAATTTCGCTCCATTTTCATGAAGCTCTCCTCTTTATTTAAATTAATCTGCTTGGCTGAGCCACTTTTTCATTTTCTTTGGTTCACATAATTTGGTCTGAATTCATATGGATGGCACAATGAAGAACTCTTTGGTTCCATTGTGGGATCTTAATCTTTTCATAGGCTCTTTCAGATGGTAAACCAGTGGGCATTTGATTGTTTACATCTATTACCAGCCTGTTACTGTTACTACAATTACTCTGTGAAATGCTGTCAGGATAAGAAATATTATCATCATTGTTTTAAGTACAGTGACTGGAACATAGTAGATGTTCAGCAAATGTTGTTGATTGATACTTTTGAAACATTCATGTGCCTTTTCTTCTTCTGGTTCATGATGGAAAACAAAAGGCATCCTATATGAAATAGCTGTTTATCACTTTGCACTAAGGATCCTCATATGATTGATGGTAGATGGATTAGAGAGATGTTGATCCCATGACCTGTGCTCTAACTGTGTCATTTTCATTGGACAGGGTCAAAAGGAATCAACAACTCAATTGCTTGTTATTCTCTGTTATGTGAGCTTGAATACAATGTTCCAAGATGCAATAAACCTGCCTAATAATTCAGTCCTTAAGACTTTTTGATACTGGTTCATTTTATTCAGAAACCAAGTTTGCTTCTTAGCCATTACAAAGAAGTTATTTGATACAGAATAATCTATTTCATGACATCAACTACTCCCAGACTCACAATCATCATAGAAAATAATTTGTTATTTACTGTTCCTCTAACCAATAATCAGACTAAGATAAATCATAATTCGGAGGGGAAAATGAATATGTATGTCTCATTTATTCACTGGAAAATATGTGGATTTAAAACGCTTTTCCAATCATAGACTATTAGCTTGAATAATCATCAGTATTTGTGAATATCTGTAGTTACTACTTATACTAGAGGAGATTACTACTTAATATAATTATGCTACAAGTGTTTTACCACTTTAATAGGCAAAGGCAATATGTTTATAGAAAGAAATTCTATGTGAAAAGTACTATTTACCTTCCCTTAGTACAGGATCATACATTTTAGGGTTACATTCCACTTGAACTAAATTTCTATCCTCATTCACATTGCCATGTGACAAAGGGACAGGCAACTTTACAATACCAGGAATCATGAAATTTGTCCTAGATATATAATGCCTCTGGATTCTGGGATGTGGGCATCAAGGTGAGAGATAATGAAAGCATTTGGAGATATTGTTCATTCGTTATTAACTATCTACAGGTCAACCTTCAGGTGTTAATAAGAACGTCAAAGCAGGTGACCTTTTGGGGACGAAAAAATATTCATAACTAATTTGTAGAAAATATTTGATATTTAAACCAGGAAAGAAACCTATTCTTTTCCTGGTCCATCCAAAGAGACTAATCACACAGATTTGATCAATGGATAGGCTGATCGTGAAACACACACACGTGCACACACACACACGTACGTATGTGTGTTTATGAAAGATTTTTCATCCTTCATTTTGTATATGTGAGGAAAAAATAACTCTCTTTCTCTCTCTGTATATATTTATCTACACCTACACCCCCCCACACATGTATCTGTTATGTTATATATTGCATATAATAAATACACACATTTGCTCTTATATAATATATACACACATATACACATATAACAAGAACTCCATCCAGATGTAAACATTCATACATATAAACACACATGCATACATATGAATAGATATGCATATGCATATGTATGTGTGTATAGAAGTTTTTTGACTTGTGTTTCTTTGGTCATTATATCCCTAGCACCTAGAACAACACATTGAGCAAGGTGGGCAAATAATAAATTGGATTGGATTAGAATGGATAGAATAGCATAGGGTAGGATAGGATGGGATGGGATGTGATGGGATGAGATGGAAAGGGAAAGGAAAATGGAAAGGAAAGGAAAGGAAAGGAAAGGAAAGGAAAGGAAAGGAAAGGAAAGGAAAGGAAAGGAAAGGAAAGGAAAGGAAAGGAAAGGAAAGGAAAGGAAAGGAAAGGAAAGGAAAGGAAAGGAAAGGAAAGGAAAGGATTGGGTCAGATTGGGTCAGATTGGGTAAGATTGGTTAGGATAGGTAGGCTTGACTATGTAAGGATAAGGATAAGATAAGGATAAATGTAAAGATAAGGATAAACATAAAGATAAGAATAAGGATAAGATAAAACAGTCTTGAATTATATAAAATTAAAAGAGTACTATATTTATACTAAGAATCGATGAATTTATTTGCCCCCCATAAACCTTGTGTATTTATTGTCTGTGCATGAGTCTAGCTAAATTTGAAGAGGATTATTATAAGGAGTTTGATTGTGATGACAACTAGTCTATTGTCTCTTTTGACCCTGTCCCTCTTTGAAAGTATTTACTTCTAATTACCCCCTCTTACAATTTGCTCTACCTTCTATCATCCCCACACTCCTTGCTTATTCACTTCTCATCCCACCTTTCCTTTAGGGTAAGATAGATTTTCATCCCAAATTCAGTGTGCATGTGACTTCCTCCTTAAGGCAAATGTGATGAGAGTAAGGTTCACTCTTTCCCTCTCACCTTCTCCCTCTTCTCCTCAATTGAATAAGTTTTTTCTTGCCTCTTTTATGTGAGAGATAATTTATGCCAATCTATTTTCCCTCTCCCAGTCTTCCAGTATATTTGTCTCACCCTTTAATTTTATTTCTAGATATCATCCCTTCATATTCACCTCACTGTGCCCTCTGTCCATATGTATATAATCCCTCCATCTACTGTAATACTGAGAAAAATCTGAAGAGTTACAAATATTATCTTTCCATGTACTAATATAAACGTTCAACTTCAATAAATTGCTTATAATTTCTCTTTTCTGTTTACATTTTCATGCTTCTCTTGATTCTTGGGTTTGAAAGTCAAATTTTCTATTCAGTCCTGGTCTTTTCAGCCAGAATGCTTGAAAGTCCTCTTTTTCATTGAATTCCCATTTTTCCCCTGAAGTATTAAACTCAGTTTTGTTGGGTAGGTGATACTTGGTTTTGATACTAACTCCTCTGACCTCTGGAATATCTTATTCCAGGCCTTCTGATTCCTTAAAGTAGAAGCTGCTAGATCTTGCGTTATCTTGATTGTGTTTCCACAATACTTGAATTGTTTCTTTCTTTCAATAAGTTCTTTCAATAACTGTTTTATCCTCTGGTTCTAGACTATCATGGCAAGTTTCCTTGATAATTACTTGAAAGATGATGTCTAGGCATTTAATTTTTGCATAGCTTACAGGTGGTTCAATAATTTTTAAATTATCTCTCCTGCATCTGTTTTCCAGGTCAGTTGTTTTTCCAGTGAGACTCTTCACCTTGTCTTCTATTTTTTCATTCCCTTGATTTTGTTTTATAATTTCTTGATTTTTTTTATAAAGTCATTAGCTTCCATCTGCTACATTCTAATCTTTAGGAAATTATTTTCTTCAGTGAGTTTTTGGACCACCTTTTCCAGCTGGCCAATTCTGCATTTTAAGGCACTTTTTTCATTAACTTTTTGGACTTCTTTTGTCATTTGAGTTAGTCTATTTTTAAGGTGTTATTTTCTTCAGTATTTTGGAGGGTTTCCTTCAGAAAACTGTTGTTTCAGTGTTCATGATTTTCTTGCATAACTCTCATTTCTCTTCCCAATTTTTCTTCTACTTATCATACGTGATTTTCAAAATCTTTTTTCAGCTCTGCCATGGCCTACAACCAATTAATATTCCTCTTGGGGGCTTTTGATGTAGGTGCTTTGACTTTGCTGTCCTCCTCTGGTTGTATGCCCTGATCTTCCTTGTCACCAAAGCAAGATTATATAGTCAGAGTTCCTTTATTATTTTTACTCATCTTTCCAGCCAATCACTTGAGTTTCTAATTCTTTGTCAAGGTAGGACTCTGCTTCCAGTGAGGGTAGGTGAGTGGGTGAGTATACTGTCCAAGGCTTCAGGGATTTTATATCAGCACCTCAATCCCCCACCATCTATGGTCCCAAAGGTGTGGAAACAGCCTCTGCCACTCTTGCCGCCACCACTGGCTACAGCTGCCACCATACCCATACCCTGTGTCTGGGTCCAGACCAGGCCATACTGCATGCTCCTCTTTCACCCAGGTCCCACAGAGTTTTCCCACTGACCTTTTGGGTGTCTGTGGGTTGAAAAGTCTGATAACTGCCACAACTGACAAATATTCATTCCCTTGAGACCTGCCCCTGATCCCTCTGTGTGAGTGCAGCCCATGCCAGATCATGATCTGCTTCCTGCCTGGGTTGAAAGACCCCTTAGCTTTTATTTTAAATGCAGTTTTACTTTCCAAATATATGTAAAGACAATTTTAACACTCAGTCTTATAAGGTTTTGAATTCCAAATTTTCCTCTCCACTTTCCCCAAGATACTAAGTAGTTTGATATAGATTATATATGTGCAATAATGTAAAACTTATTTCCACATGTCATGTTGTGAAAAATTAGACATAAGAAAAAAACTCTATAAAAGAAAATTATAAGTGACAATAGTATGGTTTGCATTCAGACTCCATCAATGCTTTCAAGAGAGGTGGATAACACTTTATATTATGAACTTTTTGGAATTTTATTGGATCAATGTATTGTTGAGAAGAGCCAATTCAATCATAGTTTATCATCACAAAATGTTGCTATTCATATGGACAATATTCTCCTGGTTCTGTTGATTTCACTCAGCATCATTTCATGTAAGTCTTTCCAGTTTTTCCTCCTTCATCCTGCTCATCATTTATATATATATATATATATATATATATATATATATATATATATATATATATATATATATATATATATATATAATTCTATATATATAATTCATTTTTGGTTTTCAACATTTCCTTTCACAAGATTTTTAATTCCAACTTTTCTCTTCACCTCTTTCCTCACGTCACTGTAGGACAGTGTGTATCGCAACCACCCCTTTCCCCAATCTTCCATCCTTTCTTACACCCCCTTCTGCATCCCTCTTCCTTCTATTTTCCTGTAGGGCAAGGTAGATTTGTATACTCCATTGCATGTAAATCTTATTTCCCAGTTGCATGCTAAAATAATTTTTAAAATTTTAAAGCTTTGATTTCCATATTTTCTCCTTTCCTCCCTTCTCTCTCAAGCTCTTTGAGAAATCAAGCAATTCAATATAGGTTATACATGTGTAGCCATGCAAAACACTTCCATGACTGTCATGTTGCAAAGGACTAACCACATTTCCCTCTATCCTGTCCTGCCCTGTATTTATTCCATTCTTTCTCTTGACCTATGTGCCCCACAATAGTGTTTACTTCTGAATATCCCTTTCCCCAATCTGCCAAGCCTTCTATTATTCTCTCTCTCATCCACTTCCCCCCTGCCTTCCTACAGTTAAGATAGATTTCCATACCCAATTGACTGTTTGTTAAGCCGAATGTGATGTTGCTCATAATTTCTTATAGCACAACATCACTCCATTACATTCATAATTTGTTCATCCATTCCCAAACTGATAGACATACCTTAAATTTCTAGTTCTTTGTTACCACAGAAAGGGCTGCTATAAAGATTTTTTTTTTACATCTCTATTTACAGACTTAGTTGTAGCATTGCTGGATCAAAGGACATGCAGAGCTTGAGTGCCCTTTGGGGAGAGTTCCAAATTGCTCTCCAGAATGTTTGGACGAGTTCACAACTCCATCACCAATGGTTTGGTGTCCCACATCTTCTCCAACATTTATCATTTTCCTTTTCTATCATATTAACCAATCTGATAGTTGTGAGGTGGTATCTCAGAGTTGTTTTAAATTATATTTCTCTAAGCAACAGGGACTTATCACATTTTTATATGATTATAGATAGCTTTGATTTCTTCATCTGAAAAATGATTCTTCATATACTTTGATCAACTATCAACTGGTGATTGGCTTGTATTCTTATAAATCTTACTCAGTTCTATTTATGTTTGAGGAATGAGGTCTTTATCAGAGAGATGTGCTGCAAAAATTGTTTCCTAGGTTTCTGCTTTCCTTGTTACCTTGGATGCCTTGGTTTTGTCTGAGGAAAATCTTTTTAATTCAATATAATCAAACATCCATTTAGCATCTCATAATTCTCTCTCTCTCTCTCTCTCTCTCTCTCTCTCTCTCTCTCTCTCTCTCTCTCTCTCTTTCTCTCTCTGTCTCTCTGTCATAAATTCTTCCCTTCTCCTCAGATCATGCAGTAGACTATTCCTTGTTCTCCTAACTTACTTATGGTATCACCCATCTCCAAAGAAAAGTCTGACTTTTATTCAAGATATATGGGTATGTGTGTATATATATATATATATATATATATATATATATATATATATATATATATATATATATATATATATATACACACATATATATGTATAAATATAGATATATATGTATATATACATATATACACACACACATATATATGTATAAATATAGATATATATGTGTGCATATACACATACATATATATGTATGTATATATATATTATATATATATATATGCAAAGATCATGCTTTAATAATAAATGTACTGAGTTAGGAGTGAGAGGATTAGGTTCAGATCTCTAATTTCAAATTTACTACCTCTGTCACCTTGGGTAAGTCACTTCAAGTCAGTTTCCTCATTGATGTAGTCAAGTGAACTCAAGCAGTCTTTGTTAAGAATTTCCTGTATACTAGGAATTGTGTCAAACCCTGGGAATTCAAATCCAAGCAGAGAGATAGTCAATCCCTTCTCCTGAGTTGCTTACATTTTAATGAAGGAAGACCATAACAACAACAAAAAGGAAATTGAAAAAGCAGGGAGGAGGGGGGTAGAAATGAACATTCTTGAGAAAGTCTGAGAGAATCAGGAATGCAGCTTGTAGGGAAATGAAGACATGATTGGACTGGCTATCCTCCTTACAATGGAAATTCTGGATATAACCAGCCAATCAAAGAGAGAAACCACATAAATATTAACTGCTTCCAGTATTTGAAACCCAGGTTTAAGATCCAGGGGAAAAGGTTTCTGGGGTATTATAAAGAACATGTAGGAGACTCAAAAGGGAATGTAGCTTGGAGAGGAATCAAATAAGTAGGTTGGACTGTCCAGTTCAATGCCAATGTACCTAGGCATAGTGTGATGCTGAAGCATCATTTCCCTAAGTCCATAAATCTTAGAATGATTCCTCAAGTTTGCCACAAATTAAGAGTAAATCTCAATAAGAACTATAACTTTGCTTCAGGATTCAGGCAGTTCAAACAAATATTTTCTAGAGAGCCCCTACATTTAACTGAACCGAGTTCCACACCACTCTTGCAGATGGCAGGATATGTGTCTAACTCACCATCCATGGAACAATGACTTCATTGATTTCTTCAGGCCATTCACATTGCTGCACTACTTTATAGTCCCACAAATCAAGAAGCAATTTTGGTTTTCTGACAATGATATAGGAAGTACCTACTTTCCCCATGATAGCACACCTGCTTTAAACTGTATCTTCAATTTAACAAAAAAGTTCTAGTCTTATTTAGCTGACTTGGGTATGTTTTAACATCAATCTTTTAATAAGAGGGAATATTTACGTATCCTAAATCAAAAAGCAATTTTGTTCTTTTGACATGATTATGAAAAGATGTGCCTCTTCCATTTCTCTTTATATGATTGGTCCTGCTGTTTTCTTGGTGCTTCCAATGTAAATATCAGAGATGTAGAACATAAAGCATGCTTGGTGACTTTGAATACTCCCGTCTTACATATTCAAACATGAGGGGCTCTCATGGAGTCACAGGGATAGTCGATAAATAAAAACCTCCCATGGAAGGACTTCCTCTAATGTCTTCTGATGTCTTATAGAAATGACCTGTAGTTCATAAGAGGAGAGCCCAGCAGAGACTAGGCCAAAACCATAAAAAATATCAAATATGGGTCTGTGTTTCATTCCTCTGAGGATTAATTGTTAAATTTGCTGATGCTAATTATAAGAAGTGTCACAGCAATGAATGAAATGACATAATGATGATGATGACATTTGCATTGTCAAGTATTTTTAAGATTAACAAAACACTTTCCAAACACTATCTCATTTGATGCTCCTTACAACTCCATGAGATAAACATTATTAATACTTGAATTTTGCAGATGAGGGAACTGAGGCTTGGAGACGTTATGTTTAAGGTAAGTGGTCACATACCTGTGGAGGTGCAGGAGGTGGAGCTTGAGCTCATATGGTTTAAAGTATAAGACCATGAAAGTCCCACTAGTCTACATAAGCACTGTGGGCCTCAATTTCCCCACCTACAAAATTTGATGTGGGGGACTAGAGGATTTCAAATGTGAAGGGAATATGTTCTTTATCTGTAATAGGAGAATCTCTGCTAAATGAATTACGAATCTTGTTAATTATCAGTATTCTAGGATAAGATACAGCTAAAATAATTTTGTAAATATGAACTAGTTTTACAAATGACTCTTGGGAAATGAAATTTAAGTCCACTAGGTCAAGATAAATGAATGAGAAGGAAATGAGGGAAGGGGAGTAAATTCTGGTTTGCTTGTGTAATTTCACCTCAACACAGATTCTTTTTAGCAAATGGCTTCATAGAACTAGAATTGAATGGAATCTCAGGGACCAACTAGTCTCACCTTCTTTTCTTAATAATAAAGAAACTGAAGTCAAGGAATGTCTACAGATAGAATGTCTAGTCAAAAAAGAAAAAGAAAGAAAAAATAAATAAATTACATCCCCAAGCTGTGAAAGAATACGACTGTATAATCAGACATACAAATATATGAAGATAGTTTATATTGTAATAAGTCAAATTTACTTGAAACTGTTTTTATTCTTCCATCCTCTTTTTGTCTCAGGACATAACATGTACCTCTTTAGAAAAGAACCTCATACAAAAGGAATATAATGTTATAGAATTCTAAAATATAAAACTCATTTTCCCTTTGTCAAATTCCCTGAAATAATTGACCCATTGTATCTTTCTTACATATTCTAAATATAATTGTATATAACTGTTTTATATACATATTTACATGTGATCTCCCTAAGCTTCTTTTAACCAGGTTGTTCCTTATTTATATCTGCATCACCTTTAGAAGCTCACAGAGTACCCTTCTTGTATTACTGTATCACTATACTAAAGACCTATGATTTATCAAAGTGGTGAATTCCCTTACAGGCAGATCAGAATTGTTTAATGCTTAGTAGATTAATCCTAGGGAGCCACAGAAAGTTTATAGAGGTTAAATTACTTATCCATGTTCACACAGGCAGAGAATTCAGAGGTAAGATTTGATACCAAGTCTTCCTGTCTCCAGGCCTAGAATTCTATCCACCATATCATGCTGTTTAAGAATTAATTGATTAAAATTAAGTTGCTTGTGAGAGAAAAGGAGGGATAGTGTCAATAGAGCTGTTCTAAGAGTCAGGAAGACATCTGTTCATATCTTGTCTTTGAAATACACAAGCTGTGTGCGATTCTTCGTAAGTCAGTCAGCCCCTTCGTGCCCCAGGGAACTCTCCCTAATAGTGAGCTTGTTGCTGAGAGTTCCTGATACTGATGAAATCATCCATCTAGACAAAATCTGGTTGGTTATAAATTTTCTAGAAAAGGGCACTAGCATGAGGCATAAATTAACTGTATTTTTTAAAAAGCCGTTCCTTCCTTCCTTCCTTCTTCCTTCCTTCCTTCCTTCCTTCCTTCCTTCCTTCCTTCCTTCCTTCCTTCCTTTCTTCTTCCTTCTTTCCTTTCTTCCTTCCCTCCATCTTTCCTTCTTTTCTCCCTTCATTCCTCCTAGCTTGATTTTTTTGTTTTGTTTTGATTTGTTTTTCTTAATTAAAGAAGCCAGACCTTAACTAATTTCTTAAAGAGACTAGACCTGCCTGAATGGGCATTCTCACTTCAAGTGAGCACCTGACAAAGGCCTTATCCTAAGGGTGCCAGGGTCTCCTATTGCAACCTTGGCCATCTCCAGTCATCCTGATGAATATCTGATCACTGGATGGCTCAGGAGGAGAAAATAAGTCTGGTGACCTTGCACAGCCCTCCACTACACAAATCAAAGTCAATTACAAGTCATGTCATCATTTCTCTGATGCCATGGTCCTCTTTGAAAATGAAGGACAAACACAGCAACAACCTTCCTTCCTTTTCTTCTTTCTTTCTTCCTCCTTCCCTTCATCTCTTTCTTCCTTCCTCCCTCTCATCATTCCTTCCTCCCTTCCTTCTTTCCTCCCTCCTTTTCTTTCTTCTTTACTTCATTCTCTCCTTCCTGTCATCCCTCTTTTTCTCTTTCCCTCCTTCACTCCTCTTTTCTCCCTCCCTCCTTTCATCCTTGCTTATTTTGTTGAGCAAATGCCTTCGTCTGTGCGCTTTGACATTATGAATGGCAGTAGATAACAGAGGGATTATTATCTTCATTAGAGGAAGAAGGGAGTACAATAATAAAATGGGATTCTTTGAACCAGAGAAAGTTAATATTATAACTAGTATCTATATATTGCTTTAAGGTTTATCAAGCACTTTACATAAATGATCTCATCTGATGTTCACAGCACCCCTTCTAGGGAAGTGATAAAATTCTCATTACATAGATGAGAAAGCTAAAGCTAAGACAGGAGAGATGACTAGCTGGGGCCACACAACTAATTAATGTCTGAGTCAGGGTTTGGACACCAGGCTTCTTGTTTCTCATTCTAGGACCACATCCACTAAGCTCCTTACTACCTATATGCTATATCTGAATAATACTAAGTTACTAAAAAAAGTCCATGAAATAAATGTCAGAGACATTTCTTCCCGTTACAGACATCATTTGACTCACTTTTCTTAACCCTTTCCATCATAGACAATCAGCTCTGATGTTGGACCACATGACTGACTGCTTGAAGTGAAAAGGCCTTGTAAGTCTAAGTGTCAAAGCAAATTTGGATCAAGCAGAATTTTGAGTCAGGCCCTGATAGCATCATCCTCACTCCTCCTCACTCACTCCTATTCCTGGTTCAGGGTCAAGCATGTCTATTTAAAACTAATGCGTGCAGCTGTTCTTTTCTCACAAAATACCACTTGGAATTGAAGGCTTGTGTCACTTCCATTTGATTGCTGGGATTCTGCAACAATGATTAATGACTTACTTAAAAAGGAATTTAATTTGCAGTAGGAAAGGTTATTTGCTCTGACCTGATAAGAATGAGTCCAATCAAACTTTAAAAACCCAAGGAACTTTTGACATTAGTGATGTGTTTACAGCAGAAAAGGCCTTCTTGATAGGTAGAGAGAGAGCTCTGCAACATACCATCAGGTGCATAGAAGTAGCGAAAACTGATTTAAATCCATACTCTAGCCATTTAGTGTGTGTGGGGGGGGGGGGGGCGATGCTCAAATAACTATAAAGTATGTTGTGATATAGTAGACAGACCCTAGATTTGGAGCACAGAACGCCTGGGATGATTTCTGCTTCTGATAGCTCTTAGGTGGGTGAGCACAGGTTAATTATGTAACCTCTTGGAGCTTCAATAAATCATCTTAAAAAGAGGAAGCCTCTATATCCCTTTGCCTCCACAGGACTCTTGTGAGAAAAGATACAGTTATGATTCTATCAATCTATCCTTACCCATCTTTATATTTCTATCTATGTATCTATCTATGCATCTATCTATGTAACTATCTATGTATGTATCTATGTATGTATTTATGTATCTATGTATCTATCTATGTATCTACCTATCTATCTATCTATTTTTCTATGCCAATTAGAGCAATCAGCTATTTCTACATTTCCTTTGTGACCAATAGGTATTTACTCACAAGATTATTTTGGTGACAAATCTGAGACACTTATTATCTGATTAACTCGGACAACTGATAAGAAGCATTTATATTAGCACAATAAAGAAATCAAGCTATGAACCACAAGTCCATTAGACATTTGCATTCTGAAACTAAAGTTTATCCTCCTCCTCCACTTCCTTCACCTCCTCCTCTTCCTCATCATCATCATTGTATCCTTTGTTCCCTTTTAACCTTTGAGGTATTACAGTGAGCCAAGAGTATCCAGAAATATGAGGAGCTTAGAAGGCAGTTTCAAAAACTTTTGTAGCTGAAAAACTGTTAATACTCAAATCTTGTCCTTAGTACTGCTTTTAACAATTGTTTAAAAATTATGAAACTTCTTTAGTTTGAAAGGAAGACTTCCATTTTCCTTTTACTATATGCATGGTATCTCTACATTTACCTTACTTTTCATTTCCCCCTCTCCAAAGTTCCAAAAAGCACTATAAGAATCTTACATCTTAGCCTTAAAGACTTGCCTTTCCTACTTTCAGAACACAAAACGCACTATTCACATTGCAATGAATCATGTTTTCAAGTCTTTCCTATCTATGTATCATCCCTTTTGCTTGATCAAATGCCTGTTTTTTTAATTCCCTAAATATTAATGTGTTTAAAAGTAGAAATTCTTCAAAAGCACTCCAATATCTTGTCCACGGTATTTAAATTTATGTCCATTTTTTACAGTGATAAAAGGATTACAGACTTTGTAATACCTCATATGAAGATCTTGTACTCTATAGTATTTTAATTTCATTTCAAGAAAGATTTAAAATGAGTTCCAGTTGTTACAAAGCCTGACAATATTTTAGTACTTGTGTGCATCCTTTTATAGCTGTCATTCATAATGTATGCATAGATATACACATAAATACATTTATATGGAAAGGAAAGAACATCAAATATTTGTATACTATGTGGTAGGGATTAAGAATTTTCCATTCCCTGTAGTGTAGGTGATTTGAGGAGGGACGTGCCAATAATTTTCTATCCTAGAGATATTTCCATAAGTAGATTTATATAATCAGAACCACCTCACCAAGCTGTCCAGAGAGGTAACTGATGAGATACTGGGGTGCTCACCCTCATTTTCTAGATCTAATGGGGAACTTTAAGTGTATTTTAACAATACACTAACTCAAATCTTGAAAAAAAGGGGATAAAAACTCCAGTAAGATCACCATTGTTTTTTATGACCACTAATGAGTCTTCTCTCTGTCCCTTCTCTTTGTCTTTTTAAAGGAAGAATATAAAATTATTTATTGACCACTGTTCACCAATAGTTATAGTAAAATAAACAATAACACTCCAATGACTACAAAGTTATTTTTTTTTGCCTGATTCCCATGGAGCCAAGTGACCCAAATACTCAAAAGGCTGATCCTACGCTGAAGGGATGGGCTGGGAAAAAGAAGGAAAAACATGCATATCAGAGAAGTTGGTGACCTGAATGAACTTCCCAATTCATTTCAGCTCTCAATTTGATATTAGCAATGTTGCAAACTAGTAAGAGTGAGAGTTACATGGCTAGTGGAAGAGAAATTAATAATATTTTATCTAAATTGGATGCATTAAAATCACAGGATTTGAGATCTTGAAGGGATATCAAAGGCTATCTAGTTTAACACATGAAAAAGTAATCTCCATTATAACATATCTTTGTAACAATGGTCATTCAGCGAGACTTGAACATCTGCAGGGCCATTGACAATATGGATGCCGGAAACAATTACAAAGAAATATAACATTCACAAAAATGTGAAATATGACTATAACAAATCAATTAAGGCAATGAAAAGGAACATATAAGGAGAGCCTCCCAAAACTTGAAATCTAGCCTTGGCCCTATCAGATATTTCCTGAATTAGCTAAGCCATAGTGTTGAAGGTCTCTGTAAATCTACATGTGTAAAATGGGGAAGATAATAATATTATCACTGTCTACCTCCTGGGGATGTTGTGAAGATTAAATGAGAAAAGCAATGGAAGGATGATCTGAAAAGCCTATTGTGCTGTGGAACCATTATGCCATTATGAGTATATCAGTAGGTTCCAGCTAACATCTTTCCACAGCACTGAACAGCCTGTCTACAGTTATATTCAGTAATTCTGCATTTATATCCTATTATACTTGTCTTGTCAAATAGTTTTCTTTCTCTTTCATACTTTATTTTTGAATGTTAAAAAAATTCTCCAAATGAAGGCAAAAGAACAAGGATTATTAGAATTTTCTCACTCTGGCCTTTTCTTTCTTTAAAAAAAAAAGGCTATTATAGTATGAACCATTAATGTTTTAGGGGAAGAATGGATGGCTTCCATTATAGGGGGAAAAGTGAGGAAATGAGTGAAAGCTGAAGAATACTGAGAATTATTTTTTCAAAGGAAGAAAAGGAAGAAATGCAAAGATACAACTCATGCTTAGAAACTTAAGATGAAAAATGAAGCCAGAAAAATGAAAGAGGTGGGCAAGCTGGGCTATTCAAGAAAATGAGGAATTGCAAGAGTGCCTTGTCATGACAGCTTGTTTTAAAAGCAAGGGATAATTCTTTTAAGCCCTCATTTTCCACAGTTCAACATAGCACCCTTCTGACTCTAACATTCCATGATTCTAATTCATCTAGGTAGGTAATAAGTTATTTACTTCAAATTCTAGAATCCTAGATTTGGTTAAGTCAGTCATTTCACTTTGTCATTTTCTTCCAGGCTATATAATTTTCAAAGATCTGACATTCACCAACTTAATTAAAAAAAAAAACCAAAACAAAACAAAACAAAAAAAAACCTCTTTGCTTCTATCTCTGTTTCTGTTCCATATAGATAATTATATCAAAATTAAATAGTTAACAAAGATTCATGGCTTGTCCGAGATCATTCTAGATCCCTTCCTTAAGCCAAACATTTGGATGTCTAGATATATGAATTACTCCTTAGAATTGTAAAATATCAGAGCTGACAAGGCCTTTAAGAACTTAACAAATAATGGCTAGCATTGATATAACACTGTAAGGTGTGCAAAACACTCAGCAGATAATCTCATTTGGGTGTGAAAACACCTCTTTGTGATGAGTCTTATTCCCAGTGAAGATTAAATAACTAGCTGGTGGTCACAGTGCTGTAGTTCCTAAGGGGAGATATAAAACCAGATCTTTCTGATTTCACATCCATGAAGCCAGTTGCCCCCTTTCTTTTCCACCTAGAGGGCTGATATCATTTATTCTTAGCCAGACTATCAACATCTACATTAAGAAATGACAGAGGTTTGTAGAATATATCTAACACTGCTCTGAAGATGTGATTCTATGATCAATATTCCTTTTTTCACCCATGGTTCATGTACCCTGCTAGCTAAGGAACATCTCCTACTCTTATCCTTCCACTGATTTCACTACCTCTCAGGAACAAAGGTGAAGATTGAGTTATTGGTATGCAAGTAGAGCAGGAGGGGTAGGTAGTTTTGGCATTCTGGGCAAGCAACATGAGAAGCAGGCTAAAATTAGCTGAGCAACTACAGTTTTGAAAGTATGGCAAAAAATGTATAAAGCAAATTCAATTAGGGGGAGTGAGTAAAGGAGGTTAGGTATTTCTTAGTATAGTGCTTCACAATGAGTACTATATGCAATGTGCTGAATATGGTGGCTTCCGATTTATTTTTGTCCTTAATAGTATTTTGGTTTTTTTCCCCCAATTACATATAGAGTTTTAAACATTTTTTTAATAAAATTTTAAGGTCCATTTTGTTTTCTTCCTCCCTCCCTTCCCTCACCTGTCCCCAAGACAGTAATAAATCTGATATAGATTATACATCTACAATCTTGTTAAACATACTTCCGTATTAGTCATGTTGTGAAAGAAGAATAAGAACAAAAGGGAAAAACCACAAGAAAGAAACAAACAAAAACAAAAAGTGAAAGTAGTGTTCTTCAATCTGCATTCAGTCTCGAAAGATCTTTCTCTGGACATGATTAACATTTTCCATCACCAGTCTTTTGGAATTGTCTTTCATCATTGTATTGCTAAGACAAACTAAGTTTATCAATAATAAGGAATGAGAGCTAGGCTCTAGGCATACAAGGAAAAAAATGGCATTTACTGACCTCCAGGAGCTTATAGTCTACTGAGAGGACATTGCTCATATATGTACAAGTATATATAAGGAAAAGGCAATGTAATTGCAGAAAAAAGTAAAAGAGGAGAAGACTGCAAGGTCCTGAGGCTAATCACAAAAGATCAAAGAGGAGATCACTCATAAATGACCTGAACCTTGAAGCTCATTCTACAGAGTGAGGAGAGTATCATTTCAAGAATGGGACATAGTCTGTGGAAAGATGTACACACAGGAAACAAAACGTTGCACCTAGGTTATGTAGGTAGAGCACTTTGTCTAGTGTACAGAGTTCAAGCAAGAGAAAATATTGTTAAATCAATTTGATTTGAATAGTTAGGCTATAATCAGATTGCAAAAGTTTTACATACCGATCAGAGGAGTCTGTGTTGTATCCTAGAGAATATTTTCTTAATTTGGAGTTTGGGGAATCTTCTAATGGACCTGTTGTTAAATATCATTAAAACTAGAAACTTGATTGGCAAAATACATACTTTGTTGGTGTTGTTCAGTGACTCAGTTGTCATATTTTTTGTGACCTCATGGAACATAGCATGCCAATACTGCCCATGGAGTCTTATTGTCAAAGATACTGGATTGCTTTCCTTCTCCAGTGAATTAAAGCAAACAGATGTTAAGTGATTTACCCAGAGCTGCACTGCTAATTAGTGTCAGAAGACAAATTTGAGCTCAGCTCTTTCTTTGAAAAAATGTCAAATTAAAATTTTCAATAGCAAGTAAAAACAATTTTAACATTTTTTTTATTTAATTTTGAGTTTCTGATTCACCTTCTCCCCACTCTTTCAGATGCTAAGCAATTAGATAAATGTTATACATGTGGAGTCATATAAAATTCTACTGCATTAGTCATATTGTGAAAGAAAAAAACAGACAAAAAGAAAAAAATGAATAGCATTTTTCATCATAATTCTTTTGGAAATGTCTTAGATTAATTTTGAGAATAACTAAGTCATTAACAGCTGATCATCATACAGTATTACTGTTACCACATACAATGATCTCCTGCTTCTGCTCATTTCACTTTGCATCAGTTTTTGCAAGTCTTTACTGTTGTTTTTTTTTAATCATTCTGCTTGTCACTTCGTATAATACAACAATGTACCATCAAATTCACATACCACAACTTGCTCAGTCATTCCCCAATTGATGGACATCCCCTCAATTTCCATTTCTTTGCTACCACAAAAAGATCTGTTATAAATATTTCAGTAGGAATTGGTCCTTTTTCCTTTTTAAAAATATCTTTGGGATATATATGTGGTAGTGATATTGCTGGGTGCAAGCATATGCACAGTTTTATAGCACTTTGGGCATAATTCCAAATTATTCTTCAGAATAGTTGCATCATGAATTTAAAGCTTCCTGAATGAAGAACCAATGGTCTATCCACTGAGTCATCTAGCTGTCTCTGTATACATACTTGAACACACTCATACATACATAGATACACGTGTATGCACATGTTTCACTCTAATTTATTTCCTTTGAAATATTTGCAATAATTGGCAATTATGTGATGAATTTAAAAATACCATTCTGTGAAAGGCTCCTTATGTATCAGTAGACTACCAAATGGGTCCCTGATCCCAAAAAAGGTTTAGAATCTATGCCCTAGAAGCAATGGGAATCACTAAAGTTTCTACAAAACTGAACTTTAAGAATTCCAGATTATTCAAAACATTCCAGAAATATGGAAATTAAACCCATCAAAGATAATGAATAGCTTTATTTCTCTTACCAATGGTATTCATTAGTATTTACAACTAGAAATGAGTCTTTTGTGGCAATAGACATCTCAGAGAAAGAATTCACAAGTTTCCATTTCTTATTCTTCATATAGAGACTAAATGTATCAATCCTAGACAAATACAAATGTTGTGAAATTGTTATCTATCAATCACTTACTATATTGATTATATGGAGAATTATGATGTTAACAAAAGATAAAAATAACCACAGGTAGAAGTTAGCTGGAATCCAAGAAATGCCTATTTAAGACACTGCAGTAAGAATAGATAATGTAATAGATACATGAACTCTAAACTAAAGGAAGAAAGTCCAAACAAGATTTATTTTGGATTGCCATATTTCAATTTTTGATTAATATCAAAACTTGAAGTGTCTGTGTTAGTCTACGTGTTCCTTAAGACTATAGATTCTTTAGTGTTTTCTAAATCACAGAAGTTAACTTATTCAAAATAATTGTGTTGATATATTTTTTGGTACTTAGAATTGTTTCCCTCCAAGATAATGGAAAACTTATACATGTTATATAGAAAAACTCTGAATCAAAATATTTATTTTAAATTTAATTAATAAAGGCAGCCTAGTAGATAGAGAATTAGATTTGGAATCAGGAAAACTTAGGTTCATATTCTATCTTTGACACTTGCTGCTTGTGTGACTAGTTAAATCACTTAACTTCTCTGAGATAGAAACAATGCCAATGGAAAGGTTGCAATTTGGGTTGCTGGGGGTATTCCAAATGAACAAAGACAAATA
Source organism: Notamacropus eugenii (assembly GCF_028372415.1). NCBI lineage: Eukaryota > Metazoa > Chordata > Mammalia > Diprotodontia > Macropodidae > Notamacropus > Notamacropus eugenii. The sequence continues at coordinate 445,756,161 of NC_092874.1, forward strand.
AAATTTATCTATCAAATTAATTTGAATTTCTTCTCATTCAATCATTCTGGATATATGAAAGTTTGTTACAAATATGATTACTAAATGAAATTTTTCCCCGGTATTCTATGGTGTTAATGAGTCTCATGCTTTCACTGGCATGAAATGTTTTCACATTATTAGGAGCTGTTTTGTGATGAATGATTTTTGTCTATTCCAGTCTCAGAAGTCCCCATCAGTGAAACAGATATTTTCATGGTACTGAGAGTGTATATGAAGTGTCACATTTGACTTTCCATTCTGAGCTATCCATGCAGTAAATGAGGAGGCTTTCATTTGAATCCAGCAGTCTTGTGAAGCTTTCCCTAATGCAGGAGAGTGTTTCATCTCATAATTGCCTCTGACTATCTACAGGAGAGAAGATACAAGAATGAAGACACAAGCAAGGTAAGTTTTCACTACAAAATTGTCCAATATCTTGACAGGAGGAAAGAGACAGGGAATCATTCTTCTGTACACAGGTTCAGGAGGCACAGTCTGCTCTACTAAAAAGTACAGAGATTTTTGACAACTGGACATTTTTATAACCACTTTTGTCACTGCAAGAGAGTTGTTTTTTAATCCGCATAAAACTAGATATGGAAGTTTTGCATAGAAATGATCAAAGAGGCAGAATAAAAGCAGGGACTTTCTTGAACTCTCCCCCAAACCCTTCTAAATACTTTTAAAAATGACTCAATAAATTCTAGATGAGTAGCACCACAAAATGACAGAGTGAAAAAAATTTCCAGCCTAAGACAATCTAGAGGGTTTACAGAAAGGATCTATTGAACTGGGCTGGGAGGGCACCAGAGTCTAGCATGTGCTACATTGGCACGGACAGGCAAGAGCAGGCCTCAGGGGATGGAATGACTGGCAGCTGTGGTGGTTTCCTGACTTCTCAACACATAAATGACAAGGACAACCTAGAAGGTCAATAGGAAAAGTCTATTGGACCTGTGTGAGATAGAAACATTGTCTGGCCCCAGCTCCAGGGTGAGAGAATAGATGGAAAGAAAATTTGGAAATTAAAATCTTCTGGAAACGAATGTTGAAAACTAAAAATAAATTAATTAATAGAAATAAATGGTGAAGTAATGCTGTAGTTTTCAAACCTGTGAATATTTCTGATTTGGAGTTGATCTTCATCTAGTTTTATTGAGCCAAATAGTATCTGCTAATTGGCAGATTAAAAATAGGGATCCCCATCAAGCTCCCCAGTGTTACAAATTCCTCTTTTTCTCCAGTAAACTTCTGTTCACACCAAGCTCATGGTAACCTGTTTTATATGATGGAGCTCTCTGATCTTTTCTTTCCTTTATTTTTTAAACTCCAAAACCTCCCAGCGGACACTGTTCAGAAAATTAGGAGAGTGAACTTGGTTTCTAATCATCTCATCTCTGGCTCAATTTACAGATTGGAGGTAGAAAGTCAAGATAAATGAGGGGAATTATCTTCTCTTGCTAAGAGCTCTATTCAAAACAGGTAAAATAAATCCATGTCCCTTGGTAAATTAACCCCAGCAAGCTATTCTCCACATTTCTGCACTCTGACAACTCATAGTTATAAATATGAGTCACTGAGGAAGTCTGCTCAAAAAGATTTTTTTTTTTTAATGACAGCCTACTAAATGGAGAAATTGCATATAAAGACAGGTTTTGAATATCATCATTGTTACTTATTTGCTATTTCTCATAGAATAACAACACTAGAAAGGACCTTTGAGACCATTTAACAGTAATCAGTTAGTCTTTATATAGTGTTATATAGTTTGCAAAGAATTGTATGTGTATCATTGGATTCTCATAACAACCCCGTAAATCTGGTGCTACTTTTATCCTCAATTTACACAGGAGGAAATTAAGACTAAGAGAGATTATGTGACTTGTCAGAGATCACACAGCTTTGATATGCTTGAGCCAGAATTCCTAAAACCAAGTCTAAGGTTTTAGCCACAATATCATCTGACTCATTCATTTTTAGATGAAAAAACTGAGCCTCAGGGAAATTTGTTGACCTCTGACTCCTGAGGTAAGGGATGTGTCCATTGTTTAAGGTAACTTCCCTTCCTGGCTGGGAATCTATTTCAGTTCAAATGCAATCAATAAAGGTTGAATATACATCAATCATATGGAAGCACTGGGTTAGGGACAGGAGGCACTGTGCCACTAAACTGTGTGTGAGTGTGTGTGAGAGAAAGAGACTGCATATGTAGATGAGAGAGAGAGACAGACACACAGAGGGAGAGAGAGAGTGAGACGTGAAGGGAGGGAAAGGGAGACAGACAGGCAGACACAGAGAAAGATATAGACAGAGATACAGAGAGAGAAAAAGAGAGACAGTGAGATTTCAACTTAGATCTTAGGCCTTCTTCCTAATTCTAGGCACTCTATTCATTGTGCCACCAAACTGTGTGTTTGTATACATGCATATATGTGAATGCATGTCTGTGTATGTGTGAGGGTGTCTATTCATATATGATGTTTATGTATACCACCCATCATTTACATGTGCACAGTATATGCATACAGATGTGTGGGTTTGTGTATCAAAGTGGATTGTCAGCTTCTCCAGACTAGATTTTGTCTTTTTCTGTATCCCTGGCACTTAATACAATGAATGGCACATATTGGTACTTAATAAATGTTGAAATGGTTGATTTATACAATTAGTTGCATATATGCATGCACATGGTGCATATATCTATAAATTTGTATGTGTGTCTAAGTACATCTACATGTATATATGCATATTTACAAATATACATACATGTGCATATATGTATAGTGCAACATTATTAACAGTCATCTTCATTATGTACAGTACTAAATGCCTTTTATAAAATATTCCCAGAGGCTAATGCTTCCTTCAACCTCCAGAAATTATGCTTTGAGAGTGTTTTCTTATTGTTTGTTTTTTTTTGTTTTACAAATAACTTACTCATATATATGTTCTTTCCCTTTTAATTCAGAATATAAGCTTCTTCAGAAAAGGAACCATTTCTTCTCTTTCATTTCCCTTTCTTTCCTTCATTTTTTTTTCTTTTTTAAATCTCCAGTCCTTACAACATCTAAGAAGCAGTAGATGCTTCAAAAATGTTTGCTGATTGAATAATTGATTATTTCATTTTGAGATGACTGGCTCAAAGCTTACCAGGAGGCCTGGACTACTAACCATTCTGGCCTCACAGGAAAAACCAGAGGTTGTGTTTCACTGACATAGTTTTTGAGACTCACAAGTCACTCCCACTGTATAGTGAAAAATCAACAGAGAATTACTGTGAAGGAAATGCCGTGATATACCTGATTTTAAAAGTTTGTATTTGATTTGCTTATTTTTGTCTTAGAGGAGGCAATCTAAACCATTCTTTTGTTACAGTCAGATCAAAGGAAAGCCACTACACATAATTTGGAGAAGTGTTTCATGCAGCTGTGTTATAATTATTGATACGCTTTTGCATTGCTCCTCATTTTGATGTACATGCATGTTACACACACATATGCACACATGCATGCACACATACACCCACATATGCTCACATGCATATTACGTAGTGTATATAAATTGTATACTATATATGTGAAAGAATCCATAGAGTTTCCCAAATTTTCTAACTTGTTTCTTGCAAATGACAGAACGGCTTTTTCCACCTTTCTTTCTTTATATTCTAAAGAGCAACTACAGCAACCTACTGCCAGGAAACTTAGTATATTTAAAATGAGAAAGATTCTCCCAGGATATAAGCTTCTTTTGGAATAAGTCAAGCATTTGAATAAACTGCATTAACATTTTTAGGCCATCACTGTATTATGTAGAGTAGTTACAGTCTGTTTCATCACTAAGCATTAAATAATATATTAATGAACTAGATAACAAAGCAGTTTCAAAGGAGTGGAAGAAGAGTGTGTGTTCATCCTTCATTGCTGAAGAAGACCAAGCCATTAGAGAAATGATGACATGACTTGCTCTTGACTTTGTTTTGAGTGAGGGAGGGCTGTGCAGGTCATCAGCCTCACTTCTCCTCCAGAGCCATCTGAATCCAGTGACCAGATATTCATCAGGATGACTGGAGATGACCCAGAATGAGGCAATTGGGGTTAAGTGACTTGCCCAAGGTCACATAGCTAGTGAGCATCAAATGTCTGAGGTGAGATTTGAACGCAGGTTCTCCTGATTCTGTACTGGTGCTCTATTCACTGCACCACCTAGCTGCCCAGTGGTAGAGGTAAAGATAAAGTGAATGAATCAAGGAAATTCAGTGACGTCAGGAATTGGTATATGTGTGTTGGGAGTAGGTGGAATGAGGAGTGTAGAGGAAAACAAAACAGCAGATAAGAAAGGGACAGAGGCAAGGATACCAGACTAATGTCTAAGAACATGATGTTGACTCATGGTTCTTCTATTTAGTAGGAATCTGACCCTGGATGTCTTTATTTTAACTCTCTCAGACATAATTTCAGAGGTGTGGTGGTAAATGTTAACACCTGCTTTCTGGAAAAAAAAAAAACAATAAAAAATATTCTCATGATATACTTCTAAATTTAATCCATGGTTTTACTATTTCTCCATTACTTTCTTAAATTTAGATAATAAAAACACTAAATTGAAGCATCATTTTCAGCATTTATTGATTTTGAAGGCATCAATAATCATACCGAAACTTTAGAAATTTAGATGAAGGAGTAAAATCAGTAACACAGCAGAAATCTCCCAACACTTCCCTCCAAACAAATCTAAAATAATGCCTCAACTCAAATTATGTAGTGGTAAAGCCAACAAGAGACCAAAATAAGACATTTTCCAGTCTAAGACAACTCAGGTGGTTTGTTGAAAGATCTGAGGTACCAGGCTAGGCTCCAGCACAGTGTGTACCATAAGTAGGTTTTAGAAGAGTCTGTGACAGCAGCAGTAGAAATTTTAGGACACTCAGACCAGAGACAGTAAAGATATCAGACAATTGGTCAGAAAGGGATTACAGAGGACTGTTTTCTGGCCCTGGGTACAGGATCTGGAGCATTTTGGTAGCTCTACTGCTCACAAGCAGTTCTTAGTTTTCGTGTCGGAAAAAAAAAATCAGAGTGCTTATCATCATTCACCAGGGAATAAGAGGCCTAGTTGTAGTTCCAGTGTGAAGAGGAGCACTGGCACTTGTGGCTGCAGAAGGACACAGTAAAAAGCATTCTTAGACAAATAGAGCAGTTACACACTTCTCCCCAGATCACACCACCTTGGCAGCAACAAAAATATTCAGAGCCCAAGAAGTAGCTCTGAAAACAGTGTGAAACAACATGCATTTTAGTAGACTGCCTCCACAATTCCAGATGAGCAAAGGCCAATTTTAACATAAAGTTCAAAATCAAGAAATGCAATGGAAAAATGAGTCAACAAGAAACAGATTTGAACATAAAAAAATACTATCATGGCAAGGAAGATCAAGATACAAACTCAGAAGAAGACAATAGTATGTACAATAGCACAATAGTATTTGAGCAAATCCTCAAATAAAAATGCTGATTAGAACCAAGTACAACAGGAATTCCAGGCAGAGTTCAAGAAAGAGATGAGTTGCAGAGGAAAAAATCGGTGAAAAACTGGAGTGAAGCAAGAACAATCCTCAAGGCTCAGCACCCGATTAGATTAGTACCGAAAGATGTGAAAGCCTTCCTACAAGCAAGACTCCCCTAAGCAAGCTTCTCTTTAAGCATACCCCCATGGGCTCTATGTGATTTAGAATGTACCACAGCTGGACACATAGGCCTATTAATGGGTGGGGAAGATCTTCATTTTTTATTAACATTACACCCTGAAAGTATGTATTCAAATTTGTTACAAAGGTTATTTTTCATTATATTTCTAGCTTTTTCACTTTTTTGGAATATTATATTCCAATTTCCTTTAATTTGGTACTTCCTAAATCTTGTTCATACTAGATCCTGGTTGTGCCTGCATGATACATAAATAGTTTCTTGGCTGCTTATGATATTTTTTCCTTGACCTGAGAGCTCTGGAATTTCCATATAATATTACAGGGAATTTTCATTTTTGCAATTCATTTCTGATGGTGATTGGTAGATTATTTCAATTTCTACTTTACTCTCTGCATCTAATATTGGGAAAGCTATCCTATATAATTTCTTGAAATAAGTTGTAGAGGCATCCTTTTTGTAATGACTTTCAGGTAGTCTAAAAATCCTCAACTTATCTATCCTAAGTTTGTTCCCCAAGTCAGGTATTATTCAAATGAAATATTTTGTATTTCTCTCATTTTTCATTCTTTTGATTTTGTTTATTTCTTCATGTCTCATGGAGTCTTTGATTTCCATTTGCCCAAATCTATTTTTTTAGGGAATTATTTTATTCAATGAACTTTTGAATATATTTTTCCACTTGGCCTATTTTACTTTTTAAGGAATTCTTTTCTTCAATAAGTTTATGTGCTTCTTTTACCACTGAGACAATTAAAAAAAAGTTATTCTCTTCAGTATGTTTTTTGTGTCTCTTTAACCAAGGTATTAATTCTCTTTTTATAATGTTCTTGCACCACTCTAGTTTTTTCACCTATTTTTTCCTCTGCAACTCATCTCTTTCTTAAACTCTGCCTGGAATTCCTGTTGTACTTGGTTCTAATCAGCATTTTTATTTGAGGATTTGCTCAAATACTATTGTGCTATTGTACATACTATTGTCTTCTTCTGAGTTTATGTCTTGGTCTTCCTTGCCATGATAGTATTTTTTTTATGTTCAAGTCCTTTTCTTGTTGACTCATTTTTCCATTGCATTTCTTGATTTTGAACTTTATGTCAAAATTGGCCTTTGCTCATCTGGAGTTGTGGAGGCAGTCTCCTAAAATTCAGGTTGTTTCATGCTGCTGTTTTCAGAGCTACTTCATGGGCTCTGAATGTTTTTGTTGCTTCCAAGGTGGTGTGATCTGGGGAGAAATGTGTAACTGCTCTACTGGTCTAAGAATGCTTTTTACTGTGTTCTCTTGCAGACACAAGTGTTAGTGCTCCTCTCCACATTGGAACTACAACTAGCCCTCCTACTCCCTGGTGAATGATGATAAGCACTCTGATTTTTTTTTTTTTCTGGCACAGAAATACTACTCCTTGGCCTGTATCCCAAAGAGATCATTAGAAATGGAAACAGACTTACATTTACAAAAATATTTATAGCAGCTCCTTTGTGGCAACAAAGATTAGAAATTGAAGGAATACCCATCAATTAAGGAATGATTAGACAAGGTGTGGCATATTAATACAATGGAATAATATTGTGCTTTAACAAATGATGAGTGGGAGGATTAAAAAAAAAAACCTGGAAAGATTTACATGAATTGATGCAAAGTGAAGTGAGCAGAACCAAGAGAATATTGTACACAGCAATACAACTTTGTGTTGATAAACCATGATTGACTTAGCTTTTACTAGAAATAACATGATCCAAAACAATTTCAAAAGACTCATAATTGGAAATGCTCTCCACCTCCAGAGAAAGAATAGAGTCTGAATTCAGGTCAAAGCAAACTTTTTTCACTTTTAATTTTTTCACATTTTCTCTTTCCTTCTATTTCATCTTTCACAACATGACTGATTTGGAAATATGTTTCACATGATTGCACAATGTTTATACTCTTAGGGCAGAGGGAGGGGAGTGAAGGTGAAGATTTAGAAGTCAGAATTTTATTTAAAAATATGTTAAAATCTATAAATTTGTAATTGGAAAAATAAATAGTAAAAAAAAAAGTAAAAAAAGAATTGATTTAAAAATGAAAGAACACACACACACACACACACACACACACAATTTGGTGTAGAAATTCCCCAACAGGGAAGTAAAAAAAGGGAAGGGATGATAAAAGGGAGAGTAGGTTAAGGAAGCAGTTAAAAGCAAAACTAACCCTTGAGAAAAGAAATGATGAACTTATGGGATGAACTTACCCATAAAATGCAAAAGAGAGCAGAAAGGATTACAAATTAGAATCAATAATATATTGTTTGTAAGAGAAACACTTGAAACAAAGAGAAATACACAGTTTTAAAATAAGGAATGGAAGCAGAGTAGTTCATGCCTCTGTTGAAGTGAAAAGGGCAGTAATAGTAATCATGATCCCAGATATAGTAAAGGAACAAAAAATATACCTTGAGGGGATAACCAAGAAAACAATAATGTATGATAGAGAATGAATTAAGCACAGCAATTTAACAGCAGTTTTCCGTGAGAAAGTCCTCATTTTTCAAGCATGTAGGGAAATGAGTCAAACCTATAAAAATAAACACCATTTCCCAATTGGTAAATTGTCAAAGAATTTAAACAGGGAGTTTTCAGAGAAAAAGAAATCAATGCTATCTATGTGAAAAAATACTCTCTGTCACTATTGATTAGAGAAATGCAAAATAAAACAACTATGAGGTACCACATCAAATATCAGAAATAGCAAACGCAGGGGGGATGAAAAATAACTATCCTAATGAACTGTTTTTGGAGTTGTGGACTGGTCCAACCATTCTCGGGAACAATTTGAAACTATGTACAAAGAGTTATAAAACCATGTAGACCCTTTGAGCTAGAAATATCACAAATCTGTCTGGATTGCAAATAGATCAAAGAAGCTGGAAAATGACTTATATGTACAAAATATTTATAGTAGCTCTTTCTGTGGAGGTAAAGAATTGGAAATTGTGGGGATGCCCATCAATTGGGGAATGGAAAACAACTTATATATAATTTTGATGGGAACACCACTATACCACAAGAAACAATGAGGGAAATGATTTCAGGGAAAAAAAAAACTGAGAAGAATTGTATTAACTGATGCAAAATGGACTGAGCAGAACCAGGAGATCATTGAACACAATAACAACAATATTGTTGACTGTGAAAGACTTAGTTACTTTGAGAAATGCAGTGATCCAAATAATTTCAAAGGACCTATGATGATAATTTCTATCCAATTCTAGAGAGAGATGATGAACTGTGACTAAAAGCAAATACCTTTTTTTTTTTTTAACTTTTAAAAACTTTTCTGGCTAATGTGGCCAGTATGGAAATATGATTTGCATGAATTCACATGTATAATGGATATCATATTTCCTGCCTTTTCAGTGCATGTAGAAAATGTCTGAAAAAGGGAGAGAATTTGAAACTCATAAATTGTTTTTAAAAGCTAGAATAAAGAATAGTACTAAAAAACCCTTAAAATTTAGAAGTTTGCTTTCCTCAGCTGGTATAACTTGGCTATAGCACACCCCAACACAACTATTCACTTATAGTTGAAAGTGTTGATTCTGATGACTCTTCTAACTAAATATCTATGACACATCTCTTTAAGTATGTAGTTCTGTGGGGCTTTGGAAAAACATTTTATTTTATTTAACCTTCTGCATTAGACATTTGTCTTGAATTCTACCATTCCTCAAAATTCTATTTCAAATGGTTTGTGTCTATATGGACTTTGTGGTTCAGTTGTTTCAGTCATTCCCAATTCTTTGCAATCCTCATTGGGATCAGAGACGCAGAAGTGGTTTGTCATTTCCATCTTCAGCTCATTTTACAGATGAAGAATTAAGACAAATAGGGTTCAATGACTTGCTCGGGATCACAGAGCTAGTGTAAGGTAAGATGTCAACTTACAAGAAGGAATCTTTCTGATTTCAGTCTCATCATTCTATCCACTGTGACACTATATGGACATTACCATATAATATTGTTTACAAAAGTAGAAATACAATGACTTCTACTTTTCCTTTTTTTCCAGTTTAAACACCTCAAGTTTCCAATAAAGAATAAGTTGAACAACATCATTAATAACCAAAATTTATTAAGCATTTTAAGATTCATAAAACTCTTTACATGTATTACCTTATGTGATGCTCACAAAATTGTTGTGAATTAGGTTCTATATAAACTCTATTATAGATGGGGAAAATGTGACTCAGAGAAGCTAATTGATCTGCCCAGGATGATCAAAGTCTTGCCTGTTGAGTTGGAGGTTTACCTCAGTGCAACTTCCCCTACCTTCTCTACCACTAGTGCACCCTTGTTCTTTCAGTCACCAAGTTGGAGAATACCAGAGTCATTCTCAACACCACTCTTCCTCATGACCATGACCAATCTGCTCCCAGGTTTTGTTGAGTTTACTCCTCATCATCTCTCACATGTCTCTGCTTTTACCCTTTCATTTCAACCACCACCCTAGTTTAAAGTCACATCCCCTCTACTGATTCAATACCCTCTTGATTTGTCTCCTTGCACAGAATCTCTGTCCTCTTCAATATATTTTACATTCAGATAAAATCATGTCACTATGTTGTTCAAGATGCATTAGATTCCCATTACTTTTAAAATAAATTCAAATTCCTCTATTTGACCTTTACAGTTCACAAACTAACTCTAGTCTAGCTTTCCAGGTTTATTTCACAGTACTTCCCCACATGCACTCTGCATTGTAGCCAAACAAATCTGCTACCTGCCCCTTTCATAGTCCTTTCTACCCACTACATCAATTCCCATAAGGATTCTTTTGCTATTGTTTCTTCTTTTAGAGATCCTAATAAACAAGTAGGATAATGGAAAGATCTATGGGATTCAAGGCATAACTATGGGTTCAAGTCATTCTATCTCTTCAGATTTTAATGTTCCTCAACTAAAAACTGCAGAAAAGAATCTTTTCCCTGCCAATCTTAGAATACTATCTAATTTATAAATCCTGGAATCTATGTTAAAGGATTCTTACTATTATTCAATAGGCTGCCATAATTTGAAATGTATTGGAGTCTTACGTTGATGTTTCCAAGTATCATTGAACATTGCGTGAGGTGAATGTACAATGGATCCAGCGAAAATGATGTATTGCTATAAATAAGTAGTTGCAAACCATACTAAGATATGAACACTGAGAGTAACATGATGAGGAGGCAAAAAAGTCTAAGGTCATATATAATCATAGGATCACAGATTTAGAGCTTCACGCGACCTTAGAAGACAATAAGATCTTGAGAATTAAAGCGACTTATGGTGACACACAACTAATAAGTGGAAAAGGTGGGATTTGAGCCTAAAGTTCTAATTCCAAATAAATTTTTATCTTTTGTTCAGGATGACATCAACTATTTTAAGAGCTGCTACCTGAAAAGAGGATTCTACTTTTCCTATATTCTCCAGAGAAAAGAACCATAACCAGTGGGAAGAAATTCCTGGCACTTAAAGCTACCTATACTGTCTCAGAAGGTAGGCAGTTTACCCATATTGGAATTCTTCAATCATACTTTGAAGACCACTTGGCAGGCATAACATAGAGGGATTATTTTCATCCATGATTTTGACTAATCAGATTCTGAGATTTTTTTAAGATTCCTTTTAGAAATTCCTTCAACTATGACAATTTGATATCATGAAATCTCCAAATACAACTTTTGTGACATAGATGTGAAAACAGATTTAATAGTGTAGATATTCACAAAATAAAATCAAGGGAGTAATAGTCAGAGACAAGATGATTCATTTTTTAAGACACTCCTCAGTATCTTTATCTCTGAAATGAACTAGATGTACATTAAGGTCCTTTCTGACTCTAGATGTATGACCTTTGATTCTCTCTTTCCATCCCCTGCCCAACTACAAAGTTAGTACGTAAATTACTGCCAATATTTTCATCAGACAAATGCAGTTAATAACTTTGTGGTTCTTTTGTAATGCAATTTTATCTTCCTCTTAAGACTCTAGACTCAATTTAAAATTAGAGCTAAGTTGCATAGTTCAACACATTGACAAAAGCATAGTGTAAAGTACTTTTCATTAAAAAATCATAATGGGAGCTGTAAATAAAAAACCCTTTCATATTTCACTAGAAATGAAAAGAGACAGCAATGTATTATAGTAGTCCATAAATGACGTGCCTTTCTGTTAGGACTTGATATGTTATGCATTTATATAGCCCTATATAAAAGTTTGGAGGCGTAATCCCTAGAACAAACTGCCATGAAGAATTACTAACAAGTTATTGAAATATCTAAAGCAAAGTGACTTTGAATGGATGATGATACAGTATACTAATCTTGTTCCTGGGTATTCAAAGTTGCTATTTATATGTGAGTATGTATACAGGACTCTGTGTGTGTATATGTGTGTGGGGGGGTGCAATTATTAACATTCTCCATGAAAAAAATGCATAGCAGGCCAACTTTGTAAAATCTTCCACCACAAAAGATGAAAATCAAAACAATCAGATAAATGGAAATCGCACAGAAATAGCAATTCCGTAATCAACATATAGTTCCTCCTTTGTCCAAATATCTCTGAAAGCACTGCTACAAGATAAAATGATGCGTACTTAATTTTCCAAATTCTATGTCCTTTGACTCTCTCTCTCTCTCTCTCTCTCTCTCTCTCTCTCTCTCTCTCTCTCTCTCTCTCTCTCTCTCTCTCTCATCTATTTAATAATTCTATGGCTGTTTCTGAGAAGACAGATTCTGGATGCTAATAAATTTAAACATCAGCAGTTCCAACTTAGAGATTCAAGACATATGTAACCTGATCTTCCAAAAATGCACAATGGTGACAGAGTGCACCATTAATGTAATGTCCTGTACATGGTTTATTAGGGACTTTTAAAAAGTTTATGTCCTATGACATAAACTTCAGAAACTTTTCATAAAGTAATACAGATTCTTAAATGCTCATGGTCATAAAAACAATAAATATCAAAGGTACCTCTAGATGCATAGAATCTTTGCTAGGCAAGATGCCCAAGAATGAAGCCATTTTTTTTTTCCCTTAGAGTTTATTTTATTCCCTCCACATAGTCCCTCAGTACCCTCCCACTGAATACTCACTTCTTAATGCTCCTCTAAATCGTCCATTCACCCACCCCTGAGCTCTTATAAAACAAGTTGGTGTCCCATTCCAGCCCCTCCTCTCCTGTTAGAGACAGTACATTAAGCCATAGGCGAATTGTAGAATTAGCACTGTCATCTCCTGCCTTAACCATTAGTTTCACTGCATCCAAGAGCTTAGAATGAACTGAAAAATGTTATATAACTGAAGTGCCTTTTTTCTGATTTTAGCCTTACCTCCCCTGAATAGAGAATACATATATATATATATATATATATATATATGTATATGTATATGTATATGTATATGTATATTTCCTCTCAAGGAATAAATGCATTTTAAGTCTGAGGAATTCCTCAAAACATAGCATAAATAAAGCAGTGGCTTCTTTTTTCATCCTCTACCTGTTATGCTAATACAACAGCACTGAAAGGTAAAGCAAAGACAGCTTGGCCAGCATTATTCACATTGCAGCAGACAGCACAATTTTGTACTTACAGATCTGAACAGGGGGAATGTCTCAGGATCTTTACAATTCTCTGCAGAACTGTTTTCAGCTCTCAGCAAGCCTTGCTGTTCATCCAGGCAGAACCAAGCCGTCTGGAATGTCTATGCAGCTGGGAGATAATGGAACTCTTTCCCCAGCTGGGATTACAAGCCTTTTATCCACTGAGCATCGCGTGGTCCTTCCCTGGTCTTAACTAGGGAAACACACTGCCAGCCTGCTGCATTCCTGACGGGACCCACACAATTAGTGGAGGGAGCATCCAGGCATGCTCCGGGCAGAAATAATCGGACCTGAAATTCTCCTTCCCATTAAGAAATTAGCTCCATCTCCATCAGCCTTCTTACAGGCTGAAAGAGCGAAAAAACAGCTTTCATACCACCGTTATGGCAGATTTAAATGCTTCTCCCCCTTCATTCTTTTCCTAGAGACAGGCATTCTGGCTTGGGTCATCAGAAAAGCTCTTTATAAAAGGGGGAGGGCATGACAACTATTTAGAAGGCTTCAAACAGGAAAGGGGGATCAGTTTCCCTTTTTTTAACCTTCGGTTTCTTAATAATGCCATTCAAACAGAGATTCAGTCAGAATGGAGTCTCTCCAGGTTTAGACTTTATTTTAATGGAGGTTCTTATTGCAGCATTCCAGTAAATCTCTTGAACCGGAATTGCACTGAAGGGAACAGAAGAAAAAGGCCCTTATGCCCTGTTCCTAAATCTGCTTTTAATTGTGCCCTTACAAGTTTACTTTTACTTTTATGGCATGTGCAACTGAGGAAAAGGAGATCAAAGCAGCACACAAGGCCAAGAGATTGTGCCTGCTTTGAAAGGGCTTGAATTCATATACCCAGGAGACTATAAAGATGCGTACTTGTAATTTACATATTTCGTTTATGATTCAAAGTATGGTAAAACATTGAGATGAGTGACCATTTGTGATTCGTTGTGATCAAAATAATATCATTGGTATTATTTTATTTATTTATTGTGCATTCTTATTTTGAACTTAACCAAAAATTAACTATTCATATATATATATATATATATATATATATATACATATGAATATGTATATATATGTCTGTGTGTATTTCATATATATATATGTCTATATGCATACATATGTGTATATTCACATAGAGTAGAACAGAAAAATACACATGCGACTTCTGAGCTTTGTTATGAGCAGCTTTAATTTTTTTGTAAGTTCATAAGTTTAATCTTTAGCTTTCAAAGCTTGCTTATTTGAGCTTCTTAGTCACTAGTTTTAAAGGGATTAACTATTGGGATAATAGAGAACAGAACATAGGAAATATGGAAAAGAACTCATCTATAAATTAAGAAATCATTTTAGATATGTGCAAACTATTTCCATTTTCATAACAACTGAAAAAGATGACAGATAGCATCCTTTAATAAACATGAATCTTAATTAGAAATTAAATAACTTAATAAATTTAAAGGTAAACTGTGCAATTTCTTATATCTCTAAGGCTATCTCATATCTCCCAGTCATATCTTATTAGTTATATATAATTTTTGGTTTTAAGTTTTATATTTATATATACATATATATGTACATGTTGTATGTGTGTATATAATACATTTTATATAATACTACTTATGATCAAAATCCCATCAGCGAAATAGTAATGAATCATTTCTCTCGTTGATATTAGATCCTGGAATTACTGAATTTCAAAGTTGCAAGGACCTTGGCAGTTGAAAAAGCTGAAAAAGTAGCTGAAAAAGAATTCTGCCTATGACATCACCAAAAAGTTGTCGTTTTTTTTTTTTTTTTTTACTTTTTTTTGCTTAAAAATTGCAACTGAGAGAGAACCTACAACATCCCAAGGTGGCTCATTCTACTTTTGAGTTGTTCCAATAATTGTTAGGAAACTTCTTCTTACATGAGGACTAAATTTACTTTTTGTAATAAATGAAGTTTTTTCCGTGAAATCCCTAATGTTGTTCAATTGTTTCTGGAATGTGGATGCTTAGGTCTAAAAGGCTGTATTGATAATGCATTTTTGCTTATTGTTAGTGTAATTTTGCTTCTTAATGGGAAGAGCTTTCCCATCCCTTAATAGGTTCATATGATCTGCCTAAGTCACATGAGTCAAGTCACATGGAACAGGAAAGGGTAGAGCTAAAGCAGTGCTGAGAGGAATTAGTCATAGAGCAATCACAGCTGGGAAAGGCAGCAACTACCCTGAGTGGGAGAGCATGCTTGTGATTGTTTAAGGGAACTGGTTTGAGGGAAGGCTTGGGGATGGTAGTTCCTCTAGCATTGTTGTTGTGTATGGATTTCTTTGTTACTATGATGGACTGGGCTTTCTGGTGTCTGAATAAGTGTTTTGGTTCTGTCTTCCAAGGGCAGAGTCTGGTGCATTTCACGACTCAGAATTGCACCAGCATTTTCATGGCTGCTGTGGTGCTGTGAATATCATGTTGGCACTACAAGGGCTGAAAAACAAAACAAACCATAGGACTCAGTCAGTCACCTAAAACTGGGACAGTAATCCATTGAAATCACTATGCATCAATGTATAGATTTTAGGAATGCGATACACATGGGTTATAAACAGAGTCCAGAAATGTGCAGGAGGAGGAGATGAAGTTTAATTTCTCTTGGCAGACATTAAAGTACCATGAGTGATGCCACATTCTCTACTGCCACAAAAGTAACCTTTTTAACATAGATATTTGATCTTTTCACCCTTCTTACTCTTTCTTTTTACCCCTTTCTTTTTTCTTCTTTTTTTCTTTTTTCTTCCCCTCTTCTCTCCTCATCTTCCTCTTCTCCCTTTGTCTTCCTCTTTCTGTTTTCTTTCCTTTTCCTTCCATCTCCTTTGCTCTCTTCCCCTTCCTTTCCTTCTCTTTCCTTTCCCTTCCTTTCCTTCACTGTTTTCTAGTTTTTTTTCTCCCCTGCTGATCTCTTCAGTGTCCAGGGTTCAATAATTGCATTTGAGCAGAGAGTTCCCAGGTCTAAAATTCTATACTCAGTCTCCCCCTGAGAGGATCTAGTCTCATATTTTCAACGCCTATTGAATGTCTCCATTTGAATTCTCTGCCAAAATTTCAAACACATGTCTAAAACATAACTTTTCTCACCCCCTGCCCAAACTTGTACTTTTCTCCCAATATCTCCCAATATCCCTACTGCTGTTGATGAGACATTCTCAAAGTCACATAGAACACCAACCTTGAAGTCATCATTGACTCTTCTCTCTCCCTCACCCCCTCCCCACATCCAATCATTTGTCATAGTCTTGTCCATTCGGCTTTCACAATTACCTCTGATATCTGTACCTTCTTTACCACTTTTGTTGTCAACACATTAGTTCAGACTGTTATCTAATCTGAACTTCTGTAATAGCCTAAAAATGTGTCTAACTGTTTCTTCTCACCCTTTTCTGGGATATCCTTCAAACTGCTGACAAAATAATCCTCTTAATGGGCAGGTCTAAATATGTCACTCTCTTGCTCAAAAACATGATTTGCTCCCTGCTGTTTACAGAATAAAGTATAACTCCAGATTCCAAACAGCTTTTCCACAAACATGTTGTTGTTTCTCACAATAAAATACATACTCCTCAAGGTTTTTCCTTTTTTTTCTCTTTGTATCTTTAGCAGTCAGTGTGTCACCATATAGTAGTCATTTGTGTCAATGAAATAAGTATGCTTTAAAAATCACATATTTTAATTAATTTATTTATTTTTAATTTTCAGCATTCATTTTTATAAGATTTCGAGTCCTAATTTCTGCCCCTCCTTCTCCCTAAGAGGCCATACAATATGATATAAACTATACATGTATAATCATATTAAATATATTTACACATTAGTCATGTTGGGAAAGAAAAAATCAGAACCAAAGGTAAGAACTATGAGAAAACAAACAAAAAAAAAAATGAGACGAGTATACTTCAATCTGTATTCAGGCTCCATAGTTCTTTCTCTTTACGTGGATAGCATTTTCCATCATGAGTCTTTTGGAATTGATTGTGATCATCACATTGATAAGCACTTAATGGATAAATACTTGTGAACATTGGTTTCTAACATTTTTCACTGAAACCTTGCACACATACTATTTTTGAACTAATTTTCACAATTTCTTCCTGACCCCCGTCTGCCTTCAGAAATTTGTTCAAGTGATGCCCATGCCTGGAATGCACCCTCTGTTTCCTTTTGCCCTTTGTAACCTTTCTCTTCTTTAACAGCAAAGCTCAGGTGCCATATCCTCCATGCAGAGTTCTTTGATACACCCAAGTTAAGAGTCATCACTCTTGTATCCATTCTTCCTGCATATCAGGTATTTCTTCAACTTCATCACAATCAGACAGTTATGTAACTGAGGAGAGGAATATGCTGCTTTATTACTCAAAATAACTTACTTTCAAAAAGCACAATTAAAAACAAACAACTAGTGCACCTATATAATGACTAAAACAGCAAATTGTAAAGCAATGATAAAAAATTATTATTTTAATAAGCTCAGTACTGGAGAAAAGGGTTTTTAATGCACCATGTGTCTTTTTTATGATGGTCTCATGTTCTATATTCAGAATATTGTATGTACAATGTGCTATTCTGAATTCTAGTCTGTTCTTCAGCATTTTTCTCTTGATATCTCATCAGATGTCATAGGTTATATTCCTAATATCTCTCTAGAACTCTAGTTTTACATCACCAGATGCCTTTTGGACACCTCAGATAAGACAGCTCTCATAAGCTTCTGAAATGACACATGTCTGGAGAAGAACTCATGTTTACCCTCAAGCTTTCCTCTCTCTTAAACTTCGCTATTACAGTTGAGGGCACCAAGAGTTGAGATCCCTGTAGTGAGAATCTCAGAACTTCGGAGTGATCTTTCGCTCTTTACTCTCATATGTGCCACATATTCAATCTTTTTTTTCAAATCATAAAATTCCTGCCTTCAAAATCTCTCTCATTTATGTCATCCTCTCTCTAAGCACACAGTAATAATATTCTAGGTACAGACCCTCATCAACTCTTGTCTGAATTATTCAAAGAGCCTTTTCATTGGTCTACATGGCATGTCTTTTCACATTGAACTATCCTCCACTCAGCTGACAGTGATATTTGTAAAATGTAAATATGATACAATCACCCCTCCCATCTCTCAATAAATTCATGTAGCTCCTTACTATTTCAGCAATTAATATAGAGTCCTCTTTTCGGCAGGCAAATCCTCTAACAATCTGTTCTCTCCTACCTTTCCAGTTCTATACATTTTACTTTCCCTTGTACATGTTTCAGTTTACCTGCCTTAACCATATCATTGTCTCTCCCACAGGACACTCCAAATTTCAGTGTTGTGCCTTTTCATTGGTTATCCCTCATGCCTGTGATGCTTCTTCATCCTTATGCCTCCCAGGCTTTTTTCAGAAGTCAATGAAATTCCATTTCCAACTTTTGTATAATTTCTTTCTTTCTCTCTCTCTCTCTCTCTCTCTCTCTCTCTCTCTCTCTCTCTCTCTCTCTCTCTCTCTCTCTCTCTCTCTCTCTCTCATCTTTCCCTCCCACTGATCTATGATGCATCCTAGGTAATTATTGTTTCACTTAATTCCTCCATATGGACTTTTTCAATGCCTTAGTTTATTTTTCTTTCAGTAATTCGAGAATACAAATATTCATTCTGGCCAGTAGAAATTCTGGTTCCCTGAAGGAAAAGACTGTTTTGTGGTCATACATACATATGAAACTTAGATTTAGTTTAAATATTAATAAGACTGGAAACTGGACCTGCAATTTCACTGGTATAAGGAACAGTGAGGTGAGTAAATTCTCTCTATCAATGCAAGTCAGTACCATTTCTGAAAGTTAAAATTTTTAGACTCACTGTGAAAGTAGTTTATGGCTAGAATAGTAACTTGATATATTATGAAATAGGCTTTGATATATATATATATATATATACATATACATAGACACACACATATATATGTATATATATGTACATACATACATACATATATATATATGTTTTATTTCTGGAAAGTTTTCCTATACCAAACCTGTATGTGTGTGTGTGTGTGTGTGTGTGTGTGTGTGCGTGTGTGTAAAAATGCATTTGAATTCTGTTCATTTGGAATTTTTCCGCCTGATGTAGGACAGCTTACCTATGTGGAAAAAGCTCATTAACTAAATTAATAGTACTAACAAGATTGCTGAAAAGGATAATTAATTCAGTAAAGAAAATAGTCTGTTTTAAAGCACTGTTACCTCATATGTATGAAAAAGATGCTAACTACAAATGATTGCTCTACCATATAAAGAAGTAAAATGGTAGCTCGTCAGGTGCCAGCATGGGTTCACTAAGAACAGTTTCCTCACTTATGTCAAACTAGACATTACAGAGTTATTTTATCAGTAACTAAGCTGAATGATAACAAAGTACTAAATCTTAATTTTAGTAAAGTATTTGCCAAAATCTTTCCCTAATTCCTTATGAATAACCCAAAGAATGAAGATAGTGTGATAACACAATTAGACAATTAGGTCAATTGTTAAAGTTTTTTTTAACCACAGAATCTTAAATTTGGTATTTTTCTGAGAGTCCAGTTTTGTCCAATGTGCTATCAGTCTTTATTGTTGTCTATAATAGTATGAGGCAAAATTCTGTTCTTAGTTCTTTCCCCTTCAATACTTTCGTCAGTGACGTGGCAAAAGTCAGAAAATATACTCATGTATCTTACAGATGACCCAACAATTCATCATCAAACATTTATTAGACATTTCGTATATCCATTACTAGTTTGTTACTTAAGCAAAGAGGAGAAAAGAGAAAGGCAAAAAGTATTAGGAAAACATCGGTTCAAGAATTCAGGCCTGTGGGCCTCCTTTGTTTTTCTTACATGTCATCTCTAATTTCTTCTGCCAGAAGAAAGAGAGTTGGAGTAGGGAGGAGGGGAGTATTTTGCAGCCTAGGATTTCTCCTGAAATTCAAGGAGTAAGAAAGAACAAATAAATGCGCTCTTTAACTGAGACAAAGAGAGAGACTGCACTTTCAAGAAGAGACCATCTCCCTCACTTTGAACAGCATATCATCCTGGAGGCAGGTTCATCCACTGGAAACTATTTAGGAGAATTCTTTGTGACCGTTAAGCAAGGTGCCAGTACTCATGCCTATTCTCCATTGGGAGTGGCTACCCAATATATCCAAACAGAATCATACCTTGTAATCACAACAGATATTTTGATATTTCAAGAAGTTTTTCATAGCCTTTCCTATTCACCCTTCACCCTCTACACTCTCTCTCTCTCTCTCTCTCTCTCTCACACACACATGCACACACGCACGCACGCACGCATACACACACACACACACACACACACACACACACACATTTACTTAACGATTGTATTCTACCAGTAAATTATAAGCTCTTTGAGGACTAGAATTTTTTTTTTCATTTTGTTCTATTACCCTAGTGCCTGATTCTGTATCTTATACAGTATTTAATAAATATATTTATGTGTAAGTGTATGAAAACATGTCGTATACATGTATGTATATTGATATATTAGTGAATAGGAATAATGAATGAATCTTATTATCCTAAACTCACTCAGTTTATTATTTATTTATTCAACCTCTGCCACTTGACAAAATAGAAAAGGGAGGAAACTCTGGGACTAAGAAAAGGGTTTTATTAATTAAAAGACTCAGGGAAGATACAACAAGATTGTTTTCTGGGGGTTGGAGCCAAGATGGCGGAGTAGAAAGATGCACATACACATAGCTCCGAACGCACAACACATAGAACGGCTACAAGGAAGTAACTCACGGCGAATTCTGCACCCAGCAGCCACGGAATATTGGAGCTATGGAGATTTCTGTTCCGGAGTGACCTGCAAAACTCTCGCGGGGGGTCCCTCGCGCTGCGGACTGGGCGCCGGGACTGGGAGCTGAGTGCAGCCCTGCCCCAACCTCAGCACCTGAACATAATCTCATACTGAATAGCAGCCCTGCCTCTGCCAAAAAGCCCTAAGGCTGGAAGCAGCATTTGAATCTCAGACCCCAAACGCTGGCTGGGAGGATCAGGAGGAAAGGTGGGTGTGAGGAGAATATTCAGAGGTCAAGTCACTGGCTGGGAAAATGCCCAGAAAAGGGAAAAGAAATAAGACAATAGAAGGTTACTTTCTTGGAGATCAGACACTTCCTCCCTTCCTTTCTGATGAGGAAGAACAATGCTTATTATCAGGCAAAGACACAGAAATCAAGGATTCTGTGTCCCAGCCCACCCAATGGGCTCAGGCCATGGAAGAGCTCAAAAAGAATTTTGAAAATCAAGTTAGAGAGGTGGAGGAAAAGCTGGGAAGAGAAATGAGAGACATGAAGTCAAAGCATGAACAGCAGGTCAGCACCCTGCTAAAGGAGACCCAAAAAAATGTTGAAGAAAATAACACCTTGAAAAATAGGCTAACTCAATTGGCAAAAGAGGTTCAAGAAGCCAACGAGGAGAAAAATGCTTTCAATAGCAGAATTAGCCAAATGGAAAAGGAGATTCAAAAGCTCACTGAAGAAAATAGTTCTTTCAAAATTAAAATGGCACAGATGGAGGCTAATGACTTTATGAGAAAGCATGATATCACAGAACAAAGAGAGAAGAATGAAAAAATGGAAGATAATGTGAAATATCTCATTGGAAAAACAACAGACCTGGAAAATAGATCCAGGAGAGACAATTTAAAAATTATGGGACTACCTGAAAGCCATGATCAAAAGAAGAGCCTAGACATCATCTTCCATGAAATTATCAAGGAAAACTGCCATGATATTCTAGAACCAGAGGGCAAAATAAATATTCAAGGAATCCACAGAACACCGCCTGAAAGAGATCCAAAAAGAGAAACTCCTAGGAACATTGTGGCCAAATTCCAGAGTTCCCAGGTCAAGGAGAAAATATTGCAAGCAGCTAGAAAGAAACAATTCAAGTACTGTGGAAATACAATCAGGATAACACAAGATCTAGCAGCCTCTACATTAAGGAACTGAAGGGCATGGAATAGGATATTCCAGAAGTCAAAGGAACTAGGACTAAAACCAAGAATCACCTACCCAGCAAAACCGAGTATAATACTTCAGAGGAAAAATTGGTCTTTCAATGAAATAGAGGACTTTCAAGCATTCTTGATGAAAAGACCACAGCTGAAAAGAAAATTTGACTTTCAAACACAAGAATGAAGAGAAGCATGAAAAGTTGAACAGCAAAGAGAAGTCATAAGGGACTTACTAAAGCTGAACTGTTTACATTCCTACATGGAAAGACAATATTTGTAACTCTTGAAATATTTCAGTTTCTGGGTACTGGGTGGGATTTCACACACACACATGCACACACGCACACATACATAGAGACAGAGTGCACAGAGTGAATTGAAGAGGATGGGATCATATCTTAAAAAAAAAATGAAATCAAGCAGTGAGAGAGAAATATATTGGGAGGAGAAAGGGAGAAATTGAATGGGGCAAATTATCTCTCATAAAAGAGGCAAGCAAAAGACTCATTAGTGGAGGGATAAAGAGGGGAGGTGAGAGAAAAACATGAAGTCTACTCTCATCACATTCCACTAAAGGAACGAATAAAATGCACACTCATTTTGGTAGGAAAACCTATCTCACAATACAGGAAAGTGGGGGATAAGAGGACAAGCAGGGTGGGGGGGATGATAGAAGGGATGGCATGGGGAGGAGAGTGCAATTCGAGGTTGACACTCATGGGGAGGGAAAGGATTAAAAGAGAATAGAAGTAATAGGGGACAGGCTAGGATGGAGGGAAATATAGTTAGTCCTATACAACACAACTATTATGGAAGTCATTTGCAAAAATACACAGATTTGGCCTATATTGAATTGCTTGCTTTCCAAAGGGAAGGGGTGGAGAGGGAGGGAGGTAAAGAAGGTGGAACTCAAAGTGTCAGGATCAACTGTCGAGTAATGTTCTTGCCACTAGGAAATAAGACATACAGGTAAAGGGGTATAGAAAGCTATCTGGCCCTACAAGACAAAAGAGAAGATGGAGACAAGGGCAGAGAGGGATGATAGAAGAGAGAGCAGATTGGTGATAGGGGCAATTAGAATGCTTGGTGTTTGTGGGGGAGGGGATAAAAGGGGAGAAAATTTGTAACCCAAAGTTTTGTGAAAATGAATGCTAAAAGTTAAATAAATAAATTTAATAAAAAAAAAGATTGTTTTCTGGAAAGAATGAACAGTTGAAAATGATCTAATACACCAAACTTTGAGAGAATTTCAGAAAAATCCAAATAAGAGAAATCTGCTTATCATTTCCTTCTGAAAACATTTGCTGCTCATTATTAATACTGCATTCTCATTTTGGAGAAAGCTTCTAATGAAACATTTTAGATTAAGGAAATATCATGTTTGGTCAAAGTTTACTTGTTTGTTTATTTTTGACACATCATTTGAAAAAAGACAAAAAAATTGAGTCTGATACCATTAGGACAATATGATCAACACATAAAATGGTTTGGGATAAATCAAAAGAGAAAATAACCTGAAAAACATTTTTCTGTCCTTAACATTACCAACTGTAACAGTAAGTCTCCTGACATACAAAGAGGGGCTTGATATCACAGATTCTTTGACCTGCTTTTCTGAAAGGAAAGGCAATTTTTGAGGGGTTAACAATCTCCTTCAGTCAAGCACATATATCATTCACCTAGTTCAGGGCAAAAATTCAGCACTCTGAACTTCAGAGAAAATATAGAGGAATCAAAGACCAACAGGTATGGTTTCCAACTGTCTGACCATAATTAATATATCCCAAATCAAGAGACAGGTACAACTGTCTGACCAGAGTTACCAGAGAGGGAAGCACCAACGTCTGGGTTTTTCAAAGCTGAGGAGCTCCTTAAGGCGTTCATGCTCTCATCTAGCCAAACACTTCCAGTTAGTAAGCCCCCAAGTAAAACCTCACCCCCGCAGTTTTTATCCATTTTTTTAGAGCCAGAGGGCATCACAACCTGGAGAACCAGTGCCTCATTAACAAAAGGTGTGGACCTTCTTACAAATCTTCCCAGGCCCATTAATGGATGGGGAAGACCTTTAATCACATTAAAATAATTAACAATACAAATACATATACTTTTTCTAATTAAAGAAACCTGTTTTTGTACTTTACTCCTAGTAAAGACTCTTGGTTGATAAAGGCAAGATTCAGTCAGAGGTACTTGATTATACTAAAACAAAAACAGCAAAACATTCTATTTTGCATGCCATCTCAACAACATAAATCATCCCAATAATCCATTGAATTCTCCATTCCATTTTCCTTAGTGCTTCTAAGGAAAAGAAGGAAGGACGCATCTATTAGTTGTCATTCTGTGTGGTTTAGAACTAATATTTTTGGTGATTCAAGCACTGCTGATGTGAGTATACTTTTTTTGACAAATCCTCACCCTTTCCTCCTTTCCCCAGGGCTCTTACCTTTCTTAAGACACTGTGTCTTCTATTACTATAGTGTTTATTTCAAACATCCAAATATTTAATATAAAATTGATTTCCAGACTTGCATATAAACATTTATCTCATGTTTAAAATAGCTAGTTGAAATAATAACTTTATTTTCTTGATTTTTGAAGGAGGGTTTGTGGTAGATCACACAGGAACATTAGTTTGCGGTGTCAATTTCACTTTAGTCCAGAAAAAGAAAACATACACGTAGAATAAAGACACATCAACATGGATATGCACATGTATATATGCATGTGCGTAGTATGCAAGTGCACATATGTATTATATATTTAATATTTAAAAATAAAATTATGTTCTATAACAATAACGTCAAGAGCTCTGACAATCAAGAGATCTGATTTCTTCTATCTATTTATTTACCATTAACTCAATAAGTAGGCTTCAGCAATCTAGTTCACGCTTTGCTAACCCTCAGTTTCCTTATCAGTAAGATCAGTCTGAAGGTTGTCAAAGGTTACTTCTATTTCTAAATGTCAATAACTATCAGTATTTAAAACATGCTCTTTTGAATGAATAGAAATGTTTTCCAAAAGATAAATGGCTAGTACATCAAACCATTTCTCGAAAGATGAATAGAAAACCATTAACAACCCATAAACGATTTCTTCAAATAAATAACATTGAGAGAAATGCAAATAAAAACAATTCAGAGATTTTAATATTTGACTACCAAAGTAGCAAAGATATGAAATGATGAAAAATTGGAAATGTAGGTGATGTAAATAAACATAGAAAGAAGATTTTTAAAAAGCATCAGTGCTGTTCAAGTTTAAAAAGTTTAAAGTATTAGAGTTTAAAACCAAACAAGGCTTTTGGGGGCATATATATAAATGTGTATATGTATATATATAGATATAATAAAAAAGGTAATACATTTTATTTTTAGCTCTGAAATGTCTCCCTTACTCTTCTCCTCCCCACTCATTATGAAAACAAGGAAAACAAAAGACATTACAAATATGTACAATTGAGCAAAATAAATTCCCAAGTTAGCTTTCCCCTTCTAGCTTACAAATATTGTGTGCATGTGTTTGTGTGTGTGTGTGTGTGTGTGTGTGTGTGTGTGTGTAAAACCCTCAATTCTGTATTTGGAAGTAATAAAAACAATAATGATAACTAATGTTAATATAATTTATATTATGTATTGGGCAATATGCTGAACACTTTACAATGATTATCTTATTTGGCTGTCACAATAATCCTGGTTGGTAGTTGTATTATTATTCTTATTTTAAAGGTAAGAAAATAGAGACAAACAGATGTTTAAGTGACTTCCCCAGGGTCAAGTAGTTACTGAATGTCTGAGGCTATATTTTAATGGAGATATTTATGACTTCAAGGCCAGGCCTCTGTTCACTGAGTCACCTAACTGAGCTTTGGCCAAAAACATGTCCTATCATGAGGTTTTTAGAATTCCAATTTGTCATTGTGTTAAACAGAGCAACAGAGTTTTTAAAAATAGTTTGTCTTTACAACATTATATAATATTTTTTTCTCCTCACTTGTTTCACTTTTCTCAGTACATATAAATCTTACTAGTTTTCTCTGAAATCATTCCCTTCATCATTTCTTACAGCACAATAGTGTTCACACAGGAATACTTGGTCATCCCTTCTCTACTTGGTGAGTACTCCTCAATTTTCCAATTCTTTGACACCAAGAAAGATAGCTACCACAAGTAGCTTTGTATATATGGGTCCTTTACCTTTGATCCTTTTGATAGTCTATACCTAGTTACTCTATTGCTACATCAAAGGGTATTCATGATTTAATAATATTTTAAATGTAGTTCTAAATCGTTTTCTAGAATGACAGGACCAGTTCATAACAATATGAACAATTCATTAATGTTTCTGCTTTTTCCATTGCATTTCCATCAGCTGTCGTATTCTTTCTTTCTTTTTGTTTTGATCAACTTTGCCCAGCTGAAGGGTATGAGGTGGTATGTGAGAATTGTTTTGATATGAATTATCAGGGGTGCAAATTACATTTATATGATTATCATTTTTAATTTCTTTCTCTAAAAACTTTCTATTCTTATCCTTTGACCATCAATAGGGGAATGACTCTTTTTCTTAAAAAATTAACCCATTTACCAATATCTTTATCAGAGAAACTCAACAATCTTTTTTTTTTTTTTTTTTTTTTTTTTTGCAATTTCATCTTTTCTTCTGACTATAGCAGCACTGGTTTTGTTTGTGCTAAATCCTTTTAATTTTGTTTCATCAAAACTGTCCTTATTACCTTCAATGAGCAATTCTATGTCCTCTTTTATCATGAACTCTTCCCCTATCCATAGATTTAAAAGGTTACTTTTTCCATGCTCTTCTAATTTGCTTATATTCACTTTTTATATTTGTCATGTGTACATCTGGAACTTGTTTTGTACATGATGGGAGATACTGGTAAAGTTAATTTGTACTCCAATATCTGGAGTCTATGAGTTTATAAGACAGAAGGTTTCTATGTTCATCATTTTTTTTCTGTATGTCACATGCATTTTTTTTCTGTTGATTGAACTCTCTTTTTCAGTGAGTAACAAATTGATTTGATGATTTTTATCCTTGTAATATAATTTGAGGTTTGTTACTGCTAGGCCCCCTTCCTTCTTTGTATTTTTAATTAATTCTCTTCATAATTTTTTGCAATTTATTCCACAAGGTGATACTTTTTTCTAGCTTTCTGAAGTAGTAAGTTTATAGTTTGATATGGCACTGAATGAGCAAATTAATATAGGGGATTTTGTCATTTTTATCATATTGGATCCACCTACCCTTGAACAATGAATGCTTTTCTAGTTATTTTAATCTACTTATAGACAAGAATGTTTTGTAATTGTATCTCTTTTAATTAGGTATATTTTTGCAAATGCTTTATTTGAGATCATGATAGCTACCACTGCCTCTTTTACTTTCAATTGAAAAATAATATTTTATGATACAGGACTTCATTTTAAGTGTGCACTTATTTTCCTGTTTGAAATGTTGTTCCTATAACCAATGTATTATTGTATTTTAGTTTCTAAGCCATTCTCCTATCATTTTCTATTTTATGAGAGGATTTTTCCCATTCACATTTACAGTGATTATTTGCTAACTGTATATTTCTCTCCATCTTATTTTCTGAATGATTTTACTTCACTTTATCCCCACCTACTCTTTCACACACACACACACACATCCCACCACATCAATCCGTCCTCCTCTAATGCAAAATCAAAATATTTATTTGAAACAACCCTATTAAGATACCAGAGGCAAGATTTAGTAAGGTACTCATCATCATTCTAGGGAGTGCTGACATTTCTCTCCTTCAGGCCTTCCCATGAGCAAGTTCCCCCAGCCAAGTTCTTGCCTCATCCTTTCTCTTCTTCCCGCAGCCTTTCTCTTCCCTCCTCAGCCTTTCTCTCTCTGCCCACACCTTTTCCTCCAAGTAATACAATATGTACTGTTTCCAATCAAAGACTCAGCACTTGATTGGCTGAGAATCAAAAAATTTGAAAATCAGCACTTAATTGGGAAAGTGTGGAGATCCCTGTGGCCCAGAGCCTAAATGGCTCTGCACCAGGGCTCCATATGAGAGCTTTTAATGGGAGGGAAGACCTTATATACCATTAACCTTACAGTCCCATACTATTGCACACTTATTTTTACTTCTTCATGTTGTCTTGACTCATCTCACTTGTACGTCTAATTTTCTAGTCATCCCTGATCTTTTTTATTGGGAATGCTTAGACTACATTTATTTCATTTACAATCATTTTTCCTCCTATAGAATAATACTTGGGTTTTTTTTGTTTGATCATTTTGTTTTGTTTTTCTGGGTAAATTACTGTTTCTTAGTTTGGATAATTTGCATTCTGAAATTTCATGTTCCAAGCTTTCCACTCCTATAGAGTAGTACTGAGAAAAATGTTCCTTGGCACTTGAATTGTTCTGTTTGTTTCTGATTGCTAGTATTATTTTTATTTGACCTCAGAGTTCTAACTTTTGACCATGGGTGCTGAGAGTTGTTTGTTTGCTTTTTTGGGGGGGGTCTCCTTCAAGAGGTTGCCAGTGGATGTTTTCAATTTCTACTTTGCCATCTAGTTGTTAAGATATCTGGATAGAGTTCTTCTCTGATTTCTTGAAATAGGATATCTATTCTCTTTTTGTCATGGCTTCCTTTTTGGTCAAGTATTGCCATGATTCTTAAATTATCTCTCCTTGAACTCTTTTGCATATTAGTTGTTTTTACTATGAATCATTTCAGCTTTATTTTATTAACCTTGTTTTAATAGTTTGTGAAATATTTTATTATATCTCATGTTTTTTTCTCTACATTGTGATTTTCTTTGCTTTAATATTTCCTAGTAGAATCATTACTATTTTGGCAATTCTAATTTTCAGAAAGTTTTTATCTTGGGTATGGTTTTGCCCCTTCTGTTTTAAATCGGTAATTTTCTTTTCATGTATTTCTTCTAACCCTCATTTCAATTCCCATTTTCCTACTATTATCATTTTTAAAAAAATAAGCTTTAATTTATTTACTTTTTACTTGTTTAAAATAGTTGTTACTATAATTCTTCCAGGAATTCTTATTGGACCTGTGTCTGAGCTGGATATTTTGAGATGTTTTTGAATCATTCCCTTCGAGGTTTGTGTCTGCAGCTTCTCTATCAGCTTAATAGGTCTTTACAATGATATTCTTTTTAGCTCATTCTTCCATCTTACTTCTTGACTTTTGGCTTTATGTTAGTGCTGTGCGCTGCGTATTTATTAGGAAAACATCTGACCTAAGATTCTATTTGACTTGTTGTTTTATCTACTCAGTCTGGAAGTCTGCCAGCTTTCAGTACTCTAAACTGATGTGATATGGCCTGAACTCATCCTGGTCTGAACTCCAGAAGTTCCTGATCTATGTTTGCATTTGCCAATTTCTCCCAGGATGGAAATTTCAGTAGACTGCTGCTGGACTCAATCACTGTTAGAGTGATAGGAGGCTCTGAAAGTTCAGAACATGTTATGTTGAGAACTTTATGTCAGAGATTTTTGTTATGAGGCTTATCTGATTTTTCCTCTGTAAGTTTCTACTCTGGGCTGAAAAATAGAATTGAGAGTCTGCTCTGCTTCCAGGATCTGAACCACTTAGTTATTGCTTGCTTTCCAACTTGTCCATAGCCCAGGACATTGTTAGATGTTGCTAGTGATCACTTCTTTCTTCTACCGCTGTGTGCAGATCACTCACCTCCTTAGTACAACATGGACCTGGATAGTGGATGATAGGGCCACCGGATGGTACTCATTCCTATACCCTGCATTAGTTCTGGGATTCCCTAGAATCTCTTCCAGTCAAGTTGCTTCCTGACCCAATGTCCACTTTCAGTTCACTGTTATTCCTTGGGCATTATGATTCTCTGCAAGCATCATGCTACTGATCAGACCCCAACCACACTGTGCTCGAAAAAAATGAATCTCTCTGAGTTTTGCTCAAGTTTCTCAATGGAATTTTATTTAGTACATTTTCTAGATCTTTGTTGAAAAGGTTTGGTGGGAGAGCCAGACTCTATTTCTTCTTGCTACTCTACCATTTTTGACTCTGCCCCCCCTTTAATATTAAATTCATAATAAAAATGAAAATGCATGAGGTACTACATAAGTGAACTGATTCACAACTGGTAATTTGAATGAACTGGAATAATTTTGCCATTTCCCCCCATAGCTCAAGGAGTGACACAATTTCAGTATTTCATGGTACTACCACCTGCTGCTTTTGACACTACATTTTAACCATGAGCAATTGCTGTGCAAGACACTCAAGCTCTGTTCTCAGAGCTTTATTTACCTAAAGGCCCATAGTGATCTCTCTAAATCACATGGTAATTGCTTGAGCAACAGTGAAAATGAATGTGTTCACTGAACGTTGTTCCTCCACAGTAATCTTTTCAACCCTGTAGCTGGAAAGAAATGCCACGCGTAATGATGATGATTTCTACAATGTTTTCTAGACAAAACCTGGAGGTCAAAAGAGTATAAAATCAAAATCCTTGGCATTTATCAAGCCACTGCCTTATTTATTTATTTATTTGAGCCACTGCCTTACCCTCACTCTAAACTAGAGTGGAGTGGGCAGCAGCACAAACATATCTTTATGACCAGAACATAAAATAGCAAATTTGGAACCACAGACAGCACCATTGGGACAAGGGTAGAGATTACCAAGACATCCAGGATACCAAAACACTTTTGTGAGGATGGGCACTTTGGGATCAAATACTTTGGGAAAATGGGATAGAATGGAGTGTTGGAGAGTTAATGTGGAATGAGGCAGTGGGAGAATAAATACATATGTATGTATGTGTGTATGTGTGTATGTATAGAGCTAAATGTACGTACATGTAGGTATGTATATATGTATACACACACATACATCTGTCTTTTCACCCATTAGTCTCTCTATGATCTATCTATCCATCTATCCATCTGTAGCATCATAGCTCCTGTGGCAGCTATGAATATGCCAGCACAACTCTAAATCATAAAGTGTAATAGACTTTCCACATGGAAGACAGAATTAATACGTTTATTCAAACACCAGAAAACCAAATCTATCATAGCAACAAAGAAATCTATACACAATAACAATGCAGACGACAATACCTTCCCTCTGTTAGGCTTCCCACAAACCAACTCCCTGAAACAGATCGCAAACAAGTGCTCCCACTAATACTAGTTTTTGCCTGTTCTCTCCAACTCTGACTGCTCTGACCCATTTCCTACTCCACTCCTTCCTGCTCTGCCCATTCAACAAGCTTTTCCCACTGCAGGCTCATGTGACTCAGACTTCAGTGTAAACCAGGCAGGTCACACAGGCTTATTAAAGGATGGAGGAGAGGAGGGGAAGGGAGGGGAGAGAAAGAGAGGGGAGGGGAAAGATGGGAAAGATCTTCCCATTTAAATTACCATTACACTATCTATCTATCTATCTATCTATCTATCTATCTATCTATCTATCTGTCTGTCTGTCTATATGTATCTGTTTATCTTCTACATGTATATATAAATATATGTGTGTATATGTACATGTATATAAGTGTATGTATATGTATGCATGTATATGTGTATATATGTGTATAAATGTGCATGTGTATGCATGTGTATGCATGTGTGTGTATGTATGAATGCATGTATATATTCATACACACATACATATATATCCACACATATATACATACATATATATCCATACACACATATGTATATACATCTACAAAT
Source organism: Notamacropus eugenii (assembly GCF_028372415.1). Taxonomy (NCBI): domain Eukaryota; kingdom Metazoa; phylum Chordata; class Mammalia; order Diprotodontia; family Macropodidae; genus Notamacropus; species Notamacropus eugenii. The sequence goes on from NC_092874.1 coordinate 445,788,291, forward strand.
ATGCACAGACATGTGTGTATGCATGTATGTTATATTACAATATATAGTATCATATAGCACAATAATGCATATGAAATATTGACAAAGTGGACAAAGAAATTACCTTAAAGTCATTAAAACTTATGTCTAAGTTTTTCCAATGATATATCCTGGCTATGTCATACAGAGCAAATCACTTATCCATTCAATGTTCTGGGTAAGTCTTCTAAATTATAAATTGCCAGCATACATGAGTAGAAAGAATTTCCTCTCTTGGAAGTTACCCATATTATTTAAATCATGGACCAAGTCCCTATCCCTTTCTCAGTTGCCTCAAAATATAACCTTGTAAAGTCCATACTACAAGTATTATCCTTATTTTACAGATGATTTCATTAAGTTTGAGTGATTTCCCCAGGGTCACATATTTACCTAGAGTGAATGAGTGTCAGAGTGAGTGTGTGCTCACAGGACTTACTGACTCCAAACTCCACCATTCTGTGTACTATGTAACAAGTTTTGTTTAAGGCAAAAGAGATAAGAAAAAAGATAGGCTGATACAGGTAATATGTTTTAAAATACCTTCCTCTCTTCCCAATAAAAATATATGTGTAAATTTAATGTTAATAAAAATAGAATAGTTATAACTGAAGTAGAGGTTCTGATATAGGCAGATGGTCTGAATGATTCATCATGTACAAAGGGAGAAATCCTCTTTCTAAACTTGATTTTTCAAAGAATATTTTTTCCACTTTTTTCAGAGACAGCTATAACATGGAAAGTGGCTCAGAGGCAGACTATGGGAAAGCCCTTTAAATTGGGGTTTCATTAATTCACCTACGGTTTTCACCTATGATTTTCTGATTGTTACACTTCCTATATCAAATTTCTTCCCTCTTACCCTGTTTGCCTAATTCATAAATGCATGTAGATCATAGTTAACTTGTGCTGACAAAAACAAAAAAGGCTCCCATCCTACCCACATCCATGATTGAATCCAAGACAATTTACTAACCGGTAATAACTGACGACAAAAATGAAACCTTCGTGATGTGCTTGAGATAAAGATCTGGTAAGTTCACAATAAGCTCCCCCCAAAAAAAGCAACAGCATAAAAAGTTCCAGGAAATATTTATACTTCCTTTCAATCTAGTAACCTTATTGCCAGAAGTATTGTTGAATATTGTGTGAGTAATGCCAATAAACTAGCATTGCTACTACTTTCTACAGTTAAAATGGCGCTTCTTTGGGAAGCAATTAAATTTGTTTTTAAAATGTTAAAATATTTAAAAATCTAAATTTTAAAAATACCCTCTCTAAAATAAGGAAGGTAAGTGTTGACAATGCTTGTTGATTTTTCCTTTATTACTTGTCTTTCATGGGCCCCTTTGTCTTCTCTTATACGTCATTAATCAGCAGGTTCACATCACCTCATGCCTTGCTTTTGTGAAAACCTCTTGTTTGATCTCCATGCCACAAATCTCTTCCAACCACATTCTATCCTCTACTCAACTGAGCAAGTGATTTTTCTAAAGTCAGATCTAAGCTGTCACCCTCTCCCCATTAAAGAGTAGTGGCTTCCTATGACCTCTGGAATGAAATGTTAAATCCTCTACTTCGTGGTCAAATCATTTCAAACTGTGTAAGGTAGCTAAGTAGTGCAATGGCTAGCAGACTGGGTCTAGAGTAAAGAAGACAAGTTCAAATCTGAACTCACATAGTTACTAGCTGTGTGACCCTGGGCAAGTAACTTAGCATCTGACTGCCTCAGTTTCCCTAACTGCAAAACAGGGGTAATAGTAGTACCTACCTCACAGGCTTGTTCTAAGGATCAAAAGAAATGTTATTTGTAAATCACTTTGCACAATATCCGGAACAAACTAGGAATTTAACAATTGCTTATTCTCTTGTCCCTGTCCCTTGATAACCTGATGTCACACACATAACTTTTCAGTCTTCTTATATTTCTATTTACCCCATTCCCATCATATTTGACAAAACAGTAACACTGCTTGCTGCTTCTTGTAAAGCACACATATTCTGATACTTGGCATTTTTATTGTATGTGAATCACATTCTTAGAATAGCTTTCCATCTCATTTTTTGACTTCAAGTTTTCTTGACTTCTTTCCAACTCCAGCTAAAACTCCAACTTCTACAGGAAACCTTAGTAGATCCACTTTAATTCTGGTCCCTTCCCTCTAGTAATTGTTTTCAATACACAGTGTCGATACCTTTTTGGTAAATGTTTCCACATCTCCACAGCATTAAACTATGAATGCCTCAAAAACTAGAACTGGCTTTTGCCTTTTTTTGTATCTCTACTTTTTAGCACAGATAAAGGACTTAGTGGCACAGATATGTTTATTGACTTACTAGGACTAAAATTAAGGTGTCAGTGTATGATGATAGGGATTGATTTATTGGATCTCTTTCATCTGTTCATTAAAGCTCTCCAGATAGCATGCATCTGTTCAAGAGTATTTCAATAGAGCACACAGTGACCTGCAGCCCAGTGTGGTGCACAGCCCAGCACAGACCACATGGCATGGCAGGGACAGGACCTGGAACAAGATTCAGTGAGGCACCAGCAGCAGCATTTTTCTGATAGTTCAACCCACAAATGCCACAGACAGTTTGAGAGGTCAGTGGGAGGGCTCCTTCACCCAGGAGAGGGGAGCATGGTCTGGACCACTGGTAATAGCCACCGCAACTGCAGCTTCCATTTTTGGAACCCTCAGCCAAGATCCCCTGGGGAAACTGACCAGCTGATCTGAATCTCAGCCCTGTTACAACCCTGGGAGACCTTCCCCTAAAGCTCCTGGGGGAATTGAGCTACTGATTTAAATCTCAGCCCTGAGTTCAGCCAAAGGGTGAGGAGGAGTGCTGCTGTGGTAGAGCTGAAGGTGACTGTTGTGAAGGAACTCTAATTGCAGATTCTGGGCAGAAAAATTTTTGGTTGCTCCCAAACAAGTGTGCAGGCCAGGAGATGAGTAAACTCTGCTCACTTGATTATGCCACCTAGGAAGAACTGAGAACTTACAAGTCCCCAGAAAACACCCTCCTCTTGACAAAGGACTCAAAAGTCAAATAAATGGCTGGGAAAATGCCCCCCCAAAAGGGGAAAAAAATAAAACTATAAAAGGTTAGTTTCTTGATAAGTAGTATTTTCCTCCATTCTTTCAGAAATGGAAGAACAATGCTTACCATCAGAGGAAGTCAAAGTTTCTGCTTCCAGAATCTTCAAAATAAATATGCAATGGTCTCAGGCCATGGGAGAGTTCAAAAAGTATTTTGAAAATCAATTAAGACAGGTGGAGGAAGAGAAATGAGAGCGATGCGAGAAAATCATGAAAAATGAGTCAACAGTTTGCTAAAGGAGACCCAAAAAATGCTGAAGAAAATAACACCTTTAAAAATAGTCTAACTCAATTGGCAAAAGAGGTCCAAAAATCCAATGAGGAAAAGAATCCTTTATAAAGCGGAATTAAGCAAATGGAAAAGGAGGTTCTAGAGCTCACTGAAGAAAATAGATCTTTAAAAATTAGAATGGAACAGAAGGAAGATAATGATCTTATGAGAAACCAAGAAATTATAAAACAAAACCAAAGGAATGAAAAAATAGAAGATAATGTGAAATATCTCATTTGGAAGAACAACTGACCTGGAAAATAGATCTAAAAGAGACAATTTAAAACTTATGGGACAACATGAAAGCCATGATCAAAAAAAGAGCCTAGACTTCATCTTTCATGATGAAATTATCAAGAAAAACTGCCCTGACATTGTAGAACCAGAAGGCAAAATAAATATTGAAAGCATTCACTGATCACCTCCAGAAAGAGATCTGAAAAGAGAAACATCTAGGAATATTGTAGCCAAATTCCAGAGTTCCCAGTTCAAGTAGAAAATATTGCAAGCAGCTAGAAAGAAACAATTCAAGTAATTTGGAAATACAATCAGGATAACACAGGATCTGGTAGCTCCTACATTACAGGATAGAAGGGCATAGAATATGATATTCCAGAAGTCAATGGAGCTAGGATTAAAAGCGAGAATCACTTAACAGCAAAATTACTTATAATACATCAGGGGGAAAATGGTCATCCAGTGATATAAAGGACTTTCAAGCATTCCTGATGAAAAGGCCAGAACTGAAAAGAGAATTTGACTTTCAAATACAAGAATCAAGAGAAGCATTAAAAGGTAAACAAGAAAGAGGAATCATAAAAGATTTTCTAAAGTTGAACTGTTTACATTCCTACACAAAAAGATAATAATTGTAACTCTTGAGACTTTTCTCATTATTTGGGTAGTTGGAGGGATTATACATACACACATACACACACACACACACACACACACACATAGACAGAGAGCACAGTGTGTGTTGCATAAGGAGGGATGATATCTTAAAAATAAAATTAAGAGGTGAGAGAGGAATATATTTGGAGGAGAAAGGGAGAAATGGAACGATGCAAATTATCACTCATAAAAGAGGCAAGGAAAAGTTTTTTCAATGGAGGAGAAAAGTGGGGAGGTGAGAGGGGAAAAAGTGAAGCTTACTCTCTTCACATTTAGCTTAAGGAGGGAATAACATGCTCACTCAATTTTGTCTGAAACTCTATATGTAGTTAGTCTTATACAACGTAACTATTATGGAAGTCTTTTGCAAAACAGCATGTGTATATATATATATATATATATATATATATATATATATATATATATATATATATATATATATATATATATATATATATATATATATATATATATATATATATATATATAGCCTATATTTAATTGTTTGCCTTCTCAGTGGGGATGGGTGGGGAAGGAGGAAGGGAGAGAAGTTGAAATACAAAATATTAGGAAATAATGTTGAGAATTGTCTTTGTGTACAACTGGGAAATAAGAAATACAGGTAATGGGTTATAGAAATATAGCTTGTCCAACTAGAAAAGAGAGAAGATGGGGATAAGGGAAGGAAGGGGTGTGATAGAAGGGAGGACATATTGAGGGAAGGGGTAATCAGAATGCAAGGCATTATGGGGTGGGTGAAGGAGAGAGATGAGGAAAAAATTTGGAACTCAAAATTTTGTGGAAATGAATGTTGAAAACTAAAAATAAATAAACATTAAAAAAAAGAAAAATCACTAAAAAAACTCAAATTGAAAAGAAGCATTTTTGAATTGCAATTCGTTTTGATTAACAAATATTAGGTCCATCATTTGGAAATGACTAATCATAGTGCTATATGAATGTAATGAAATTATATTGTACCATAGGAAATATGACCAACGTAGAGAAATGAGAAGTCTTCAATTAACTCATGCAAAGTGAAAAGAGAAAATCTCAATAGTATGTTCCTAAAGTCAAATATATAGCCTTACAATAAAAAAATTATTTACCCAACAAAGTTAGTTATAACCCAGTAGTAAAAAATAAGTGAAATCATTAATGAAACATGTCTTGCAAACATTCCTGATGAAATTCCAGAGATGAATAGAAACCCTGAAATAAGAACCACCACCCCCCTAAAAAAAATAGAAGAGTAAATCTATTGGATTAGTTGTAAGTAACTGCATGATGGTTAATGTCTAACATTCTAAAATGAAGAGAAGGAATAGGTTTTCCTTCAAAAACTTAAATTTCCAAAGTGTATTGAGGGAATTAATTAAGAAAGAAAGAAGGTCTTAGGGGCTGAATATGTTTTGTTCTGAGAGTTTCAAGAAGGGAAGTAAAAGAGAAGGTAAAAGTAATGTACTAATATGGAAAACAAATGGGTAAATTCTGTTATTTTTCATAATTAGGGGAGGATGTAGAAGAGGTTCCAGATGAATCTCTGAAACAGAAACAGGAAGGATGAAAACACACCAACAATTTTGTATAGAATGTCAGACTAAAACCAGAAAAAAGTAGGGATAGGGGATGAGTTAAGGGAGAAGATAATACTAGGGAGGATGTTGCTGAAAGCAAGACAAAATTTATGAACTATAATGGGAGAGAAAGAGGGTAGAGAAAAATATATTAAAAACTAGAATCTAAGTGGGTATCCATCAATTGGGTCAACAAACTGTGTATTTAAAGTGAATTTTAGTGTAAGTAAGGTGAATTTTAGTGTGTGGAAAGTGAATTTTTGTTATTACTTCTTAGAGGTCAGTTTCCCAGGATCCACAGCCATTACAATCTCTTGTTCCCAAGTATTAGATATGAGTTCCCAAAATTATGGTTCAAAACATCTCCAGCACATTTTTGCAGTATTATATAATGATGAATAACATAAACATCCACTGCAGCTATGCAGTGTGGTACATGGATCAGATGATGTAAACTTGTGAGGCTACTGCTGGCAATACGCTTTCTTTGTCTATTGACCTATAAAGCAGAAAGACATTGATCAGTTAATGGGGAATCTTAGAGTTGTATGTGCAAGCTCAAATGCTGTGTGTGCTTTGATCAGCCTCCATCAAGTCTTGGGGGAAATCTGGGTTTGCCTCAACTGGCCCCCATTGAGGCTTGAGGCAATTTAGAGAGATACACAAGTTGTGCCTGTCTTGTTTCACCCCATTAAGATCTAGGGGTAGTTGTCTCCCCTTTTCACTAGTTCCCTGTGAGAAGGTCTATTAGGGAATGCTACAAGTTTGTGCTCTCATTGTCAGCAATCCTTTTCTGAGAAAACTAGACTGGAATAAATTAACATTATAAACCCCTTCTAAGTGTCTTTCTTGTCTGACCAGATCAAGAATGAACCTGTCCTAGCACTCTCAAGTGTACTGTGTTTATCTGTCTCGCACTATAGTATATAAATATATTATTGTGTCCTAAGAAAAGAAATGAATATCAGTAATACCCCTAATTCTTAGAAGTAGAAACACATGTTAAATGAAGTTAATAGAACCTGTGCAACATATTTGACATTAACAATGCTATAAAGAAAAAATCATTTTAAAACACTTGAGTACTCTGATCAAAGTAACAACGAAACATATCTTCAGAAGACGTAGAATGCAATAATTTTCCTGCTTCTTGAGAGAAAAGAGATAGACTCAAGGTTCATAAACTTGGAAATGCACTCTTTGAGGATTTGCTTTGCTCGACTTTGTTTGCCTGATACGGGAATAGATTTGTATTTTCTACTCTTGATGGAGGATCAGGACACAAATGGTGATGATGATGATGATGATGAGAGAGAGGCAACTGAAAAATATTTTAAGCAAACAGAGTACATAAGGAAGTTCAGAAGGAATCAGAGAAAAGAAAGAAAGACCTGAAAGTAATTTCTTGAGAGACATAGGGTACATTAAAAACAAATTTGTTTATTTATTTATTTTTAGTTTTTGACATTCACTTCCACAAAATTTTGAGTTTTGAGTTTTCTCCCTCACTTTCTCCTCCCTCTCCCCAAGATGGTGAGCAATCTGATACATGTTCTACTTATACATTTATATTCAACAAGTTTTTGCATTATTCATGATGCAACTAAGAAGAGTTAGAACTAATTGGAGGAAGCCCGAGAAAGAAGAAACAAAACAAAACCACGAAAGAAACAGAAAGCAAATAGTATGCTTCCATCTGCATTCGGTCTCCAAAATTCTGTCTCTGGATGTGGATAGCATTTCCCAAGGTGTGTCTTGGGGAGTTTTCTTAGACCCTCGCTTTGCTAAGAAGGGCTAAGTCTGTCAAGCTCAGGCATCACATGATGTGACTGTTACTGTGTACAATGTTTTCTTTGTTCTGCTCATTTTCACTCTGCATCAATTCATATAAGTCTTTCTAGTTTGTTTTTTTTTTTGTGCAAATCTGCCTGCTCATCATTTCATATAACATAATAGAATTCTAATATATTCATAAATCACAACTTGTTCAACCATTCCTCAACTGATGGACATCCCCACAATTTCCAATTCTTTACTACTATAAAAGAGCTGCTATAAATATAATTTTTGTACATGTGGGTCCTTTTCCCATTTTTATAATCTCTCAGGGATATAGATGTAGAACTATGTCTGGGTCATAAGGTACGTAAAGTTTTATTGCCCTTTGGGCATAGTTACAAATTGCTCTTCAAAATGGTTGGATTAATTCACCACTCTACCACGGCACTTTTCTTGTTTTATTCACTTTGTATCCAATAAATATCACTTTCCATATTCTTAAGCAAACTTCTTTGTTGTGTTTTTTAATATTGAAATATTTATTGATAATGAAATTCAAAATTTACAATAATCTTAAAGTATTTAAAAATTAACAATAGTGAAATTTGAGAGATTTTTCTTGTTTATAATCATTTAAATAGAATGTAATATGACTAATATTCTTAGAATGTTGACTCAGTACTCTATATATTTGAGAAATGAGGTTTTATCAGAAAAAACTTGCTGTAATAATTTTTCTCTAGTTTTCTGCTTCCCTTTTAATCTTGAATATATTCCTTTTGTTTATGCAAAACCTTTTTTAATTTAATATGATCAAAATTACTAGTTTACATCTCCTAATACTATTATAGTGCTTTCCTTATCCATAAATCTGACTGGTACAATATCTCATCATTCCCTGGTCTGCTTACAGTATTACCCTTTATGTTTAAACCTTGCACCCAATTTGATCTTGACTTGGTATATGTGTGAGATCCTCATCCATACTTAAGTTTCTGACAAACTGCTTTCTAGTATCCATGGCATTTTCAGCTGAAGAATAGTAGATTCTGCCTCCTCCCCTTATTTTCACTCTCTGTGATGTCCACCATTTAAAATGTGTTTCTTGTAAAGAATATATTGTTGGATTCTGATTTTCAGTCCATTCCACTATCCATTTCTGTTTTATAGATGAATCCATCACATTCACAGTCATGATTATTAACAATGTATTTCCCTATTTATTCTCTCTCCTCCCTCCTCTAAAATTTGTTTTGCCTTTGACCACTACCTCTCTTAATCCACCTTCTCTTAGTTAGCCCCCTCTCATTCTTTTCTCCTCTTCTTCTATTTCCTTGTAATGTGACTTAGGTTTCTATACTCAACTGGATGTAGATATTATTCTTTCTTTGAGATAATTCCTATTAGAGTCAGGTTTAAATATTGCCTGCCAATCTCATCTTCACCTCTATTGTAAAATTGCTTCTTTTTGAGTACCTTTTATTTGAGATAACTTAACCCATTTTCCTCTCCCTTCCCCCATCCTCGTGCCTCCTTCTTTCTCACCCTGAGTCACATTCTTCTCCAACCATTCTCCTTCAGTCACAGAGTTTCAGATTTGAAAGTGTTTGTCCCTCCCATGACATCTCAGCCCATGTGAAATAAAAGTTTGGAATCAATACTCTGAGCTTATCTATAATAGAATTGCAAGGTCTTTAACAGTACAACCCACTGTTACCTGACTAGAGATAATTGGAGAAGGAAGTATAAAAAAAAAAAAAAAAAACAACCTGCAAAGGAAACCAATTCTAAGTCAATTTTTGTGGGTAACCCCCTGACCAAGTGCCATCCCATTCTATCTCTGGGTCAGTTCTACTACCTTGTATGTCATCTCAGTTTTACAATAATAATCACAGATGTGTTATTTATCATCTCCAGCAGGTTCAGGCCATCTTGAATCATTTCACCTATCTATTAATGTTTATACTCATTTGTTTTTATTTTTATTTTTTAAATATAATTTATTTATTTTCAGTTTTCTACATTCACTTCCACAAGATTTTGAATTCAAATTTTATCCCCATTTCTCCCCTCCCCTCTAGCAGTAAACACTACCATATACAGAAGGGCCTGCTGCACAGGTTCTAAGATCTGCTTTTCTAAAAGGAAAGCAATTTTTGAGGGGTCAACAATCACTTTAATCAAACACATATACTAACAGAGAAAATACAAGCAGGACCAATAGACAGGGCTTTCAACTGTCTGACCTTAAGCAGTACATATATCACTACCAGAGAGAGAAGTGCCAACATCTGAGTTTTCAAAGACTGTGGGCTTCTTAAAATGGCTGCCTTGAGTCTCATCTGGCACAAGAAACTTCTTTCAAAAACTAAACCCCAAAACAAAACCTGCCCTCAGAGTATATATACTCTTTTCAGATCTAGACAGCAAAACTCTTGAGATCCAGTACCTCATTAGTAATCATTAAAAGATATGAACCTTCATACAAAAGAAGCCTCCTCTGATCAAGCTTCCCTTAATAGCCCCACTTGAGGCCTATTAATGGGTACATAAGATGTTTAACTCCCATTACATCACTCCAACCCAGGATAACATGTACCCCAAGCACCTCTCTCCCCAGTCTGCCCTCCCTTCTATCTTCCCCCCTTCTCCCATCCTTCTCCCCTCTACTTTCCTGTAGGGCAAGATAGATTTCTATACTTCATTGCCTGCTCAACTTATTACCCAGCTGCATACAAAAAACATTTTCAATATTTATTTTTAATGTTTTCAGTTCCACATTCTCTCCCTTCCTCCCTTCCCACCCACCCTTATTGAGAAAGCAAGTGGTTTGATGTAGGTCATACATGCGTAGCCATGCAAAATACTTCCATAACAGTCATGTTGCAAAAGACTAACTGCATTTCCCCCATCTGGTTCTGCCTTCTATCTATTCCATTCTCTCCCTTTACCTGTTTATAATGTTTACCCCTTTCTACAATCTGTTGTCCCTTCTATTATCTTTCCTCTCCTAACCCCTTCCACCCTGCCTTCCTGTTAGGTAGGGTAGATTTCCATTCCCAGCTGAATGTGTTATTCCCTCCTTAAGACAAATCCAATGAGAGTAAGTCTCACTTATTCTGTGTCACTTCTTCTGTCTTCCCCTCCATTGTAAAGTTCTTTCTTGCCTCTTTAATGTGGGATGCTTTCATATATTCTCCCATTACATTCTTCTCAACACAATTTTATTTTTTGGGTATCATCCCATCACATTCAGCTGCCCCTGTACCCTCTGTCTATCTATCTATCTATCTATCTATCTATCTATCTATCTATCTATCTATCTATCTATCTATCTATCTATCTACTTAAATATATACACATGCACACACATATACACAAGTAAGTATTTGTACATATACATATACTTACACATGTATAATATACATACACATACAGAAATACATACACACACACTCACATATATGTATATATATATGTATATGTCTGTCTGTCTGTATGTATGTATGTATTCTCTCTAACTACCCTAATACTAAGAAAGGTGTCATGAGAAACAAATATCATCTTTCCATGTAGGAATGCAAACAGCTCAACTTAATGAGCCCCTTAATAGTTCTCCTTCATGTTTACCTTTTCGTGTTTTTCTTGATTCTTGTATTTGAAAGTCAAATTTTCTATTCAGCGCTGGTCTTTTCAACAAAAATGCTTGAAAATTCTCTATTTCATTGAAATTCCATTTTTCCCTGAAGTATACTCAGTTTTGCTGAATAAGTGATTCTTGGTTTTAATTCTAGCTCTGGAATATCATATTGCAAGTCCTCTGATCCCTTAGTGTAGAAGCTGTTAAATCCTGTGTTGTCCTGATTGTGTTTCCACAATATTTGAATTGTTTCTTTCTGGCTGCTTGTAATATTTTCTCCTTGATCTGGGTACTCTGGAATTTGGCTACAATATTCCTAGGAGTTTTGCTTTTGGGATGTCTTTTAGGAAGTTATTAGTGGATTCTTTCCATTTCTATTTTACCCTCTGAATATCAGGGCAGTTTTCCTTGATAATTTCTTGAAAAGATGGTGTATAGACTTTTTTTAATCATAATTTTCAGGTAGACCAATAATTTTTATATTATCTCTCCTGGATCTCTTTTCTAGGTCAGTTGTTTTTCCAATGAGATATTTCACATTAACTTCTATTTTTTCATTCCTTTGTTTTTGTTTTATAATTTCATGATTTCTCATGAAATCATTCACTTCCATTTGCTCCATTCTAATTTTGAAGGAATTATTTTCTTCAGTGAGCTTTTGGACCTCCTTTTCCATCTGGCCAGTTCTGCTTTTTAAGATATTCTTTTTCTCATTGGTTTTTTGCATCTCTTTGGCCATTTGAGTTATTTTACTTTTAAAGGTGCTATTTTCTTCGGAATTTTTTGGAGTTTCCTTAAGCAAACTGTTAACTCTTTTTTATGATTTTCTTCCATCACTCTCATTTCTCTTCCCAATTTTTCCTCTACTTCTCTTACTTGATTTTCAAAATCCTTTTTGAGTTCTTCCATGGCCTGAGACCATTTTGCATTTTTCTTGGAGGCTTTGGGTGTAAGAGCCTTGACCTTGCTGTTTTTCTTCAGTTGTACACTGTGATCTTTCTCTGGTAGTATGCTGTGACTGTCCTCATTGAAAGAAAATTCCTTTTCTCCAAAAAAAGAAACTTCTACAGTCTCATTTTCCCCTTTTGGTAAATATCCCAGACAGTCACTTGATCTCTGAGGTCCTTTTTTAAAGGGAGGGTGCAATGCCCCAAGTTTCAGCGTATTTGTACAGCTATTTTCAGAGGTATCTCCAGGGACCTATAAATTATCATCTCCTCCAAAGTGGTATGATCAAAGCAGAGGTGTTTATTCCTCTTCTGGTCTATACTCTTGTCTGTGAGAAACCACAAGCACTCTTTTCTGACCTTGATCTGTGAGTAGGATTCCCTCCCCACTGCTTCCACCAGCTCTGCCAAGCCAATGCTCCTCTTTGTTGCTCAACTCCCCCTACAATCTTCAGGCCAAGAAGCAGCCAGTCACTGCAACAGTGGCTGCTGCCACTCTGAGGCTAGAACTGGGGATATGTCTATATCATGTTCTTCTCACATCAGGTGAGAGTGCCTTCTCCCTGAACTTTGAAGCTGTCTTTTGGGTTTGTGGGTTGAGAAGTCTGGAAACTGCGATGCAGTGATTTAGTACCCTGAGGCCTGCTCCAGTTCCATCTGTGTCATTGTAGCCTATTGGCCTGTGCTCCACTCCCAACCTGGTGCAATAGACCCATTCTGTCAGCCTTCCAGTTTGTCTTGGGCTGGTAATTTGTTTTCTTCTGCCATTTTGTGGCTTCTGCTGTTCTAGAATTTGTTCAGTCATATTTTATAGGTATTTTGAGGAATTTGGGTGGAAAACTAAGGCGAATGTCTGCTTCTCCTCCATCATCTTGGCTCCTTGTAATAGTAATTTAAATGGAAAGATCTTTCTCATTAATTAATAGACCCACATGATCTGCTTAAATCACCTGAAAGCCTAAGTCAAATGGGGTAGAAGGAGCGAGCTGAAGAGACAGAATAGGAAGGGTGGAGTGAAACCAGTAGGAAGTGAGTGAGTGGGGTCAGGTCAGAGGAGATAGAATGCAGGCCATTTGATACAGGACAACTGACACAGTGTGACAGTTAATTGTGAGAAGGCCTTGGCTGAGGGAGGTTTGAGAATGTCTTTGCCCTCTGCTGTGATCATGTTTATTAACTTCTTGGTCACTATGATGGATTTTGCTTTCTGGTTCTGGGATTTGGCTTTCTGGTATTTAAATAAATCTCCTTCTTCCTTCTATATGGAGAGTCTTTTATACTTGGCAATTGAGACTACATTGACATAGTCATAGTCTCCATTGGTGCTATGAATAATTCCTTGCCATTACATTTGGCATCATGAACAGGATTGCAAGGTATAAAATCTCTATTTGGAGGCAGAAAGGATTTAGAGGAAGACATTAATATCCCAAGATGTGAGGATATTCCTCTCTAGCAAAGAAATGAGCTAAAAGCACTGGACCCTGTGAAAACTGGGAAGTGAGGTTACGGGAGTGGTAAACTGGAGATCTGAAAAGGTATTTTTAAGGAATGTCAATAAGACCGGGAAAGGATTTGACACGGATAAGTAGAAGAGGCTGGATTTTATTAACATCTTACCATATTATGTACAGAAACAGAGATGAACTGCTTAATGAAAAAATTAAGATGAAAAGAGTTAGTTAGTTTGAATGGGAATTCTCATCCTTCAGACTCTGCTTTAAAAGAGCAGTCTGGGGAGGGGCGTGTCTCATGTGGAAGGAAGGCTATTCATTTAGCTCATAACAAGCTGGAGGCTAACCAAAGAAACGCATATATTACCTTTGTTCAGACCCAGCTTAGTTGTCACAGTGACAAAGGAAGTGAAATAATTTTAGAGGATGAAGTTTCTCAGTCAGAAGTATGCCTAATAGTGAGGCAGAAACAGGAGAACCAAGGAGGCAACTCAGTGTTTAGGGAAATAATTAAGGATTTTACTCAGCAGGAGGTCACAGAAATTTTGAGTTGGTTCACCCAAAGGATGGGAGAAATGGTAATATCTTGGATGGTGAGAATCAGTGATGATGGAGCTTGAGGAATAGCTACAGATCCTGTTGACTACATAAAACTTATAGGTTTTAGTCAGAATCAGTTCATACAGCGAACTTGAGAGATTCCAATATGCAAGGAGGTAACAATACAACTAATCTGTTAGTTTTGGTTACAGAAGGCTGCAGTGGGCAGTATCCTACTGACTCTATGTGGCCTAGCAGAGATAGACCCTGGTATTCACTTAGGAGCTGTATAAGAAAGTTAAAGGAGGAGTTAATGAAGACTGACATAATGATTGGAAATGCAGATGCATACTGTGATACTCCCTTTGCAGTTTACCATAGGAATATAACAGTGAAGAACACTCCTCCTACTTATAAGCACTTGATTTTGACTCAATAATTGGGGAAATAGGGTACCTTCTTTGAGAGGTGCTGGACAAGTTTTCACAATTAGATAACTTAGGAGACTGGGGAAAAGATAATATTGCTAGAGAGAGGAGAGTAAATAGCCAGTGGATTCAAAATCAGAAAAAAATGACAAGGAGAGATTTGTTTACTACTCTATTGAGATTAGGGGTAGATTATAGAACCATAGATGGTATTCCAAATAATGAACTATAAAGAATGCACCAAGAAAAGGGACATGATACTAGATGGAATAGAGAAGTAACAACTGCCCCTACAGGTTCTGCTGACCTTGTATCCAAGTTTGTCACACCTTCAGGGAGAATAGGAATTTGGCCAAACCTCAGTTTAGATTAGGATTAATAGCTAGAGGAATACATGTATTGCTTGGAGTGATAAATTCTAATTATCAAGGAGAAATTATTGTAGCATTCCAAAATTTAGGTGATGGACTCATACAGTTTTGGAAAGTGATAGAATAGTTCAAGTGATTTTTATTCCTTGTGAAACAAGACCACTTGTGAAAACTTACCCCGCTTCTGAAATAGCTACCAGAGTAACTGAAGGATTGGGTTCTACAGATAGAATACAATCAGGAGCTACAGTATGGGCAAAACAGAGGCCAGACGACATTCCAAAGGCTGTGGAAAGTATAGCCCAAGGAAAAGATGATACTGTAACTGTTGTTTATGCAGCAGAGGATGATTACCAAATTGTACCTTTAACTTAAACATTCTACCATGAATGAGGTGTAATATTGGGTTCATGGACTCCAGAACCACAGTTGACCCTATATCTACCCTGCTTCTGCTTCTTGTTTCCTTGTTCGTTTTTTTTGTTTGTTTGTTATTGGCTTTTCATCTGTTAAACTTGCTTTCTAGGTCTGTTTTATATAAGCTTAGTACCCTCTACCTGCAGATTTCTGATGCTTAAGCCAGATGTCATCTCCTATGATGTGTCATCTCTGAACCTGAAGTTGACCAAACTCCAAATGCCAGCTAAAGAAGTGATCTCTCAAATGGGACCTCTTGGGGCAGGGACAGCTCTATGTCCAATCTCAGTAGGAAGTAGTTGTGGAAGAAGAGGCCTTCACCCCTTACTCTATGATATCAGGTCCCAATCATTGAGAGGGAATGATGGGGTACTTGTACTACCAATTGACCCACTGACCTATGTAATGAACATGAAAGATCTTGGGGAAGAAAGTAATAGTAATTCAAATGGAAAGATCTTTCTCATTAATTAATAGGCCTATATGATCTGCTTAAATCACCTGGAAGCCTGGGCCACATGTAGTGGAAGGAAACTTGCTGAAGAGGCCGAACAGGATAGGTGGAGCAGAATTGGGAGGAATGAGTGAGATAGAACACAGTCCAACTGACATAGTCCAATTGACACAGGCCAACTGACACAGTGTGACAAGTTGATAGAGAAAAGGCCCTGGATGAAGCAGGGGAGGATTGAGAATGGCTTTGCCCCTGCAGTGATCATATTTTTTAACTTCTTGGTCACCATGTTGGATTTTACTTTCTGGTTCTGGGATTTGGCTTTCTGGTGTTTAAATAAATGTTTTTCTTCTGCCTTTATATAGAGAATCTTTTATATTTGGCCATTGAGAACTATGCTGGCATATTCATAGTTGCCACCAGCGCTATGAATATTGCCTTAGTGATACAATCCTTTTTATGATCGTTCTTTATCCAAAACTACACAACTCCCCAAACTATTTTTCTTAGAAATAAACAAGTTTTTACAGAACAGGGTAGGTATCTGCTCTTAAGGGTTATTGTTCCTAATTCAAACTTGACTGAAGAGATTATCAGTTAAGTGGGTGACTTCTCAAATTAACTTTCAAGAAATCATAGAGAAATGGAAAGAGAGTTGAATTAGAAGTGCTAAAATTCCACCTCTGGAATTGGATTTTATATGCTGCCTTTCCCAGCTAAATTCTGTGCAATCTTGGACACAACCTTTAATAATTGGGCCTCAATTTCATATTATATGAAAGGAGAAGGTTGTGTAAGATTAACTCTAAGGTTTCTTGCTTCCCTAGATCTGTGATTCTACTATCTGAAGACTTTTCCCAGAGAAATGAAAGTATTATTGGATGGTGGCATGACAGAAAATGGGCAGGGATGATCTTTAGGGGCAATTAAATAGTCATTGGATCACTTTGTATGCTGTACAGAAGGCAAGGGAAATCTAGAGTGATTACTGCTAAGAAGGCATAGGGAAAAGAATGCTCTATTTGGAGTTAAGAAGATGCCGTTTCAGATTCTAAATCCAACATTGACTGACTAGTTGTGTGAATTCATGCAACATACTTAAATCTTTTCGACCTCAGTTTTCCCATCTATTGAATGGAGATAGCACCTGCCAATGATGGTTGTTAGGAGGAGTAAATGAGATATATGTAATCTAAAATGAAAATATTCTTAGTACTTTGAAAAATTTAAAGGCTTATATAGATATAATTAGCTATTATTAAAGATATAATGGTGTCTCTAAAGAGTTAGTGCAGTTTAAAATTTTAATAATTTCAAGCAAAAATTTATTAGTTGTTTTTTGATGTTGTCTTAGCTTTTATTTTAATTTCACTACCAAGTGTCTAGCTATGTGAAGTGAATCTAAGGAAATTTTAGCCATGGTCTTTCCAGAACTTTGAAAATTACAAAACATTCATGTCTATTCAAATGCTGTCATATATTATCTACTTGGATAAATAAACTTCCTCTTGTAGCATCCCTTGACATAACATGATTTCCTGCCTTTTGTGAAAAAAAGTGTATTATTTCAGTATCAACAACATGAATAAGGATTTATGTATTATAAATATCATTTCTAGGTAAATGAACTTTATCTTTGTTACCTATTTGACAATTATTTTTAGATTTATTTGTATGGTTGGGCTTTTGAATTTTTTGGTTCTTGAAATGAAACAAATCTTTAAAGCAGAAAACTGCACTAAGACTTTTGGAACACCATGTGATTCTATGTGTAGAGATATAGATATATTATTCTCTGTCACTTAATGAATACTATGGTAAGATAGTGAAATAAGGACATTTCTTTGCTTCTTTTATTTTGTTGGCTTTTCATTTGTATTATTTCTCATTTAGAAACTTTCTCTTTCTATCAAGATTGTAAGCTCCCAAAAGTCCTGGCTACATCTTCTCTTTCTGGGTACAATCCTCTGAACCTAGAATAGTGTCTTGTGGGTGATACATACTTAACTAACTACTTACTGATATTTTAAGACATCGGTTTATAGTTTGGGCTCATACATTTATAACTAGTCATCACCTTTCAAAGTAGATGGAGGACATCTCCCACCGTGTAATAAACAACTAACGTTAATTTTTACTCATTTGGTTTCTTTCTTCCTTCCCTCCCTCTTTCTTTCCTTCCCTCCTTCCTTGCTTCCTTCCCTCCTCCCAAATAACTAGTTTCTATAAGGGTGCTATGCAGTCCACAAAGTTAGAACTCCCTAAGATAAGGATGATTCCTTGTTACAGTGGAAAGAACAATAATTCTGGAGCTAAAGGATCCTGATGCAAATCCTTCTAGTGCTTTATTTTTCACTGCATGAAATATATTTTTGATTTTTTTTCCTTTTTCTTTGGCACATAGCTAATATGGAAATAAGTTTTGCATGACTTTATATGCGTAATGAGTATCATATGTCTTTCCCTTTCAGGACATAAGGGAGGGTAAAAATTTCAAACTGAAAATAAAAATAAAATTAAAAAATAAAGACTATAACATATGGTGTATGATGCTGGCATTAATTACAGCAATCCAGTCTTAGTCTCTTCTTATTTTCTTTTTATCTTCCCATTGGTGTGTATAGGGTATTCAGGGTGGACTAGAAACTCTGTTGTGAGGACTTGCTGAGTTTTTCTCAAGGATACTCATTGACCTTTGGTATCTACCTATTCTTCAACTCTCATCTGTGCCTGCATGAAACTGTAGCATGTTCAGTGATCACACTCCAGTAAAACCATCTCACCTGAATGGAATAAGCTAGAATGAGAATAACCAATGGAATTCAAATCCATTGATGAACTAGGGGGATGTACACCCCAAGTAGGTGACAACTTCCCCTGGTGGAATCAGCATATTGGAACAATTTGTTCCAAAGGGTAACAAAGGTGGTTGAAACAGGCTTTGTGAAGCACTTCCACCTTGGTCAGACATAGGAGACACCAAGGTCTTCCACTGTATCCTGGGCTATCTTGACATTTGTCTTGCCACTGAACTTTGATGAAAAGTCTAGGAAAGAGTGATGCTAAAGACTTTGCACAATTCTGTCTTGCTTAAATCAAATTCATGGGTAAGTCAAGGTATCTCTCATACAATAACGATGGAAATGGCATCAAGTTCAGCTATTGCATTGCTGGTAAACTATTTAGCTTGAAAAAGCTACAAGCTGGCCTTTGTTTAGCTCTTTGCTAAATCTCAGGCCTGCTACTTTTGTGTTAATAAAGCTCACAATGACTACAGAGAAGGTCTAAGTGAATTCATTCACATTTTGAACCAGCTATCCCATCTCTCTCTTCAACATTATGATGCCAAAACCCTGGAGTCCAACTATTAATTGCATTCTGCTGATCTCCTAGCCACTGGGATAAGAGTTTGCCAAGTCTCAAAGGTAAAAGAGACAACAAACTACAGCTCCTCTCCAGCCAAGACTAAGAGACTCTGGGTTCAGCAGTTCGAGGTCATGGACCTTGGGACACCTTCCAAAGCTCTATCTGGAAGGATTTATGTCTCCTACACTATGCTGTCCACCTGCAGATAGTCATGCAACAAGGATACTTGTTCTAGTACTCTTCTCATCCCCTGGATGCTGCTTCAGCCTCATTTGACTCTCCTCTCCACTCCCCACTCAGGCCAAGGACAGTGCCATTGTCTCCTCACCCAAAAGCATTTGGGTGAATTGTAAAGCAGATAGCAGTGTTGAGGTGAGAATCAAGCAAGAGGCAGGATGTGAGATGTGAGATAAGATGCAGGGCATAACTAGCCAGAAAAGCCATCAGGGAAAATTATGAATTGAAGCTCTTCACCTTGGGCACTTGTGTTCTAGGCCCCACTTTGAATTACTTCTGTTCCTAGCCCACCTGATTCCTGTTTCCCACCCTATGCCTAAACCTGCTTCCTCAGACTGGAAGTCTAATGTCTCAATTCAAATGGAGTACTCTGTGGGGCAAGGCAGAGTACATGATTTTTGGGTGTCACTCTCATGCCCAGGACACTAACTTGCTCCCCATAATTCTCCCCCTATATGCCATGAATATCCTGCATGGAATTTTTCCTTTGAGCACTCAAAGGATATAACAGGCAACTTCTTAGATGTAAGACATCCACTGCAGCCTGAGACCCCCCCTCCTGGGGGTCGTGGTTTCCTCTTCCTTTTTTCCTGTCATTGTGACCCCATTATTGATCATTTTACTCACTCTTATACTTGGTCTGTCCTTGATTTGTGTTTGATTTGTGTCTTCTCGCCCATAGCAACTTTTAGGACAATGACCCTTTCCCTTGGTGACCCCGAGTGTTTTTTCTCTCTCCACCTTGGACTCAGCTGACACTGCATTCCACACCCCCAACTACCACATCCCTCAACCTATTCCCTGCCCCTGAAGCAGACTCTTTGCCCCTGTTCAGCAGGAAGAAAGCTACTGAGGACAATGACTTTTGACCCCTTTTCCCCAAAAGAATTCTCCTACCTAGTGGTTGAATGGGGAAATGATGTGAATAGTAACGGTGCCCTAAGAATTAAAATAATATTGATTGACTTTGTGAAGCCCTTGGTGCCCTTCCCCTTGTGTGGGATGGCTCAGGTCCCTACATAAATCAATTATTCAGAGGCCTCTCAAAGTGATGACAGAAAAGAGATTTATTCAATTCTCGAGAAGCGGGGCTAACCTGTAGGAGTAGGAAAGCTGAAGACAAAGAAAGGGGGCAGTGATTTATATAGACCCTAACGCAAGTCCCTCCTCCCCTCACTGACCATTATCCTCATTAGCTGAGAATATGATCTTACATTCTAGACACGAAATCTAACCAATCCCTTTTGAAATGAAGGACATCGAGGAATTATGTAAGTTTTGTCCAATCATTGAGACCCTAATACACTATGCAGTTTTATATCCTTATATGGAACTATTCTATTCTAAAAATATTGCAACCTTGAGCCTTTAGGCCTTACCTCACCCCTGGGAGAAGAATTACAATCTGAGAAGTCTTCACTAAACCTATCCCACTCACCCTTACCACAAAACTTTCCCCTTATCCAGAACCGTGGAACTCCTTGTCATTCCCACCCCACCCCCCATCCTGGGGAATAGGATTTCTTTATCTTGTGTCATTCATAGTCCTCAGACGGTGCCTTTTATCTTGCAAAATTTCTTTATTTTGCAAGACTTACCCTAGATCTCCAACCCCCCACGAGGAAACCCTAAAATCACCCTATATAAGTCTAGTCCTTTTCCTATAACACTACCTTTGTTTAGCTCCTCGATAAATCTCAGGCACTCTGTTTTGTGTCACTAAAGATGTTAATGGCTACAAAAAGAAAGAAAAAGAGAGAGAGAGGAAGGGAGGGAGGGAGGGAGAGAGAGAAAGGGAGCCAGAGAAAGAAAGAGAGAAAGAAAGAAAGAGAAAGAAAGAAGGAAGGAAGGAAGGAAGGAAGGAAGGAAGGAAGGAAGGAAGGAAGGAAGGAAGGAAGGAGGGAGGGAGGGAGGAAGGGAGGGAGAGAGGAAGGGAGGGAGGGAAGGAAGGAAGGAAGGAAGGAAGGAAGGAAGGAAGGAAGGAGGGAGGGAGGGAGGGAGGGGAGAGGAGAGAGGAAGAGAGGAAGGGAGGGAGGGAAGGAAGGAAGGAAGGAAGGAAGGAAGGAAGGAAGGAAGGAAGGAAGGAAGGAAAGAAAGAAAGAAAGAAAGAAAGAAAGAAAGAAAGAAAGAAAGAAAGAAAGAAAGAAAGAAAGAAAGAAAGAAAGAAAGAAAGAAAGAAAGAAAGAAAGAAAGAAAGGAAGGAAGAAAGAAAGAAAGGAAGAAAGAAAGAAAGGAAGAAAGAAAGAAAGGAAGAAAGAAAGAAAGCTACAAGCCAAGTCTGAAGCAGAGAGTTTATGTGAAACTTTTTGTTCACAGAAGATTGTGCCCTCAGTGTAACCTCTGAGACTGAGATGTAACAGAGTATAGATTGAGCTACATTGCCCAGTGGGTAGAGAACTGGGCTGGGAATCAGGAAAACTCATCTTCCTGTTTACAAATCTGGCCTCAGATACTTAGTAGCTATGTGACCCTGGGCAAATCACTTGACTCTGTTTGCCTCAGTTCATTGGTAACATGAGCTGGAAAAGGAAATGGTGAACCACTCCAGTATCTCTGCCAAGAAAATCCCAGGTTGGGTCAAGAAGCATTGGATATAGCTGGAAGAACTGAAGAGAAACACATGAATCAACTCTCAGCCATTTGTGATAATTTTGGTCTAATAATCAGCAAAAATAGAGGTTCTTCACCAGTCAACACCCCACTGTATGTGGAATCATGGCTTATGACAAATGGAGACATTTTTAATGGTGTAGATAAGCATGCTTACCTTGGCAGTATACTTTCCAGGGACATAGGTGATGAGGTTGAGACACACTTTCCCAGAGCTAGTTCAGCATTTGGGAGGCTCTGGAAGAAAGTGTGAAAGAGAAGTAGTAGGCTGTGTACTGAAATGAAAGTCTACGGAGCCATCATGTTGATTTCACTGTTGTATGTCTATGATACCTGGACAGTATATCAGCTCCATGTCAGGAAACTGATTGCTTCTCTTTGAATTATCTTAGAAAGATTCTGAATATCACCTGCAAGATAAGGTACCAGACACTATTAAGCTCAACTGCCAAGCATTCAAATTATATTGTGAAGGATGCAACTCTAATGCGTTGGCCAAGTAGGCTGAATCCCAAACATATGTTTGCCTAAATTTTATTTTACAGAGAACTCACACAATTCAAGTGCTCACATAGACGTCAGAAGAAATGGTACCAAGACATTCTCAAGTTCTCTCTGAAGACCCTTAGTATTAATTGTGAGACATGGGTGACACTGACCCAGGACCACCAAATGTGGTATGCTTTCATCAAAGAAGGCGTTGTGGTGCTTGATGAGCGAAGCACAATCACAACAGCATGAAAGAAATGTGAGATGGGCAAATCTAGAGACATCTCCATCCCAAATGTCCAAAAGGACTATTTGTGCCTGCCTTCTGAGCTCTTATTGGAGTGATTGATAGCAATAGAGTAATACTTACTTTGATCCAACATCATGATGTCATTTCATCCTTTTGCATGTGAAAGAAGAACAACACCCTCCTAGTCCAGGTCTCCATCACTGGAAAGTTCCTTATCATACTATTTTTTTAAATTTACTCAGGGCTTCAACTGACTGTAATTTTACTCATTCCAGCATCTTTCTATCTCTACTATTAGGCACTCTTCCTTTTCCTACCTGTCCTGTTCCAGGCCCACCATTTGATAATTATATTTTAATTACTAAAATTCTTTTCTTTCTCTTTCCTTGATTGAAATAAGTTTCCTAAGATTTTCTTTTTACCTAACTCCACCTTTAAATATTCTTCATTCCTGTGACACCAATGATAAGAAATAGTAAATTCCTCCCTTTAGCTCCTCTTACTTTCTCTAAACTAAAGAATTTTTATTTGAACACCCAAGGCCAGAGGTGACGTGTTTTGCACCAATAATTTTTGATTGCACAATCTGATGGTCTTTTTCCAGAATCTATCAATGTCAAATTATGTATTGTGTTAGGGATGTTGTCCACTTTCTCAGCTTGGATAATCTTTTTCAATGAATATTTGTGATATGATTCTTTTCTGGTTCTCCTCCCATATGTGTAAGTGTTTTTTGTTACTTTTGCTTATACAGCATCCATATATCACCTCCTAATTCAGTTTCTCAAGATTATCTTTTCATTTTCCAGGCCCTTTTCACTTCCACTCTTTCTACTCTGTTCAGTCTTCATTACATATGCGCTCTCTCTCTCTCTCTCTCTCTCTCTCTCTCTCTCTCTCTCTCTCTCTCTCTCTCTCTCTCTCTCTCTCTCTCTCATCAGTTTCACTGGTTTAACTATATCAAAACACTGATGACTCTGAGATCTATAAATCAATCAACAATCCTTCCTTCGAGCTTCCATATCATCAGTGGCCTACTGGAGATTTTAAACATTCCCTCACTGCTATATTCAATTCCTGCCTCTTATCTAATCTATCAGTCAGTTTTTATATCTTGTCATTTGTATCCTAACAACATAAATGATACCTAATATGTGTGTAAGTGTATGTCTATTTACCTCTATTAAGTGTCTTTGCATTTCAAAAGTTCTTTTCATCCCATGTTTTCTCAAAAGGAATCTTAGATGTCACTAATCTTGCTTAAAGTTCAGTCCCTTTTATTTCTTTTCTTTATTTACTGTAGAATTATGCTCAATTTTTAAAACTTTTTCCACAAACTAAGCCAATACAACCCAAATTAGAAGGGAAGTAGAAATCTGGGAAATACTTTTTGTAGTCACTGTCTCTGATAAAGGTCTCACTTCTAAATATATGTGTGTGTATATATGTATGTATGTATGTATATATATATGTATGTATGTATATATGTATGTATGTACGTATATGTATACGTATATATGAGTCAAATTTATAATACAAATCACTCCCCAACTGATAAATGGTCAAAGAATATAAATAGACAGTTTTCAGAGGAAGAAATTAAAGCTATCTATAGTCATATGAAAAAAATGCTCTAAATCACTATTGGTTAGAGAGATGCAAATCAAAACAACTCTGAGGTGCTACATCACACTTATCAGATTGGCTAACATGATGAAAAAGGTAAATGATAAATGTTTGAGAAGATGTGGGGAAAATTGGAACACAATACATTTTTGGTTGAGTTGTGAACTGATCCAACCATTTTGGAGAACAATTTAGAAGTATGCACCAAGGGGTAAAAAATTGTGCGTACGCTTTGACATAGCAGTACCACTTCTACATTTGTATTCCAAAGAGACCATAAAAATGAGAAAAGGATCCACATATAAAACAATATTTGTAGCAATTCTTTTTGTGGTGGTAAAGTACTGGAAATTTAGGGAATGGCTAAGTTGAATGAATGAAATGGGATACATGATGATCAGCTAAACTTCAGAAAAACCTAGAAAGGCTTATATGAACTGATAAAGAATGAAATAAACAGAACCAGAAGAACACTGCACACAGTTAACAGCCACAATGTGGGATGACTGACTTTTGAGAGACTTAGCTCTTCTCAGCAATGCAAGGATCTAAAACACCTACAAAAGACTCGCAATGGAAAATATGATCCACATCCAGAGAAAGAACTTTGGATTCTAAATGCAGATGGAAACATACTATTTGCTCTCCTTTTCTTTTGTTTTTTCTTCATTCTGGTGGTTCCTCCCATTAGTTCTAATTCTTCTTTATGTCATGGCCAATGTGAAAGTATGCTGATTATGAATGCATACATACAGCCTATATCAGATTTCCTGACATCTTGGGGAGGGAGGAGGAGAGTGAAGGAGAGAAATTTTAAAACTCTAAATCTTATGAAAGTGAATGTTGAAAACTGAAAATAAACTATTTAAAAAAGAATTATGTTCATTTTCAAAGTAGATTATTCCTGGGTACAAGTTATTTTCCTCTGGTTTTTGGTAGATCATATTCCAAGCATGACATTTCTTTCCTATGATGATGAGTAGCCATGCATGAGTGTTCCTTAGTGTGCAATCTATCTCTGTTGGGTCATTTATATTTTCTCTGTCCAGAAAACTCTGAAGCTTAATCTTTCTCATATTCTTAAAAGTTGGATTCCTTTTTGACATGATCTATAAATCTGAATATTACAAAGGTTTCCAATAATTTTATATAATTTCCTTTTATAATTTCCTAATATGGTATACTTTGATTCTTTTTTTCTTTTTTTCCTTCAAAGTTCATAATTTATTTTTTTCCCTTTCTCCACCTTTTATTTGTAAAGTCTTTTCTTTTGAAATCTAAGGTTTCTTAATGGTTCTTCCAATTTTTCTCCCTTCTGACTCTGTTCTAATATTTCTCATTATATCACTGGATACTTGAATGCTCACTCCCTCTATTGCAACCACTCTTCCCCACACGTGTGCATTTTTTACGACTTTACTGAATTTAAACATCTGTTTTTCTATTCAGTTTTTTCATTTACAATTTTATTTTCACTTTTTTCTTCCTTCAGTTCTTCAATCAAGCTTATAAGTGCTCTACTGGTGTCTGTAGCCATTCTACTATCTTTTCAAGGGTTCTATTTTTCCGATATTTTCTTGGGTTCATTATTGAACAATTTTTACCTTCTTATGAGGTTTTATCCTGGCTTCTCTTACCTCATAGTATACTTTTTAATCATCAGCATGTCAATAAGCTGTTTTTGTTTGCGTAAGAATCCCAAACCCCAAAGCAGACCACAATCCATTACAACTTAGGATACAAGAAGGTTGTTTGAAGTTCAGAGAGGATGAGTAGCTTTCTCAAGGTCTTATAGCTTGTAAGTGTCAGTGGTGGATGGTCCGATGAAACCAGATTGTTCAAAGGAGTACTTAGATCCGAGAAGGTTTCCTTGGTCTAATGAACTAATAATCTTTTCCAAAGTTGTTTAATGTTTTGAGGGTCATTCTCACTACTAGCATACATATATATAGTTATACATATATGGTATGTTAACTATATTGCATGCTAAACTATACACACATATACACATGTGTGTGTATATGTTGGTGTATCTATCTAGTGCATACACAGGGCATGTATAAAGACAACTACATGTCTCTATATCTATACTTATATACACATGTGAGAATGTATATATATATATGTAAGTGTATATATACATGTGCATATATGTGTATCTGTCTGTATCCACGCATATGTCCATACTATATTTGCATATTATTACTATACATACACATATGTAGTATATGTTCATACAAACACATTATGCACACATATACACACATATTCATGCATATGTATATATGTGCACATACATATACATGTATACATTCTATATATGTGTATGCTACTCTGTAAAATGTTCTTCTCTCCCCTGCTTTTGGAGAGTTTTCTTTTTTTATGCAAATCTTCATTTCTGTATAACCTCTCACTCAGCCATCCTTCTAGAAGTCTTCCTACTCCATTACTCTATTTACTAAGAAAGAGTTAGAGAGCCCTCTACAGTGAAGAGGGGGAAAATAGTATTACTTTCTACCATATTACCCAAAAGTCAAAGTTTTATTTTCCTGGTTTATATGCCCAAATCCTAGGTAAGCAACTTTACAGATACTATTAACAGCAACAACAAAATCCTCTTTTTTTGAGGAGCTTAAAATATAACAAAAGGGGATTTTTTCTTTGGAGGCACTAAGTGGTAAATTAACCAAAGTTCATGCTGATAGATCAGAAACTTTTCATTCTAAATCCTGTGATACTGCATAAGCATATGGACAAAAACATGTTTTCCCATATAGAGATAAGGCATTGTACTACTCTGTGTTCATTTGTATATTGCTTCTTGAAACATTGTATCCCTCCCCTCACCTTGTTTCTATCTCTTATTGTTCAAATTTGAAATGTCTGTCCTCCAGGTCCCCTAATCTCTAAAGACCTTTTCCAACTTTGACCTGTTTCAAAATTTTCAATTCACCTGAAATTCCTATGTCCATAACTATATTGGAATCATGAGTAAGGATGAACTGAATGATTTTCTGTCATTAGCTGTCCTGTCCACTTAGAGACACTGTCCTGTCTCTAAATGAGCCAGGTATAGGTGTGTCTGTCTGTCTGCCCGTCTTGGATCCATGAAACTCTCCTTGTGAAAGTGAGCAGCTCTTTCCCCTCCAGACCATGATGCTGATGGATTTACTGAACTGACTCTGGCAACTAATGATTGTAAAACAATGCCTGACAATACAGATGAACGTGAATATGTTAATGACCAGAAATTCACATTAGAACTTCATCTTCATCATTGCAGAAGTATTACTGAAAGTCAGCAGTTGTTTGTGGGAGAGCTGCACAGAAAGAAAGAAAAAAAAAAAGCTTTGATTAGCAAACTTTAGGTTTTTGGATTTGCTGGAAAAGTAAATATCTTCTGTAATGACATGCAAGGAAACAGAAGAAAAGGATCTATCACTACTTGGACAGCTGTTTGCATTTCCTTCCATCTGGAGCCCAAGTGCAAAGAATAAAATTTGGGTTGATTAGAAAGACCTGGGTCAGAAAATTAAAAATGAAACAAAATCCAAGATTCCCCCCCAAAGCAGAATGAGCCACACACTGATTTCCCCTATGCTGACACCAATTCATTTCATCTGAAAAGCAATAAATATTCAGAATGCTCAGCAAGACTGATATTTATAGTTATTTCTTTTGTTTCCAAAGATCCATTACTAATCATTGTTTTCTGCAGAAGCAGAAATGCTCCAATTCACCTATATTCTGTGAAGACTCAGAAAGCAGGACTTTTCCTCTGGAGGGGAAATGATACCATTTTTTGGCTGGGGATACACTTTCAAATATATTACATAAGCACCTCTAAGTGGCATTAGCAAAGAAAGGGCTCATGGACTGTCCAACAGTTGATGCCTCTTTAAGACTCATCAAAGCTTCAAGAACATTTGCAGGTCAGGACAGTATGTGAGTTGATACGGCAGACAAAGCCGGGTAGTCAGGTTTATTCTCAACTTCGGAAAACTGTATTATTGGGTTTTGGAATACTGTGCTTGCCTCTTGGCAAATTAGAAGGTAAAATCAAAGTCCATTTTCCAAAAAAACAGATAATAGTCCAGAATGGAGGAACTTTCTAGAAGAGAGCATCGTAGTATCTTAGACAAGCCATCCAAAGGGTGCTTCTGATTGCCATCTAGAATGGTTATGAGAGAGGTCAAATAAAATACCAAATGGTTACTCCCCATTATGAGACTTGGAAAGTCGAAGAGAAAATGTACCTGAAACAAAAAAGGTAAGGAGAAAGTGTAGCAGTGTTTTACTCATAAAAAGGCCTAATGGCACTTTTGGTGGCAGGGGCTTTGGCTACAGAGATAGTTATGATTATGTTAGAAAGCAAGCATCAGACAGAATGTGAACTGCAGGGATGGGAAGAATTATTTGACAGCTAAGAGGCAAAACTGATTATGATTGACAGCTAGTAGGTATGTCTTTGACCAGTGACAGCTGGGAAGTCAAGGCACTACTTGGCAAGCTGTTCAACAATTGAAGCAAAGCTCTCCCCAGTCTTCCTGACTGTATAAACTGAGAGACTTGGAGCTACTCCGCCTGCTGCTTCTGGTCAGTCGCTTTACATCTTTCTTTAAACTACAATTAATAGCAAATAACACACGTAAAGGAAATAAGTTATTCACATTGGTGCTGAAATAAGTCACTGTCAACTCAAATCTGTTGAAATGCCAGTGGTTAGAATAATAACCAAAAATCTAGGTATTATGCTATTGCATTGATGTCTGTCATCTTGTAATTCTTCTATTAATGAGTGTGAAAACTAAAAAGTTCTTGGGAATACTGAATTTCTTTTCATTGAAAAAAACTGATGAATATTATGCTCATTCAGCACAAGCTTTCTATTGAGCGTTTAGAGATTTAAATTTAGAAAAGACCTTACAGATATCTAGTCCAATCCCTTTATTATACAGAAACAGAAAATAAGGAAGGTCATCTCAAATGAGGATTGTTTCATTCTCTGGACTTGTTTTATCATAGTCCTTCAGACACAGTAGGCACTTAATACATACTTCTCAATTGATTGATGAGATCCAATATACCCCATGGGAAATAACAAAATTATATTTATTGCTATGGGCCTACCGTTAAGAATTTTGCTGGTGTGAAAGTGAATCTGAGTACATAAAGAGTATGCCACCATGACACAGCATTGGGTAGATTCAATTAACTATTAAGTAAAACTTTCATGATTATCTTGATGATAGACCTGATGCTTGCTCACCTTATTTCATAGTGAAGATGCTTTGTTTTCAGTATTGGGCAAAAGATGTATATGTTGAGAGAGGGAGAGAGAGAGAGAGAGAGAGAGAGAGAGAGAGAGAGAGAGAGAGAGAGAGAGAGAGAGAGAGAGAGAGAGAGAGAGAGAGAGAGAGAGAGAGAGAGAGAGCAATAATTCACCCTGGTATTTTATAAGAAATCCTTTTCTAAAACTACAATTTCAAACTAAGAATGTCAGATTCCATGATGTGTGTGTATGTATGCGTGTGTGTGTGTGTGTGTGTGTGTGTGTGTGTGTGTATGTGGATAGGGGAGACCAGGTGAAAGCTAGGGAAAGGGGAATAATGAGAAATTGTCCAATTTTCTCATGCATTTTCTCAGAAACCTACTGTACCTAATAAGTTATACCATGTAATGATTTAAATCAAAATACAGGATAAATGGAAGTATAGCTGTAAATTCCAACAATAATAAATTTATCCATGGTAAATGAAAAAAAAATCTTTCTTGCTCCAAATATTTCTGTTTTGTGAAAAGGGGGAGAAGAGGGAGGACTTAGGAAGTAGGGAAGTCAGGAGAAAGAAATAAAGCAGAGAAAAATATGTGTGGAAAATCTATCTACTGCTCTAATCCAGCAACTCATTTAAGTGAATTATCACACAGCTAGTCATCTAATCAGAACCAGGACATGAACCTGGAGTCTCTCCAGCTTCAAAAAAAAGTTCTCTAGCCAAAGAATCATAGTTCCATAGTTCATACATAAAAAGCACATCTTCATCACAAACATCATCACCACCAGTAAGAACAACAATTTCACCCATAGCAAAGTGGCCCTCATCAATTCTTCCCTATACGTGCAATGAGAGATTGGTAATCCACTAATTATATTCAGAATAATATAATTTTTAAAACTTAAAGAAATGAAAAGATAGCTAGTTAATTAAAAAAAAAACTGAAGTATTTACACTAACTGAGGCAACTGACAAAACCTCTCCTTTTTTTAGATGAAATAACTTAGCCCCTGAAGTACAAAATGAATGTGCCCATGTTTAGAAATATTGTCTTGAAAATACTGATAGGGTTGTTTTTACCTCACAATGTATTTTACGGTATATTCCTTCTCTCTTTTACTACCAGGGAACCATTCCCATAACTATCATAATGAAAAAAAAGAAAACATAAAAACAATTGAGTTTGGCAAAATTAATGGACGTATCAATCAAATCCAATCGCATATACAGTGGTTCATATCCACTGTCCCCCACTATTTAAAGGAAGGGAAGGAGGATCATTTTCAGAGTTTTCAATTGCTCTTAAGTGCTTGGTCCTCATAACTGCACATCTTTCGCCTTCAGTTGCTTCCTGTTCTTTCAATTTACATGATCATAAACAACATTTTGTTGGCTCGCTTGTCTGTTGTCTTGATTTTATTTACTTTATTTCTATCCATTCATGCCTGCAAATGTGCTCCAGCCATCTTTCATATGATTTCTTATTGTTTATTTGGTTTATTCTTTGATGCATGTCTTTTGAATCTATAGTGTTCCCAAATATTCCATTATTACTTTCTTGTACTGTGGACATAAAAAAGTCTGTTAATTTTGCCTTTTTATATTTGTTTATAATTTTTTGTAAACTAGACAATGATCATTTTGAGTGCGTAGCAATATCTATACTCTTCAATATTACCATCTAGATATTGTCAAAGTTCAGTTAAATTTGTTGATTCCAACAATCTGTTCAAATCTCTCTTTTCCTTCTGATCTTTCTATCTAGTGTGGAAGTGCGATATTAAATTACCCTTTCCATTTTATAATTGGTCCCTTTTTTCTATTGCTAGATTTTCTTTTATGAATTTATGGATATATGTAGGTGTGTATATATACATACATGCATACAAATATACACATATATCTGCATACATACTCATAATTTATATATATGTACATATGTTTATTCCATCATCAGTAGTGCCATTAATCATACCATATTCTTCATTTTTATTTTTCTTGATATCATCATTTTGTTATTGCTATCACTGATGACTCATCTGAAATCATGATGGCAACTGCCTCATTTTAGGGTGATCTAAAATAAAATACATCTTATTTATTCTTCTTAGTTCGATTAGTATGCATATATGTTTTTAATGTCTCCTATATGATCTGAGTGGTTTAAAAATCATTCCTCTATTCTCTTTTTATAGGTAAAATTAATCCAATCAATCTAGTTTTATAATTATTTAGTTTGCCCATTAAATTGATTTTATGTACATTCATACTTAGTCAGCACAGCAGTTATAGTCCTCCTTTGACATAGCTGATTTTTATCAGAAACTTTATGGCTGTATTATGCAGAATGCCTAATTTGGCAAGAAGGCTGCCTCCAAACATTGGAAATGCTGTCATTTAGAAGAGATATTAGGCTTATTTTGTGAAGTTCTAATGAGTGAAATCATAGGGAAACATTTTAGTTAAATAAAAAGAAAAACTTCATAGGTTCATAGATTAAATGCTGGAAGTGATCCTAGAAGACATTTAGTCTTAACCCCTTCATTTTACTAATGAGGGTTTCTATGACTTTTCCAGGGTCACACAGGTGGCAGAAATGAGATTTGACTAAAAATCCCAAGTTCCAAATCTAGCATTCATTCTACAAGCTATAGAAAAGTAAAATGAGTTGCCTTCACAGAATCACAGAATTCTAAAGGACTTCAGGAATCTCTCTAGTTCAAGAATAATTGTAAGTCAGTTTTATTTTAAAAAAAAAACAGAACTTTAAAACATTTTATGGAAAAAAAATTACAGTATCTTAAACAGTGAAGCTGATGTTTGTGTTGAAGACCATAGCTTACTCTGCCAGTTTCAAACCACAGTATAGATGGTTTTAAAAGTACAGACTCCAAAATGCTCCCGTAGTTAAGGTTTCTTTTCAAAATTTTTCTGTGAATGGTAATTGCCTGACATCTAATTCTCTATAGTTCGATGTAGACAATGCTCAACCAATAGAAACAAAAGCTAAACCATACAGAGTTGCAGATCATCATTAGAGTTTTGAGAACACTTTAGTACAGAAGAATCACAATTAGAGATATATCTTGAAATTTAATATCCTTCAAGTATTTTGTTGCATACCATATTGAGGAAAGCTAATTTGACTTTTTTTGTATTTCTTAAAAAAAATAAATGAACTATGACAATTTATGCTATCAGAATGAACTAAATAACTGACATCAGCATATTCATTTTTATTTTCTTTAACCAAATGTCTGACTGTGCCGAACTGTAAAGTTGCAGGCATGCAGGCATGAAAATATGACCAGTATACACACTATAATAATCTTTAGCAAATGGAACTCTAAGGAATTCACTGTTTTCTTATCATCGAAGGTAACACAAGCACTTACATGGTAAAACTCATGTGCAAATGCATCTTTTAGGGACAGGACCACCGATCAATATATGCAGATTGTGTGTATTGTGTCTCTGTGTGTGTCTGTGTATGTGTGTGCAGTACAAAAGTACTTCACAAAAGCATGGAAAGTATTTTGCCATTCAGTTTTGCTATACCAAAATAGAATGAATAAATGATTTGATTTTATTTTTTGCAAGTTAAAATTTTCAACTGGATTCATCAAGAACAATAAAAAAACTGAGAGGTCTTCAATTTGCAGTAATCATTTATATGAATTGTTCATAGTTAATATGTCCATTTCTATCAGTATCTGCTTATCTGATCATTTCATCTACTACTTCCTGTTAGTTTTTCTCTTAAACTTGTCATTCATACATAGAGTCGTTCTGCTGCACTGAAGTAACCACTGCTATCTTTGTCAGAAACCTGGAGTAATTAAAGGATTCCTTCTTCACTGTGGGTATCTTTCATTTTTTCTAGACATCATGGTTAAAAAACAAACAAACAAAAAATCAACATCTACTCTTTTATCGTATCATTCCCCTTTAGTTGGATTTTGACACAATGACCTTAGGGCAGTTCCAAAAACTTTAGTCACAATGGTACCATCTTTATCTTTGTCAAATAGTGCAAAGGATTCCTTAAATTCTGTGATCAGATCTTTAGTCGGTTGCTCAGAGACCAAGCCTGAGAGACAAGAGAAGGAAGGAGAAAATCAGACTGTTTGTTCTGCTTCCATGGGAAGGCTGCTGCACTAGCATTGTAACCACCATTCTGATGCAGTTCAAACACCAGAGATGAATAGCAAGGTTGTTGTGGCTGCTCTTCCTACTGCTGCTTCTATAGCCAACACCTCCACCAGAATAACTGAGTTGGAGGAGTTCTAGTTCAGAGATTCTTATTTTTTCTAAATCAGGACGACTTGGCAGTCAGCTGGAGCCTATGGTCTACTTAAAATAATGTTTTAAAGTCTGTAATACATAGTATCCACATTATAAAAGAAACCAATTATGTAGAACTATAATTATCAAAGTATTATTAAACAGTTCAGAGAAACTAGGTTAAGAACTCCTATTTTAGTCCAATCAGTATTTAAAAATGTCCCTTTTATTTATGTGTATGTATGTATCTATTCACACGAGCACACATACACATAGCCACACCTATGCACACATGTGGATATATGTGTGTGTGTCTGAGTGTCTGTGTGTGTGTATTGTACAGATGTATTTGTATAGAGAGGCATTTTTTCACTTAACAAGTATTTATTTTCTCTCACACCAATTTCCCATTCCAAACTTCATTTCAAGTCACTATCTCAAGGGAAACATGATTCTTGTAAAAAAAGAAAAGAAAACATGCATAGTTAAGACAATACAAATTGCTATTTTGGCCATATCATTTTTTTCTTACTCTGCACATTTTGAGCATTTTAACTCTCACCAGGTGTGCTCCTTTTCATCATTGTCATTTGGACTTGTGGTTGATCAAGACATTGATCAGAGTTCTTCTGTCTTTCAAAGTTATAAAATTCTAGAGTTGTTATAGTATAATTTTTTTCCTGCTCCCTTCAGTCTCCAACAGTATTTATATGCAATACTTTGATTAGCCTTTTCTAACTTGATGGCCAGACTTTTAGTTTCAAGGTTTTTTTGTTTTGTTTTGTTTTTTTAATTACCATTTCTATTCTGAGTTTCCTCAAATGAACATGTTCTGCCCCAATCTCTCTGCTCACTTCCATTCTCATATCTTCAGCTGCTTTTCAGACATTTCAAAACAGATGCCCTTGTAAACATCTAAAACTCAAGATATCTAGAACAACTCATTAAGCCCCCCCATCTCTCCCACCCACTTTTATCCCCCTTATTACTGTAGAGGGAAGCACCGTCCTCCAAGTCTGGAAGTCATCCTGGACTCTTCACTATATCTCACCCCTCATATCCAAGCTGTTGCCAAGCCCAGTCAATTTCACCTTGCAGCATCTCATATACCTGCCCTTCTCTCTCCTTTGACACTACAAACACTCTAGTACAAGCCCTCATCTCTTCCCACCTTGATTATTATAGTAGCTGCTAGTGAGTACGCCTGCCTCAAATTTCTCCTCCAATGCACCTTCTATTTAGACAATGAAATGATTTTTTTTTTTTAATGCAGATCAGATCTCATCATTCCCCAGCCTCAAACTAAATAAACTCTAGTAGCCCTGGAATACCTCCAGGACCAAATGCAAAATGTTCAGTTACAGATTCAAAATTCTTTGTAACCTAGCCCCCACCTATCTCTCCAGTGTTCTTACACCTTACTCCTGACACCTACTCTTTGATGCAGTGACACTGGTCTCCTGATACATAGAAGGTAGTTAACAAATATTTATTGATTGGTTATTATAATATTTGAGATCAGATACTACTATGATCCCTTTCTTTATCCTCCCCGTTTTCTTCATTTGGTTCCCTTGAGATGTTTTTATCTTTTTCTCCAGATGAATTTCTTTATATTTTTCTACATACATACACTAAGCATTTGATACCTGAAAGAAAATGAATATAAAAATTAAATAGCATTTTCATTTTTTATTATATTGGCATGGCTTATTTATGAACACTTTTTTCACTTTTGTTTCTATTACATAAAGGACATTTTATTGTTATAATTATATAGTTCATACACACACACACATATATATATACACACAAACACACATATACACTTCTTGGTAGATATACTTGAGTATTTTATACATTCTGTAATTATTGTAAACAGAATTTCTCTCATTTCTTTTTTTTACATTTTTATAAATATATGAAAATTTAAATAATTTATATCTATTTATATCATGTCTGACAACTTTAAAATAGTTTGGACTTCTTTATTTAGTTACTTCTTTAGTGTAGCCTAGAGCATATTTGATAAGTGTTCATAAAACCTTTTTAGAAAATGAGCATCCTGTCATTGGTAGTATTCCAATGCAGTCTGAATTAACACTTATTAGAGATGCTGTGGAGATTTCTACTTCAGGTGATTGGTTGGACTAGATTACCATTATGCATCTTTCCAATTGAAGATTATATGATTTTTCCCTAATAATAATTCTTTCTTTTTTTAATTGACTTACTTATGTGGGGCACTATTTGGATATAACGTATATTTTCTTGATAATTCCCTTATGATTCTTTTCTTTGCCTTTGATGAAAAGAAATGGTTTCCCACTAACGTTTGCTAAGGTTCTTAAATCACTGTTACCCCTGGAATGCCCATAAGCACTTGGGCCTTTTCACACCTAGCTGGGTGAACCCAACAAGTCTGAGAACCTTACCTTGCTCTTCAGTATATATTCATCCCACTCTATCTCGTGAAGCAAAAAAGAAATGACTCTCCAAGGTTCCAGTAATATTGGTTCTATATTTTGTCTCAAAACTGCCTTTATTATCTTAATCACAAAGTATTGGGAAAAGGTATTTGAACAAGAAAATTACAAATCAGAATTATTTCCTTTCTTTCTTTATTGATAGGGTAGTCTGTGAAGCCTAGGGACACCTCTCATTAATGGTTTAGGTGCGTAAAATAAAACTTCAAAAATTACAAAGGAAATTCATTTTATTTAAATGCAATTATCTATGTCTCTATATCAACAACAAAACATCTTTGCAGATACCAAGTTAAGAACACCACTAAACAAATTCAAGAAATATCAGTTTTAGGATGCTATGTAACCAAAGGAAAACTCTGATTCATGTAGGGGGGGGTGTAAGGGAAGAAAGAGAGATTGAGAAGCACACATGATAGAACAAAAGGAAAAGGCTGATTTTTGGGGGGAGGGGCATCAATTTGATCAATGTTATACATCAAATTTGACCTCATCTCCCTTTGTCTTCTAGAATTTGCTATGTATTTTTGTAAAGCTTCTTTGCCTGTTAAGTTATGGGCTTGAAGGAGGACGTGAGGTTAAAAGGGAAAAAAGTACCATATTCACTATTTCTTCTGCCCTCCTACTATGAAATGTTGTCCTAGCCCACCAGGGCTGCCATCCTCTTTGTCTTTCCAGAAGTCATCACCCTGGACAAAGAGGTGCAGAAAGCTTTCTCAGCACACTGAATGGGAGGGGGACAGACAAAATAGGGATCTCATGACAGTAAAATTGTTCTATGGTTTGTTTTACTCTGAGAGACAAAATGGAAACCCTGCATCTAGGTTAGTTATGACCTTTAGGAAGTTTGTTTTAAAAAAAATAATAATTAATCAAAATCATAAGATTGTAGCTCAGTTTATCTGAACCTCCAGCCAGATATGGGATATCTTGTAACATGGGATATCAAGCTCAAAGTTGTGTCCACAGTTCTAGGGAGTAAGAGCAATACTGAAATACTTTCTCCCTTCAGAGCATTTACACACACACACATACACACACACACACACTCACACACACACATCAATAACTTAGAATGATCTAACTGATTTCACCAACAAAAGTAAACCACTGTAGGCCAAAATTAGAAAAGTGACAGCAATCTCATATGCTTTGAAATAAGCTTTTGCCTTCCTTGAGTACGCAGGCTGGGGAGGGAAGGGAATATGATACTTCACTTGATGGTACCTATTCTCCTAAATGGAAAATCAGTGAACAGTATCCCATTGCAGCCACTGAAAATGGAGAGTACTGTGGTATCTAGGGCTCCTCAACACCAGGATTTCCTGCCTGTAGTCCATGGCTGCTGTTGAGATTTGCTTGCTGAAAATCCATACTCTACTGTGAACCCCTTGAGAACAGGAAATGCTTTCCTCCATTTTTCTTTGTAGAGCTTATGCTTAGCAAATACTAAACATTATATAAATGCTAGCTATTATTATCATTAGAGATTAACACATTTCCTGGCACATAGTAGGCACTTTATAAATGCTTGTTGAATCACTGAATGATTGCAATCAGCACTGCAGCAGCCAAAACCAACTACTCCAGTTCATAGGGTCAGTCCCCAGCATTCTTCTCCAGCTCACAATATCTTTAGTCCAGGGGTGGGGAACTTGTGGCCTTGAGGTCACATGTGGCCTCTAGGTCTTCACCTTTTAACTGCATCCAGACTTTAAGAACTTGACTGAATCCAAATGCCACAGAACAAATGCCCTTAAAGGAAGGATTGTTCTGTGAAGTTTGGATTCAGTCAAAGGGTCACACTTGGGGACCCAGAGGGCCACATGTGGCATGGAGGCTGCAGTTTCCCTACCCTTACTGAGTCTAGTCCCTCTCAGGATAGAAAAAAAAACTGTCTATCCCAGATCATCTTCCAAAATGCCTGAAAGTAGGCTCTGTAGGCTACCTTGGACTATAGAGATCAATCACCAAAAGCCCTTTTCATCTAGATTAGATGAACCAAGTAATTACTCTAGGACTTTAAGAATTACACTGCAAAGACCTATATCATAGTTTGTTTTCATAGAAACCTATAGAATAGAGGGAGAAACTCAACACTAGGGAAGGTTTGTGTTTCTTTAGTTTAGTATTTTGTTTTTTTTTTTTTTTGCTTTCTTTAAGGGTTTGGGCAGATCTGTACCTCTGTGGAAAACTGCTGTCTTGGAAACTGCCCACATCTTCATTGATGTAGATGACCAACTTGGAGGCTTACAGAATTGCTTGGGGTCCCTGAGTAATTAAGAAAATTTCCCTGTGGTCATTCTACCAATAAGTGCCCGTAGCAACATTTTAACCCTGGTCTTCCAGACTTCAAGACTAGCCCTTTTTGTGCTACAACATGCTGCCTCTCCGAGAAGATATTTTAGAACTCACAAAAGAATATTATAAAAGTATCAGTAGTTGTCTTAATGGAAATCAGAGTTTCCTTCCTGTCAAGCCAATTTTGGGAGCCTTCAGGGGTCAACTGTATTCTTTGACCTGTAAATAAGCCAGTGTGGCTGTTAGATCATTAAGAATCATTCTTGGGTAGCAAATGGCAAACAAAAAATGCTCTATTTAGAATACTCATTTGTGCTTTTAAAGTATGATAAATGATTGGTTAGTTATACATGTAGGTTAGAGATCATGGGATCATAGATATAGCGGTAGAGAAGATTTTAGAAGCCATGGAATCCAACTCTCTTGTTATATAGATGAAGAAATTGAGGTAGAGTGTGGTTATGACTTATCCAGGGCATCACAGTTAATATGTTTTAACTAGGATTTGAATCCAAGTCTTCCTGACTCCAAACCCATTCATTTGAGTACCATGATGTTTGCCTCAATTAAGCATCAAAATCAAAGAAACAGTTTTGGCTCGTGATATTTTTTTTAACCAATGGCCAGTAGAGATGATGGTTTGCAAGGTTAATCATGAGTTTAGTTCCATGAGGAAGAAACATATAGAAGATATTATTTCTTTACTGCTTAAGGACTGCCTTTAGGGAAAGATGGCAGGCCTGAGGGTGTTTTAATGTTCCAAGCCCTCTGTTACTGCTGTGGGAGATTAGGCTTTAGAGGAACTTGAAGGGAGTTCAGCTTGGAATATATTAAGACCTCCAAATACCCCTAAATGGAAAAAAGCCCTACTGTCCTTACTTTTGTTATAACTTTGCTTTTAACCATATTTTTTCATTGAAGACTATTAAGGTTTTCCCATGCATGTACATTAAATGAAATTAAAATCCTCCCTAAAAGTCTCTGCATGTATTTCAGAAATCAATTTAATTCATAAAATACCTACTACTTGCAAAGGAATATACCAGGCTCTGAGGATGCAAAGGTAAAACAAAAGAAGTTCTTGACCTCAAGTAAATGATTTTATTGGGAGGTAGGGAGGGATGCAGCAGACAAGGATAGATGAGAGAGAAAGAAGATAGAGATTGAAAGACATTGCTAGATACAGGGAATAATAGACAATGGAAATGGAGTGGAAAAGGGAGAGACATATATATATGTATATGTATATGTACGTGTATATATACATGTGCACATATGTCTGTATCACACATATGTCCATACTATATAAACTATGTTTACATATTAAAGTTCTATATATGCAGATATATAGTATATGTTTATACAAACACATTGCTTGCCACTAAGCACACCCTCTGTGCTCAATAAAAATGTTTTTCTGGCCTGATTTCACAAAACCTCAATGAAAATACATTCATTCACAGAAAGTTAACTGATAGTTACATGGTTGAAGATTCTGAAGGAACCATTCCAATGTTTGTTTTTTGACAAGTGATAGGAAATATGTTAACAAGTTGAACTTGCACTTAGAGAAAATATTATCTGAATGTCTAGCAGGTGCATTCCAATTCTGTCGCATTCCATGAGAAGTGTACCAGTATGCTAAACTTGGAGGAAGGAAAATCGGTCACATGATTTCTTCAAAGTACAAGTATCATCTTAGTAGAACTAAAATCAGGGCAAATTCCATGAA
The DNA here is from genome assembly GCF_028372415.1 of Notamacropus eugenii. Classification (NCBI taxonomy): domain Eukaryota; kingdom Metazoa; phylum Chordata; class Mammalia; order Diprotodontia; family Macropodidae; genus Notamacropus; species Notamacropus eugenii. The sequence continues at coordinate 445,828,839 of NC_092874.1, forward strand.
ACACAGCACGGTATGTTGTCTCTGATAGGTCATTTTTTTTCCTTTCATGTTCCAAGAATCTATTATATATTGTTGTTATGTTTGGCTAGACCCAGCAGGCAGTATATAAAATCTGTGTATTAATGGCATATACATGTGAGTAGTGACTGCATTTTTATAGATTTAGCTTTACTGCAGAAAATGTAGTTATTTGGGGATCTCTGTGGCTATAAACCTGTACATAGATTTTTACAGTGTTGAGTAAGCTGGGATAAAATTAAAACATAAAATTTCTCCACATTTCTTTGGTTATCTTTGGGACATTATTCATTGGGGAATGTTTTATTTCAAATGGCAAATATATTGAAAAGTTCCTTTTTTTCCCCTCTCTTGATGTGGACCAAATTAATGAAACTAATATAATAGGCAGACAGAAATCTTCTGTGTTAAGGCTCTTGTAAGACACTTTGCATAGAAATGTCCCTGTGTTTTGACACTGATTTCCTGTTTTCTGACAGTGCTATAATTTGCTTTAAGAATTGTTTTAATCAGTTGCCAAATGTTTCTCTGACAGAGCCGGGGAGAAATAATTGAATTTTTCTAAAGTTGTAGAAGCAAAGCTGGAGTATGATAAAACACTTTCCATTGGAACCTTTTTCTGGCTTTCAAACATAAGGTCTAATTACAAACACAGCTAGCTTCAAGATGATCATGAAAGAGAGCAGTGATGAAGTTGTATAGGTTAGTTTGAACATTATATCACTCTCTTTTACCTTTAACCAGAGAACTCATGTTATTTCCGCAGTGGCCAGAAAGACAGTATGTAATTAAGGCTCTCTCCTGCTTCCAGTGTTAAACTCATAGATTCTAGGAGCTTGTAAATTCAAGAAAGTAAATCTCTCTAGGGCCATCTCAAATAAAGGAGGATATTTTTAAATGGATTGGAGAAAAGAATCATGTTCTCAGCTCATAATGTGGGACTCTGAATTTGTGAATGCCTATATATAGATGGATTTAAAGTAAAATCACTGGCTATTTTTCTGGGGAAAAATATGTCTTTTAACAATTAGCCTCTAAGAGAGCTTCTTCCTCTTCATAAATAGTGAGAATGCATTATAGAAAAAAAGAGAGCAGACCGATGGAAAGACACCTCATACTTGCTCATATCAGATAACTGCGTTTAAGTCCATTTTAATCTTTGGTGACACATGGTTGTGATACTTACCCTTCGGAACATTAGATTCTCTTCGGTAAAATGCAAAGAATAATGTTTCTGCTATTTGCCTCACTTGCATTTTGTGAATACTAAGTTCAGTGACATGTAAATGTGTTGTGATCACACAGTATTATAACCGTGTGAATTATTGTTAGATCTATTTCCTCCCATCCCTCACATTCACCTTGTATGTGTTTTGAATATACTTTTTTTTGGTGCCTTTATGTGGTTTCTCTGGGTAGAATGTAAGCTTTTGTGGGGGCAGGGACTGTTTCGTTTCTATTTTTGTATCTACAATGTTTAGCACAGTTCTTCACATATAGTGCATGTTTAATAAATGCTTGCTGGTTGATTTACCGATTTTGCTTAAAAAATTAAAAAGTCTACTGTATCCTTCAATTGGGGAATAGTTAACACTATCAGGGAAATTTTTGGCTTTAATGAATATAATAAAGAGCATCATAGGAAAATCTATATGAACTGATGAAAACAACGAAGTAAAAGCTATTGGAAAACAGGGATTAAAATATTGTAGATTGAACAACAACAACCCAGCAATTAAAACTGAATACTATGTAATTACGTTGGCCAACCTTGGCCCCAAGAAGAGATGTGAGAAACCAGCATATCAATCCCCATAAACCCCCATATATTTTGCAGAGAGGAAGGGCTATGGTGTGTGGAACACTGCCTGTAATATCTTTTTGCAACTTGTTAGTTGTCTTTTCTGGACCATTTCCTTCCCTACTTTATTCTTTTTAATAAAGATTGACTTTCTGAGAGGAAAATGGAAGTGTGCCAAGCTTTGGATTGGGTGTTATTAAGGTCTAGAAACCTCAAAGCTAAATAGAGGCAGTGTTCTAAGAGTCTGCATCTTACTTTCATGAATACATCATATACACAGAGTTAATAAATACAAAGTTATTTGAGAACATAGAAGACACCAAGAGAAGGAAGTGCCTTCCATGCACAGATCATGTGGTCCATGGGAAGACAAAGAGGCAAGACATTGGAATGCCAGATTCTACTTAAAACTAGTATGACAGTTTGGCTGAAATAGAAAGTAATTGAAGAAAAATAATGCAAAATAGGTCTAAAAAGGTGAGAGTCAGATTTTAGAAGCATTTAAAATCCAGACTTTTGAGCTTGTATGTGTTTTCATTTTTGCAGGTACGTGGTGAAGTAGATAGAGCATTGAGCCTCTAGTCAAATTTGAGCACCAGAGTTCAAATTCGGCCTAAGGCAAAGGGGATACTGTTATTCCCATGGCAAACATAAGTGACCTGCTTACTGTCACAAAGCTAGTAACTGCCTTAGGTTGAATTTGAACTCTGGCATTACAATCTCTTGCCTCTTTGCCTTTCCATGGATCTGACTGGGCTGGCAACAGGAATTGAAAGATACCTTGTGCTGGTACACAGAGAAGTGGGTGATTTGGAACAGATGGAAGATGCTGAGCCTGGGCCCAAGGTGTCTTATCTCAGTGAACGTGCTATGCTGAACAATAGTATACCCATTGTCTATTTCTGTTTCTTTCCACACAAGTACTTTCCTTTACTGATGAAATTACAAGTTCAGAATCACCCTTAAAGAAGACCTTTATTTAGGAATATATTGAACATAAAATACATTTAAACACAAAAACATAAAAATAACCCTGTTCTTTTTTCTCTTTTCTGATTAATACAATATTGAGAATTCTATAAATATATTTGAGTATTCCATTCTTGGTGTTTTTTTTTTTAATTATGCTTTAGTTGAAAACATAACAGTTAAATCATGCAAGGACAATGAAAAGCAGACAGTGACATCAACTTATTATCCCTGGATAAGAGATACTTGACATCTTGTCATAATGGCCAACTCAATCCTACAGTTAAATGTCTGGATGTTCTCCTTTAGGAATTGTGAAAGTATTTGGCTAATTTCCCATGAATCCTACCCTTGAACAAGGATTGTTTTCTTACTGTGATTCTCATCAGTTGCATTCCAAACATTTCCCTTCGCTTCCTTGGTTTATTCCCCTCTTTCTCTATCCCTCCCTCTTCCAGTGATGTGTTTTACATATCTATATTAAGTATGGCAGAATGTTGCTAATAGGCTATGTATTCTAATCAAACTTTAAATCCCAATCAGCATCTAACAAACTGAAACTGCAATCACCAATATGTCAGTCTTCCTTATGATACTAATAAATGATTGTTTTAAATTGAATCTCCTATATTTGAACTAGTTACTGGACCCCTCCAATCATATTTTTCTTTCAAGAGGTCCCATTCTCATTCGTGAAGAAAATTCCCCAAAAAAGCAGACTTAAAAAACTTAAACACTGTGCACGATACATAAAATAGAAAATCAACTCAAAATGAAAAGTTCTTTGAGTTTTTTATTTTGTTTTTTGAAAAGAAAAAATAGATGATCCAGAGCTCACCCAGAAAGAATAGTGGCCAACAGATAATCAGAATTACAAAAAGAAAGAAATAGAATGAGCTGTAATAGAAAAAAAAAATAGAGAACCGCTGTCCTTATACACATCTTGCAGCAAAAGCTGATATCACTGTTGGAACCACCTTCTTATAGACTGGCAAATGTTTGCTCTTTTCTCTACTTCCCCCAGTTCTTTTATCTTTTTGAATATAGGTAATAATGTACTATTCTACTTCTTTACCCAAATTTCAACCTAATTTTGACCTAAACACAAAAAATCTATGGGTTAGTTAGAGATAGATATAAATATAAATTGAGGCAGAGTACCAAAGTTCTAAAAGAATGTAATTATTATATAAGGCTGTTACACTCTTGTCCCATGTTTAAATCCCCCTAATAGGGATACATTGAAAGACTTCAATATAAATCATACGTAAATATAGCCACGTTATTTAATGAAAACCAAATTCAAATCAAAGGCAACATAGTGGCTCTAATCTGGCATATTCAATCCAATCAGAGGTGCATGCAGCACTGAGTTTATTTAATAGCAAATATTCAAATACAGTAAAGTCATCACATGACATATCTCAATGCTGGCATGATATTCCACTGTCTCCATCAACATATGCTTATGATATAGATAAGCTATGTCATTGTGCTTATGGTTGCATTTAAAAAGGAAGTGTATAAATATGAAAACAAATCATTTTTATGTGCAAGTTATAAAATACCATAGAATTGGTCATCTTTTTCAATGTAATTTCTTCCTTCTCTTTAGTAAGTACAATAAAATCTGATGATTTCAAAAAAAAATCAACTTTAAAATAAAATAACTTTTGAACAGTTATAGTTATTTGAAATTTTCAATATAAATTAAATGTAATTATGTTAGATTATTTGTAGTCTCTAATTTAAAGAAAAGTGGAAATAGCATCCCATTGTAATAAATAAATACTTAACTGGTTTGAAAAAGATTTCCTCTATATACCCTTCATTAATATGATCACCAACTTTACTTTGAAAATTGGGAGAGAAGAGTCATTTTCTTTTTATTTTTGCTAAATTAAATGTTGTGGAGAGGCAGAGTCAAGATGGCTAAGGAGAAGGACATATCTGCAGAAAGTCTCCCCAATAGCCCATAAAATACTTGCAAAAACTGACTAAACAAAATTTGAGCAGCAGAAGCCACAGAAGGACAGAATGAAAGAGATTTCCAGCCCAAGACAGGGCTTGGAAGGCTGACAGGAAAGGTCTATTGCACTAAGCTCAGAAGTGTAGTACAGCCCACACAGAGTGCAGCTCAGCCTTGACTGCACAGGGTTGCAGGGACAAGACCAGAGCAGGCCTCAGGGCGCAGAATCCCCAGCAGCAGCTGCAGTTCCCAAGTTGCTCAACCTACAAATGTCAAAGATGGCTTCAAACATCAGTGAGAAAGTTCTTTCACCTGGGAGAGAAGGGAACATCATCTGACTCTGCCTACAGCAGCAACTGCAGTTGCAGCTTCCATTTTTGGAAGCCTAAATACCCTGGGGGAATTGAGCTGATTATCTAAATCTTACCCCTGAATGACAGTCCTGGGGTAAGGAGGAATGCTGGCTGGTGAAGCTGGTGGAGATTCTGAGCAGGGAATCATACTCCCAGATTCTGGGCAGAACAGAGTGCTTGTGGTTGCTCCCAGACGAGAACACAGACCAGGAGAGGAATATACTCCTCTAGCTTGATTGTGCCACTTTGGAGGAACTGAGAATCTACAAGTCCCCAGGTTATACCTTCCTCTTGACATAGGACTCAAAAGTCAAGTAACTGCCTGGGAAAAAGCCAAAAAAATGAGAAAAATATAAGAATGTTGAGGTTATTTTTTAGCAAACAGGTATTTTATTTCATCCTTTCAGATGACCTAAAAGTCAAGGCTTCTGCATCCAAAACCTCCAAAAAATATGTTGAATAATCTCAGGCCATGGAAGAGCTCACAAAAGATTTTGAAAATCAAGTAAGAGAGGTGGAGGAAAAATTGGGAAGAGAAATGAGAGCAATGCAAGAAAACCATGAAAAGCAAGTCAACAGCTTGCTAAAGGAGACCTTAAAATCTGCTGGAGGAAATAACACCTTTAAAAGTAGGCTAATTCAATTGGCAAAAGAGGTTCAAAAAGCCAATGAGGAGAAAAATGCTTTAAAAAGCAGAGTTAGCCACATGGAAAAGGAGGTTCAAAAGCTCACTGAAGAAAATAGTTCTTTAAAATCTAGAATGGAGAAGATGGAAGCTAATGACTTTATGAGAAACCAAGAAATTAAAAATCAAAACCAAAAGAATGAAAAAATAGAAGATAATGTGAAATATCGCATTGGAGAAGCAACTGATCTGGAAAATAGATGCAGGAGAGACAATTTAAACATTGTGGGACTACGTGAAAATAAAAAAAAAAAAGCCTAGACATCATCTTTCATGAAATTATCAAGGAAAACTGCCATGATATTCTATTAACAGAGGTTAAAATAAATATTGAAAAAATCCACTTATCACCTCCTGAAAGAGATCCTAAAGAAAAACTCCTAGGAATATTGTAGCCAAATTCCAGAGTTCTCAAGTCAAAGAGAAAATATTGCAAGCAACAAAAAGAAACAATTCAAGTATTGTGGAAATATCATCAGGATAACACATGATCTAGCAGCTTCTACATTAAGGGATGGCAGGGCTTGATGATATTCCAGAAGTCAGATGAACTAGAATTATAACCAAGAAGCATCTACCCAGCAATCTCAGTATAATATTTCAAGGGGAAAAATGATCATTCAGTGAAATAGAGGACTTTCAAGCATTCTTGATGAAAAGACCAGAGCTGAATAGGAAATTTGACTTTCAAACACAAGAATTAAGAGAAGCATGAAATGTTAAACAGGAAATAGAAATCATAAGGGACTTACTAAAGTTGAACTGTTTACTTTCCTACATAAAAAGGTAATATTTGTAACTCTTGAAACTTTTCTCAGTATTTAGGTAGTTGGAGTGATTACACACATACACACACACACACACACACACACACACACACACATATATATATATATACTCAAAACTCTCATATATATATAAGAGGTCCCAGGGTGAGTTGAATATGAAGAGATGATATCTAAAAGATCAAATTAAGGAGTAAGAGAGGAATATATTGGGAGAAGAAAGGGAGGAATGAAATGGGGCAAATGATCTCTCATAAAAGACTTAAGAAAAAGCTTTTTCAAGAAGGAGAAAAGGGAAAAGATGAGAGGGAAAAAGTGAAGTTTATTCTCATCACATTTGGCTTAAGGAGGGAGTAACATGCTCACTCAATTTGGTATGAAAATCTATCTTACACTACAGGAAAGTAGGGAGAAGGGGATAAGTGGGGTGAAGGGATGATAGAAAGGAGGGCAAATGGGAAGAGGGAGTAATTAGAAATAAACACTTTTGGGGAGAAACAAGGTCAAAAGAGAGAATAGTATAAATGGGGGGCAGGAGAAGATGGAGGGAAATATAGTTAGTCTTACACAACATGACTATTATGGAAGACTTTTGCAAAACTACACATATATAGCCTATATTGAATAGCCTGCCTTCTCAAGTGGGATAGGTGGGGAGGGAGGAAGGGATAGAAGTTTGAAGTTGAAGTTTTATGAACAAATGTTGAGAATTGTTTTTTGCATGCAATTGAGTAATAAGATATACAGGTAATGGGGTATAAAAATGTGTCTGGCCCTACAAGAAAAGAGAGAAGATTGGAATAAGTGAAGGGAGGGGTGTGATAAAAGGGAGGGCAGATTGGGGAAAGGAGTAATCAGAATGCATGGTGTTTTGGAGTGGGGAGAGTAGAGATGGGAAGAAAAGTTGGAACTCAAAATTTTGTGGAAATGAATGTTGAAAACTAAAAATAAATAGAAACATAAAAACTATTTACATGATAAAAAATAATTAATTGATTGATTAATTAGATGTGTTTTGCTATAAATTTTTAAAACTGCTACTTAAATAAAAATCCATGGAATTCCTGTCCATTTCCATCTCTCAGAGATGATGAAATAAAAATGAAGAAAGTACTGTTCAAGGCCCATCATTAACATCGATCTTCCCTTGTTGGTCACTACTCATTTAAAATATATATAATCTAACTTACATTTATTGTTGTACAAATGTTAATGAAACATTGCAATTATTGCACTTAAGTGATTGAATTGTAAAAAATGTATCTCAAAATAACAGTAAAATTTATAAATTTTAATTATATAATTATATATTTATTTATATGTTATATATTATTTATAATAATTATACATTATAAATAATAAGTTCTTATTTGTAGCCAATTTCATTCCTAATCATTGTTTTTTAGCTTTCTGTGTTGTTTAGATAACAGAGCGATCGGTATCTGAGAAAGGCATGGTGGTCAATATATAGATGAATTGGGAGTCAGTCATAGAGTCCTTGAATCATAGAATATAGAGTAAGAAGGATTCTGAACCTTCATCTGTTCCTCTCATCTTACAGGTAAGAGATTAGGATTTCAGGGAGGTTAAGTAAGTAAGTAAATTGAGGGAGTTTACATGAACTTCCCACTTCACAATGCAAGGGCTGCCAAGTATATGTGGCCAGGCTTAATTCTTTCAGTTTTGTCTTTCCTAAGACAATATGGTACTTACATTATATAACCTTGTATTTCACTACTTTGTAGTAGTTAGGCTTTGCTATATTTAACCAAACACATCCCTATAATTTCCTTTGGTAGAGTTCAAAGTATTTGTGGTATTTTTATTCCCTGGTAGTCACTGGCACACAGTAAGTGCTTCAAAGCTACGTATTGATTGGTTGGTTCATTTTGAAAATGTTTATGTACTATTCACACACATATTGTTTTCTCAAAATCAAATCATTGAGTTCATGGACTGTTTTGCTTGCTTCTCTGTATCCATACCCCCCCATCCCCACACACACACACTCACTCACATAAATACACCTCCCACTAATATAGTTTTTTAATGACTTAGCTAATTAATTCGAGTCAAAAGTTAAACCCCAGTTTCCTGAATTCTGTAATTTTTCCCACTATATCAATACAGAAGGAAATAAACCTCTTGACAAAAATATTTCATGAACCATTCTAATTTGAGCTATTAAAACAGTCTAGTCATAGTAAAATGGAGACAATAACAGAACATTAGTAAGACTGATGATAGCCTCTTCCCTTTAAAATCTGAATGTTTCAGGGACATTGCATTATCACACTTGGTATAATTCTTCTTTTCCATTGTGTGTGAGTGTGTGTGTGTGAATGCTCTGTTCAGCACTCATTATAAAAATAATTCAGACATGAATTAAAAAAAAAAAAGCTTCAGCCTCAATAATGTAAATCAAACACACGTTGTAGCCTTAATTAGCAAGGTAATTGTGAATGGTTCAAAAATAAGAGGTAGGTCCATTAATTTGAGTTATTCATCCTTGTGGATGAAGTGCACAGATAAAGGTTGTAAGGGAAATTGGTTCCAAAGGCCTTTTCCAAATCAAAATATATGATGAAACAACTTTTCCTAGTTTCTTAGGACAATTGACCTTGCTTGGGCAGAGCAATTTTCCATTTTATTTGCATGAGTGTCATTTGTTTCCCAATGGACTTATAAGTGGTGTATTTCAACTTTCAATTTTTTTTCTTTGAACACTGATCATTTAATTTGATTTGATTGATATTTCAGCTGAGAACCAACATATCTATTCCATGCATTTTGCTGATAATAGCAAGTAGAACATAATCCTTGAGGCAATTTATGTTCTGATAATTAATTTATTAGTAATAGCCCAAGGGGAACAGTCATAGACATTGAAAGGTGTAAGAAATAGGTAAAACAGGACAGATTATTGTGAATATCAAGATCTGTCACATCATATGTAACTCACCTAACTGAACTCTAGGGAAAATGCTCGTTCGAGTTTTAATTTCAGAAACTTCTTAATGAAAATCTCCTGATCTTTATGTGCACCATAATACTTATTGCATAGCATGTTCGAACTGGAAAAAAAGGTGCACCTAGCTCCAAATCCCTCCTCTGACATATGCTGCTTGTGGGATATTGACCCATCACATGATTCCTCTGAGCCAAATTCTTCTCATCTGTAAAGTGGTAACAATATTATCTGCAGAAGCAATCATACATAGTTGTTATGAGATAGTGGTCTGAATGCTGGAGTGAAAGTCACAGAAACTGGATTCCAATAGTTCTTCTCTGCTGCTTAATATGGATATGACTTTGAGCAAATACTGTACCTGCTCTAGACCTCTATTTATTCATCTATGAAATAAAAGGGCTTGACTAGTGAAATCCCAGGGTGTAAGTCTCTGATTCTTTGATCTTTGAAATGACTGCAGCAGTGTGTTAAAGCCAACTCACACTGGCTCTGGAGAGCCAGCTGTTAAATTTTTAGTAAGAGTATTTATACCTTGGACATTGACAAGTGCTAAAGAATTAAGATTTGATTTCTGGTTTTGTTGCTTGCCCAGATTTTAAAAAAAGTGATGAGAAAAGGTGTTAATAATGCAGATTAATTTTAAAAGTGTGTTATATGTACTTCTCCCCACCCTAGAGAATCAGTTGTTAATCATTTACCAGCACACCTACCAAAATGAGATTCTAAATACAAAGTCTTTTGCAACATTAAAATATTCCATAAGTGCTAATCGTTGCTCTTGTTATAACTTGTGATTAACACTTTCAAAGTACGTTTTAGCAATTTATACATTATATTGGCAAAATAGACAGCGAGTTATAGACTGGGTACAAAACAGGACACAAAAACACAGTGTTTTAAGGATGACCTAACAAGTGTAGACACATTTCAAGATGTTAATGATCAGTGTTTTTATTGGACTCCCTTTGTTGATGAAGATCATAAGCACTTCATGACTGGGACAATACTCTCTGCAAATTTCTGTACTTGAAAAGTCCATCATCCTGTGGCCACCCAGATGATGAGACCTTGCAAGTTTAAGTCGACTGGACCTCTGATGGCAAACATGTAGTTTGTTCCTTGGTCTTACTGAACACATTTCCAGCTTGGGAAGACATTACCAGTGTTTACATTTACTCATATGGCTTTGAGAGGTAAATATTATTTCCATATTATGAGGACTGAGGAGAAATGTAGCAGAAGCGTAACCATGAATATAAAAAAATAAAGGAGAAATCATTAATCAAACTCAGACATAGGAGATACTACATCATCTGATCAGACTTTGAAAAATCTAGGCTTTTCTTTGAGTTCTTTATGATAAACTGGTCGTACTAATTGCTATAACCGATCAGTTACTTTGTTCACCTGGTAATCATTTTACTTTATCTTCAATTGCTGTTGTTCTGTTGTTTCAGTCATGTCTGACCCTTTGTGACCCCATTTGGGATTTTCATGATGGAGCTACTAATGGATTTGACATTTTCTTCTTTTTCTCATTTTACAGATGAGGAAACTGAAGCAAACATAGGTAAGTGACTTGCCCAGGGTCACATAGGTAATAAGTTTCTGAGGCCAAATTTAAACTCAGGTCTTCCTGAATCCAGTCTTGGTACTGTATCCACTGTGCCAACAAACTGCCCTATCTTCCATCTTATCACCTCCATTTGAAGGTAGTATGGTAGTGTAGCTAAGGGGTTCTAAGAGGATAGGTCACAAGTATTGGAGTCAGAAGGAACTGAGTTTAAATCTAGCCTCAGTAACTTACTAGCTATGTGACCCTGAGCAAGTCATTTCACCCTGTTTGTCTCAGTTTCTTCATCTGTAAAATAAGCTGCAGAAAGAAGTGGCAAGCCACTCCAGTATCTTTGTCAAGAAAATCTCAAATGGAGTAACAAAGAGTTGAACATTCTCAACAACAACAACATGGCACCATAGAAACAAGTGTTGAAAATGGAGACAAATGAGATGATCTCAAATACAGACTCTTCCACTTACAACCTGTGTGACTCTGGGAAAATCACTTAACTATGATGGTAAAGGACCTTGAAAACATGTTATCTAAATGATAGGTAAAGGAACTGGGGCTATTTAGCCGTGAGAATGAAAGACTCAAGAGGCACAGGAGAGCTGCTTTCAAGTATATGAAGTCCTATTATATAGAAAAGGGATCTGATTTGTTCTAATTGGTCAAAGAGGGCAGAAGCAAGAACAATGAATAGGAGTCAGAAAGAGGCAAATTTAAGCTCAATATCAATTAGATCTGTCACAACATGCCATAGGATGCCTCAAGAGGCAGTGGGGAAAAGTACTTAGCATAGTGTCTGGCACATGGTAGGCACTATATAAATGGTAAGGCCATTTTTCTTTTCCCTTCCTTCATGAATAGAGGTCTTCAGATGGAGGCTGGATGATCCCTGGTCAGTGTTTTGTTGTGGGGTATCCTTTTGTCCTTAAGGTTAGATAGCCACTGGTATTGCTAGGAAGATTCGTTAGCTCACCACTATACTTCCCGTCAGTGCTAGATCTATGATCCTATAAGCTTTTCTCAAATTTTAGTTTGTACTGAATAAAACAATTACCAAGAATAGTTTTTTGGTGCTTATATTGACCAGCAAACACTTAAACACAAAAATTAGTAATGCTTTGCAAATATACAAAATGATGACTCAATTATCTACATGCATATTATTATTTACAACTATTTCTTTCTCTAATTAGCCAGTCTGAGAAGCATCATTCTGTCTTCCATTCCATTTCCTCTTCAATTCAATAGAATGTACACTCCTTGGGGGCAGCAACTGGTTCATTTTTGGTCTATAACTCTAAAGTCCAGGCCTTGCATTCAATAAGTAGTTGGAAAATAATTGTACACATTGATGGAAGATCTATGAGAAGAACCAATGAAATTTGTTGAATTTTCCAATTCATCCAGTGTGTTGGTGTGTTTGAGAGACGGTATTGAGAACTGGACATAGAGTCAAGAGTGTGGGTTTAAATGCCACCTAAGTCATTTCCTATGTATAAAACATTTAAACACTCTATATATCAGTTTACTTATTTGTAAAATGATGGGGCTAGACTCTATGATTTTCATAGTCCCTTCAATCTCTATATTCATATTACCTTAAACAATGGCAATCCAAAGGTCAGCATTGGCCAACTATAAGGAATGTCATAGTCCTTTTATATGTAGTCTGTTTTCCTAATAGTGAGATACAAAGTGAATTACAAGGTAGCACATCATGCTAGTTTCTTCTTACGATAAAGGGAAAAAAAGACTTTTGGATAGAAAACTCTAATCAACATGGCAGATATGGAAAAGTTTAATGACACAGTTCTTAGGGGAAATATTGTTTCCAACAAAGTAGGGCCTACACGTGACCTTATTCTCCAGTTTATTTCTTCCTCCAACATTTACTTGCCTTTGAGTAGCCATGGGTCCTGTCATGCTCATTTTATGTGCATGAAATTTAGTTTGCTTTCTCTTGTTAACTCTGAGATATAAGGCTTTAACATTCAACAGTCAGTGATTAACTTAGTCATTAGATCAGGGCTTCCACAATCCCTTATAGGATTTCACTTAAAGTTCCTACCACAGCTAGTTTAGAATAGAGCATATGGACAGAAACACTTCCACAAGTAGTCTGCAATCAAAAGCAAAGCTACATATAGAATCATATCATTCAAAAATGGTCATTAGGGAGTATGCTTGGGAAGGGAGGAAAACATAAGATTGTTGAATTTTTTTGGAACTAAATAAAAGGAAAAAATGTATTATCACTAATAATAAAAATGATGGTTAATAACAACAAGGATGATGACGATGATGATGATAATTGAGAAAGGGAGACTCTTTAGTATTCAGCTGAGCAGCAAAGGGCATTCTTGTAAAATTGCTACTAAAGCCACCCTCCTAGAAAAGCTAAGAAAACAAAGTTTCACCAAACCTTATGTTATCCATTTTTTAACATGAACTGTGACCTCCCTGTCACCTATGCTTTGTGAGTTTTACTACCTCTAAAAAATTCAGAGGAGAAAAAAGAAAATTAGATTTTCTAAAAGTTGTCAGATGTACAAGATTTATCCCTATTCATGCTATTGACATGACTGCTGACATGGGATTTTTTCAAAGTCAGAGTATTGAAGAAATGCCCACCAGCATCTTTCCAGAGCCTTCTATAGGTTTATCCAGCTTTCTGAAACTTTGAATCACTGACTTTGTATCTGGCATTGTGAAAATCGGTGTGACCTTATAGAGGGCAAACCATAGAGGGAATTATTGAATAGATTGATTGAGCATAAGGCTTACTTTTAGATTATGTCTCATTTTCTTAAGTGCCACTTAGGCAATAAATAGACTTCTAAAGAAACTCACAACATGCTAAGTACCTAATATTTCTTCACTCAGTGAGCCTTCTATTTTGGGTGGGTTCACAGTTAAAAAAAAATTAAAAAGTGACCTTTTCTTCTCTACAAGTAATAGGGCTTTATTTCAGGAAACCTGTAACCTACATGTAAAATTAAAAAAAAAAACTTCCCTCCTCCTGTTTCCTTGAGTAATTAGTAATTACAAAATAAAACTCAGCAACAAAATGTGACTGTGACTCTCCTATGTCACTCTCAGTTTTCAAAGGATGGCAACTCTTCAAGGAGACATTATTCAAAATGACAAGGGCAAGGCATCTCTAGACAAGAACCATTAACTTTCAACCCTTTCCCTCTTCTTCTAATGTTTTGTGAAAAATATGATGGTGGAAGATAATTCATCTATCAGATGCTAAGCCTCCCTCCAGGTGCCCATTTTCCCTTTTGGGCTCTTCTAGGCCCTTTCTTTTCACACAATAGGGTGGTCCTTTCAAGCATGGCATCTCTTGACTTGAAAAAGTGAACTCCAGATCAAGAAGAAAAAAACATGGAGCAACCAAGGGAAATAGTAAGGAAAAAAATGATGTGAAATAATTTTTGAATAAACACTGAATCAAGTTTAGGAAAAATTGAAACAAAACAAAAGAATCTCATCAGACCAGAACTAAAAGTGTTCAGAATTTTATGTTCATACATTCCTTTATCTGGTTACCCAAATGACTGATGCCTTCAATGCCTATCTTTTTTCCCATTGTGATTCTCATTTTGCTTATAATCATATAGATGCAGTATAGTAGAATTCAATAAGAGGAAAAAAGAAAAAGAAAGATGGAGTAAGGAGGGTGGTGTTTCTGGTAATCATGTAGAGGAAGTGGAGAGATATATGTCATTTAACCAGAAACAAACTCAATGTTTTATCATAGCATTGCATATTTCATCAATAAGCATTTATTAATTACCTATTATATCCCAGCACGATTGTAAGCCCAGGAGATGGATACAAAGAAGATAAAAGATAGTGCCTGCCTTCAAGGAGCCCCCACTGTAACAGGTGAACACAGCACACTCACACACCAAGAAGCTGGGAGGAGGGGCATGGAGTAGGAGAGAGAGTATCCAGCCCAGGAGCATGTTAAAGTCTATGTTAAAGTCCATGTGGGAAACGATAAAATGGTCACTCTTGCCCTGTTCCTTAAATGGAAGATCTGGGAGAAGCTTTCCAAGTCTCCCCTCTACCAGCTCCAATTTGAAGAATGAAGGGGTGCCAGGGGTAGGGCATAATGAGAAAGTGAATTTCAAAAGTAACTGAATCTGGCAGAAAGATGAGTTTCTGAAGAAAATGATCAAATCCAGAATAGCAAAAAGTAATCACAGGAAATGCAAAGAAAGGACAAAAACAGTCCCTGATCTAGAGGACCTCCCAGACTATATACCATGAAGATATATGCAGTATAAAAACATAGTTAATAGAGAGATGCATTAATGTTAAAGGGCATCAGGAAAGGCTTCTTTTAGAAGATGGGATTTTAGGTAGGACTTGAAGTCAAGGAAGCAAAGAAACAGAGATGAGTAAAGAGAGTACTCCAAGCATTGGAAACAGTCAATGAAAATGCCCATAGTCTGGAGAGCCAATTGATAAAACATTTACCAGTACAAAATGCTGTTTCATTTTATTTTGTTTGCTTTGTTTTGTTTGCTTGTTTTAGAACAGCAAGAAAGCTAAGGCCACTGAATGGCAGAGTACCTGGTAGAGAATTAAATAGATTGTAAATGTAAGATGGAAAATGTTGTGGATAGCTTTATATGACAGGCAGATAATTTTATATTTAATTTCAGAAGTGATAATGATGAACTGAAGTTTATTGAAAACAGGGATTAGTATGGCCAGACCTTCTCCTTTGAAGATTAATTTGATAGATGTAGGGAAGATGATGTGGAGTGGGTTAAGATTTCATGGATGAGGAAACTGAAACATTTAAATTTTTTGATTGCCCAGGGTTACACCACTAGTGAGTCTGAAAAGTAGAATTGGTACCCTGATCTTCTTGAATCCAAGTTCAGTAGTTCTGAAAAGTAGCAATAGGTTACATTTATATAGAGCTTACTATGTGGCAGTACAGTGTTGTGTTCTATAATTATTATCCCATTGATCCTCACAACATCACTGATAGGTGGGTGCTACTACTACCCCCATTTTACGGATTGGATCACTAAAAAAGAAACAGTTATGTGACTTGCTCAGGGTCACATGGTTAGGAAATGTCTGAGGTTGGATTTGTAACTAGGCCCCCTGGACTCCAGAAAGAGGGTTTTATCTACAGTCATCTAACTGCTCTATCTACTACTCAACACTAAGTTTTTTTTTCAAAAACAATACGTTATGCTAAATAATCAAAATAGTACAGATTATAAGTTATCAAAGCTCTGCAAAAGTCCCCAAACTGTGAGAGTTTACTGAGGTCCTACAAGACTTATTATGTATCTGTTCATTTCTTTCACTGCCTAATATGGTCAATTGAATATACTAGATATTTAATAATTTAATAGATGTTAATTAAATAAATCAATGGATGAAGTCAAAATATTGGGAAGTTGTTGATTTAATGGTCATTAGATCTCTAAAATAGTTTCCTCTTTAATCCACAACCAAACACTCTCAACTACTTTTTTCTCTTCTATTCTTACTCCATGATTAGCCACACTGGCTTGAACTTATTGACAGGTATCAGAATTCCAGAGGGAAGCTTTAAGCAAAGGAAATTGATGGTTGTGTAAAGTCAGTGCTTAAGGTTAATTGATGGGTGCTTTTAAAAAGTACTTAAGTAACTGGATTTCTTTCCCTTAGCATTCCAAAGAACTAAGAAGCCAGAAGCACCATTTTCAGAAGTTTCCATTTTTTTTCCCTATATGAAGAATAATTAGTCCACCCCAAATAAGCATTTGCAGTTATTTGATGTCCAGTAACACAAAATACCTCATGTAGAATATTTGAATTTACCCTCACAGCAGTCCTATGAAGGAAAGAGTAAAACGTATTATTCCTATTCAATAAGACTAAAAGGGAGTGTAGCAATCGATGAGAATTCAGCCATAAGATCAGGGAGACAAAGGGACAGAGGCAGTGAAATGGATGGAGGGATCTTCTGGGATACACTAACTTGCCCCCCTTTTATCCAGAAAGAAGATATCAAGACTCAGAAATGTTAAGCAACTCACCTAAAGTTTAATAGCTAGGAAAAAAAACAAAACAAAACATAAAAGGAGCCAGTGTTATAAAATTAAATCCCCTTTAAAACTGCACATACCTTATTTCTTTGTACTTCTGACCTGACACTTCTCCCACACTCTTCCACTTGCTATTTACCAATCATATAAGCAAAATAGTAAAAATAATTTTTCTCTCCCCTTCTCTTGCCTCCCTATCCCTGTGCTCCTCTGAAACTGATCTGGGAGGGTTGAAGAAGGGAGGTAAGGTGGCATTTCAAGGACAGTCTAATTCAGCCCATCACTCCAGGCTACCTGGCTGGCTGTATTTACAACTTTACAAAATGTCAGACAAAACACGTATGCAGACTTTCGTTCATAAAGAAACATCAACACAGCATATATAGACAGAACAATGGAGATCCAAGAATCAGTTCTTTTGGCCGTTAAAATCCTTATCCCAGGTAGATGTACTACCCCAATCTGCTAACATTTTCCTCCCCAGTGTACTGTTTTGAGGAAATCCTGGAGGTGCTTCACCTCTCCTGGAACCCTTTCTTTTGAACTCTGCCCTCCTCACCCTCACCTAGGATTTTCCTCCAAAAGTTCCTCCTATATGACTGGTCCACTTAAGATGAGCCCAACCAATAAGGTACTACTTTTGTTACTGATTTTCTACCTTGCTTGAGATCTCAGACTCGCTTCTTCCCTGGCCACCACAGTCTTCCCTTGATTGGTTCAATTACTCCATTCTGCAAACACTGAGGGCTCAGGATCCTTACTCGCCACTGGGGGCAATCTGAGACTAAGGCCAAGACTGCTTAATCTGAGAAGGAGTGCTCTTCCCAGCATTCTTCTTGGAGTAGCCCCTGGGGCAGTCTTTCAGTTCCCAGTCCAAGCACCAATTGTTATAAATAAGGCCCCTCCCTAAGGCTTCTCCCCATCTAGAGCAAGGCTCACACTGGAAGCTGAAAACAAAAAGAAAGTTCAGAGTGAAAAAAGAATCTTTAATTATGATTCTTGCAAGAAGAAGGCATATTGATGGAGGGAAATATAAGTAGTCTTATGCAACATGACTATTATTATAGTTTTTTGCAAAACCGCACATACATAACTTATATTGAATTGCTTGACTTCTCAGTGAGGATGGGTGGGGAGGGAAGAAGGGAGAAAAATTGGAACTCAAAGATTTAGGAATGAATATTGAGAATTATTTTTGTATACATTTGGGAAATAAGAAATACAGGTAATGGGGTATAGAAATCAATCTTGCCCTACAAGAAAAGAGAGAAGATGGGGATAAAGGAAGGGAGGGATGTGATAGAAGGGAGAGCATATTGAGGGAAGGGGTAATCAGAATGCAAGATGTTATGGGGTGGGAGGAGGGGAGAGATGGGGAGAAAATTTGGAACTCAAAATTTTGTGGAAATGAACGTTGAAAACTAAAAATAAATAAATGTTTTAAAAAAGAAAAGAAGAGGGCATATTCCCTACTATGAGAGAAGTGCTTACCTTATACAATACTTGTGAAATCAGGAAAGTTTTCATTGATTTTTAAGTTCATTCCCCCTAAATAAACAGGTAACTCCCGAGGAAGGCCACAGGAAGACTACAAGTTGTTCAGACTAATGCAAACCCTTTAAACTGTTCCAAATTTGAATTTCCCAACACTCCATCTATTCACCAGGTGAAGCCTCCTGATCATATGACTTTATGTTCTCCTCTCTGATAAGCTTTCCCTCAAATGGCTAGTCAAGTCTGTGCACAAGTTTCTGACTTTTTACCTGACCATGCTAGGTCTCAACTCCGATTAACTGGGAAGAGTTTTAACCCTATGGAAACAAAATTCCTTTTTTGTTTGCCACGCTTCCTTTTCTGAAGCTTATTGTCTTTTACTATATCATGTGGGAATTGTTCTAGTGATAGAATCTTCATTTCTTAATGGCCTACAATGTTCCAGGTAGTATGCTAAGAACTAGAAACAAAACAAAGCAAAAAGTAAAATTTCTTACTCTCAAGGGTCTTACAATCTAATGGGGGAGAAAACATGTAAACAACTATGTATGAATAAGATATGTATATGTGATAAATTAGAAATGATAGAGGGAGGGGCACTAATATAAAATTATGCACTATTGTTGTTCAGTCATTTCTGTCAGATCTGACTCTTTGTGACCCTTTTTGGGATTTTCTTGGCAAAGATGCTGGAGGGATTTGCCATTTCCTTGTCCAGCTCATTTTACAGATGAGGAAACAGGTAAACTGGGGTAAGTGACTTGCCTAGGGTCACCCATCTAGTAAATATCTGAGGCCAGATTTGAACTCAGGAAGAAAAGTACTCCAGCTCAAGGGCCAGCATTCTATTCAGTGTGTCACCTAGTGCCTCCCCCCAAAAAAATTATGCACCAGTATAATTAAAAATTAACCTCTTGTAGAGGATAAGGTTTTTGGGGGAATTAAAGGAAGTCAGGGGAGTGATTATGTGTCAATTAAGATGTAAAGCTTCATACATGGGGATCCAACCAGAGAAAACATCCAGTGTTGACAGATGGAGGTACAGCAGGGGGATTAATGATACTGATCATAGTGTGTGTCAAATGGAAAATAAGTGAAGATTAGTGGGAAAGTAAGAAAGGCTAAGTTATGAAAGGCTTTAAATAACAAACATGATTTCATATTTGATTCTGCAGCTAATAAGGAATCACTAAAAATAATTAAATATTTGAGTGACATGATCAGACGTGTGCTTTGCAAAGACTGCTTTGGAAATTGGGTGAAGGATGTACTGGAGAGGGCAGAGACTTGTGTCAGGTATACCAACCAGTGGGCTATTGAAATAATCTTGGGCAAAATGATGAAAGCCAGTAGCAGGGCCAGTAGCATTGCCAGTGGCAATGTCAGAATAGAGAAGGAGATATATGTGAAAAAGGTACAGGAGCTAAAATTGCCAGGCCTTGTCAACAGATTGAACATGGAGAATGAGATAGAGTGAGAAGTCAAGGGTGGCATTCAGGTTAATGTAGTGACTTTTTTCCCCCCTATTTACTTTTTATGCCTCTCTTGAGATTTATGTTTGAAGACCAATTTTTTTATTGAGCTCTGGCCTTTTCATCAGGAAGGTCCGGAAATCTCTTATTTCTTTCAATGTCTGTCTCCTTGCCTGAAATATTATGTTCAACTTTGCTGGGTAATTGATCCTTGGTTGTAGTCCCAGCTCCTTTGCCTTATGGAATATCACATTCCAATCCCTCCAGTCTTTTAATGTGGAAGCTGCAAGATCATGTGTGATCCTGAGTATAGTTCCTCAATATTTGAATTGGTTCTTTCTGGCTGCTTGCAGTATTATCCGCTTCACTTCTGGAATTTGGCAATGATATTCCTTGTTTTTTTTCAGTTTGTCATATCTTTCAGGAGGTGATCAGTGGATTTTTTTGACGACTATTTTTCCTTCTCGATCTAGGACCTTTGGGCAATATTCCTTGATGATTTCTCGGAAGATATTGTCCAAGCTCTTTTTTTTCATCATGACTTTCTGGTAGATGAATAATTCTTAGATTTTTGTCTCCTGAATCTATTTTCCAGGACTGTTGTTTTTTCCAATTAGATATTTTACATTTTCTTTTATTTTTTCATTTTTTAGATTCTGTTTGATTTATTCTTAATGTCTCATAGAGTCATTAACTTTTCCTTGCCTAATTCTAATTTTTAATAGATTGTTTTTTCAGTTAACTTTTGTATTACCTTTTCCATTTGTTTGTTTGTTCCTTTTGGGCAATCATTTTCTGCACTTAGGTTTTGTACTTTCTGTTCCATTTGTGCAGTTTTCCTTTTTAAGGAGCTGCTTTCTTCAGTGACATCTTTTTTTCATAATTGGCCAGTTTTTCTTCTACTACTCTAATTTGACTTTTAAAATTCTTCTTGATGAAAATCAAAACAACTCTGAGGTACCACATCACACCTATAAGATTGGCAAACATGACAGAACAATAAAATGATAAATGCTGGAGAGGATGTGGGAGAGTTGGAATACTAATTCATTGTTGGTGGAGCTGCGAGCTCATCCAACCATTCTGGAGAGCAATTTGGAACTATGCGCAAAGGGCTACAAAAATGTGCATACCCTTTGACCCATCAATATCGCTACTAGGACTGTATCCCCAAGAGATCATAAAAATGGGAAAGGGTCCCACATGTGCAAAAATATTTATAGCAGCACTCTTTGTAGTTGCCAAAAACTGGAAGTCAAGGGGATGTCCATCAATTGGAGAATGGCTGAATAAATTATGGTATATAAATGTAATGGAGTACTATTGTGCCATAAGAAATGATGAACAAGAAGACTTCAGAGAGTCCTAGAAGGACTTATATGACCTGATGCTGAGTGAAAGGAGCAGAACCAGGAGAACTTTGTGCACAGCAACGACCACAGTGTGTGAGAGATTTTTCTGATAGACTTGGAATTTCGTAATAACGCAAGAACTTCTTTAAAAAAAAAAAAATCCCAATGCTGGTTTTCTAAGGCAAAATGCCTTCCACACTCAGAGAAAGAAATATGGAAGTCATTCGCAGAATGTAGCAGATCATGTTTGTGTGTATGTGTGTTTTTGTGTATCATGTTTTCATTTGTTATATGATTTCTTCCATTTATTTTAGTCCGCCTACATAGCATGACTATAGTGAAAATGTACTCAATAGGAAAGTATATGTAGAACCAATACAGAATTGTATGCAGTCATGGGGAGGAAGGGGGGTAGTGGGGGGTAGGTGGGGGGGGATAAAATCTCAATTGTACAGCAGTGATTGTTAAACATTAAAAAATAATAAAAAAAATAAAATAAAATATCAATAACTTGTCAAAAAAAATTCTTATTGAGCTTTTCTAAGAATGCTCTTTGGGCTTGAGACTGGTTCATATTTCCTTCTGAAGTTTCAAATGGGAGTACATACTCAATGCTGACCTCTTTGATATTCGTGTTTTGGTCTTTGTCCCCATAGTAAGATTCTATGTCTTTTCTGGTTTCTTTCTGCTCATGATGATTGCCTTTTCCTTGGCTTTTAAGGTGGATCTCTCCTTCTGGGGCACAGGGGGTTCTGTCCCACAGTTCTTGTGCTTGGAACTTGAGGGTTTGTGTATTGTGATCTGTGGTTTTTTGAGCTAGAAGCTAAAATGCTGCAACTTATCTGGTGTTGAGCTGGTTTATGTGCCAAAGCAGAGTCCAGGTGAAGTTTTTTTCTGATTTTACCTGTAGTTACCCTGGAGCTTGATGTGTTTGATGTGGGAGAGGGCTGGTCTGGCCAAAGGAGGCCTCCTCTCCTGTGCTAGAGCACAGGCAGGCTCAGTGGTAGATGAACCCCATCTCTGATAGTGTCTTCCAGATTCCCCTGGCTGTCCTGAGGCATGCCAGGGTCCTGTTGTTGGAGCTAATGAGATCCAACCCCCTGGGTCTCATGATCTCCTCCTGGTTCACTGAGGTGGGGCTGTCTGGGACAGCTCTGGTCCTACACTGGTTCCCTTTAGCCACAGCAAGAGCGACACCACTTTGTGATTTTCCTAGCCTCATGGGCTAAGAGACTGTTTACCCCTTTAGCTGATCCCATGGTTCCAGGATTTTTCCTTGGGAAATATTCTCTGTGTTTTTCAAGGTCAACAAGGAGAGGGGAATAGAATTTATAGAGCACTCCATTTTGCCTCCCTGAAGTTCAAGTAGGTGACTTATAGACATTTAATCTGAGGGCTAATAGTCTCAGGAGTCATTGTTGCTGTTACCTGGGATTCTGCTCCTCTGTTTCACTCAGTTCCATTGGACCCCCAACATGGATTGATGTGTTTGAGAACCCACACTGCTTCAGAAAGCCAGGTGATTCCTGTTCTGCTTCACGGTTGTGGGGTCTGTGCTGGCACAGCTTATGCACTGTGAGCTCTGCACTCCTCCACCCCTGTGCAACAGATCCTTCCTGCCAACCTCCCAGGCAGTCCTGGACTGGAAGTCTGACACATTCTGTCTCTTATTGGATTCTACCAATCTAAAATTTGTTCTGATTCTGTTTTTAGAGAATCTGATGGAGTTTGTCTTACAGCTTAGGTGATTTCTTATCTCACTCCACCATCTTGGCCAGAAGTCTGTACACATAATTTCTTATAAGATTTCTAATTTCTAAGAAGAAATTATTTTTTTTATTACAGAGTAGTATTCCTTCCATCATATTTATATTCCACAATTTGTTTAATGAGTCTCACAATCAGTGGACATCTATTTGGTTCCTATTTCTTCTATACATTCCCTTCAAGAGAAATAGCATAAGAAACTGTAAAGATGATGGATTTCTACTCAGAGGATCTGAATTCAACTTCTGGCTCCATATGTTGGTATTTTGATAACCATAAGAAATTCTACACTTTGTACAACTTCCTCATATTTAAAATGTAAAAATTGGATTAGATAAACTATAAGACTCATAGTGCTAGTAATATAATATGACTTTATTGTTTCTTCATTTTCATAGAAGCCCTGGAATTCTTTCAAAAAATATTGTTCCTTTTTTTCATGATAGTTGTTTTCCCATTGGCATCCTCTTGTCACACATTCAACTCTTTTTTTAAAAAAATAAGGGCAACCGTAAGAAATAACAAATCAGCTATACCTAACAAGTTATGCAACATACTACACCCATAATTTCTTACTCAGCTACTGCTAGGGAAGGTATGTATTCCAATAATGGTCCTATTGGACTGAAATAATTATGAATACAATGGATGAATGTTTCTAAATATTTTTATGATATGTGCTATTATTATTATTATTACTATTACTCAGTTTGAGTATCAAGATTCTCTAAGACACTACCAAATCATATTATTTACCAGGGGGAAAATAAATATTTCCCAACTTCTATTCTCTGGAATTTGTGGGACCATGGCTATATTGCAAGTAGTCTCTATCATTAAATGAGTCAGTATAATAAAGAAATAATCACATTTCTTGTGTAGAGAATAAATGATTTCTCATACATTTATGTATTACTGCTTTTATAATTCATATTAAAGTTGTGGTTGATACAATAGAAATTCATTCAAAAGAGCTTATTAATTCATACATTATATATATATATATTTTTTTTTGGAAAATGCATCTTATCAATCAGTGGTCAAAAACACACTACTGCAGAAATAATTATCTAGGGCTTGATAAAAAGTCTTTTCATTCATTAAGTGAGCTTCATACTTGAAGAGATTGGAAGTGATGACATCATTATTCATGGTTTTTGATGAGCTACCTACTCCCTAAACAAGGTATTTCCTAATCCCCTTGGGTGTTAGTTAATTTGCAATCTAGTTACTTTGTATGTCTTTTGTATTTTGTAAATCTTCTTACCTAACATATTCATGTCTTTTTGCCCCACCTTCCCCTATTGTAGAATGTAAGTTCTTTCAGGATGGAGACTATTATTTTTTTTTTTCCTTTGTGTCCTAGACACAACACCTGATGGTCTGAGGAGAGTGGACTTTGCAAAATGTTGTTGTATTGGAACAAATGAGGAAATAGAGTTTCCAAGGTCTGAAGTGACTCCATTTCTAATTCTTCCTTTACCATTCATACACTCTCTTATTCTGTCTTTCAATTACTTTGGAGACACAACTACCTAGCTTTCTGGCACCATTCCGTACATTTGCAAACTATTGGATCAAGTGGAGCAAAAAAAGATATTCTGAAGAAGCAACTCCTAAATCCTCCTTCCCTTTTTAATATATGAAAAAAAAATTGGAATGAAATACAGCTCCACTTTAAATGAGCCAATTTTACTAAAACTATCTTTGTATAATCAAGATAAGTGTTAACAACTTAATTACAAAGCATTAAAAATCTGAGAGTGATGTCAGTCCATTAAACACTGCCCAGATTATGAAAGACTTTGATCAATCGTACATATTAGTAAAGGAAAACTGCCATAAAAAAGAAAGCTTCCTGCTGATATTGTACTTTCTTTTATTTGAAGAATTTTTTTTTTTTTTTTTTTTTTTTTGGTAAAAGGGAAGTTTACTAGTAGTGATGGGGGTATAGTTCTGAAAACCTTTCCTGCCCCCAACTTACTCTATAGTCTGCCACATGGCCCTGGTGTTCACTTGTAGTTCATCTCAGTTTAATCCTTTTAACTGCCTTTTCATTGTGGCCCTAATTGTCTGCACCTGACCCCAACCTACACTTCCATTCTGTTCCCAAACTACTTGACCTCTCCAAAATCTTCCCTGCAGTCTTTTCTATAAAAGGTCCATCTTGCCTCCATTAAAGTGCTCCTATTCCTTAAGAATCTGGTCCTCTTGTCAATGCAAGTATCATAATAGCTCAGATTCCTTAGTTTGGCCAAAAGTGTGGTTTCTTAAAACCTCACCCACCCCAACTGGTATTCTAATAAACCTTGTCCCTTAACAAAAGAAGGCACAGGTCAAATTCACTTGAAGCAATACCCACACTGTTTTCCCTTGAATTTCAAGGGTTCCCAACTCCCCTATACCTCAATAATAGAAGCTTCCTGATTATTTTTAATCTGTAAATTTTTAGCATCACTTAAAATTGTACCTGAAACCACTGCCAGATATATTTATAAAATCACATAATTCTTGAAATTAGAATTTTCATTAGTCACATATCCCACTTGTGAAATAAATCATCAATTTGAAATTCTAATTATTCAATTAATTTATTACCTCATTCATACTTGTTACTCCCTCTAATTATGTATTTGGTAACCCATAACAGCTTACTCACCCCATATGATTTATATCCTGGTCCTTTCCCAAATCTCCTTATTGGATTCACCTTATAGGACTCAATCTAGACTTTTAACCTTGATTGGGAAGCAGTACAGTATAATACATTCATCAGATTATTCCCTCTTGATGCTTGACTAATGTATGCCCTTCTTTGAGTAGCCATTTACTAAATCATATGGTAGAGTACAGAGTGCTGTTTTTGGCATCAGAGAATCTGGCTTCTAATTCAGTCTCTTAATAGTTACAACATTTGTGACTATAGTAGCCAGAATTTAACAAAGGACAGAGTGGGGCAGTTCTAGTAAGATATTCTTTAATAGCAGGGGCATGTGACTTCGTAACAAAGAGTCTAATGGCAGACCTCCATGTACTTCAAAGACTCCAAGCTAGGGCCAACAGTGTCTTTTATACTCAGTCTTTCTTCTGATTGGTCTGAAAGTACATTATTCAGACCTGCCCTGGCAATCCTGATTGCTAGACAGGAGGTGGACCAAGACCACTTTCTCTACATTTCTTCATCATTTGGAAGAAGAGGACTAACTCTCAGGTGGGCAGATCAATCTACAGCTAAAGAAAATGTCTTTCAAATGTGGCTGACTAACTCCTCTTTGGCACTTAAGGAATGGGATGTTAGCTGGTTTAAGAAACCCAGCTTGCTTCTGGCAAACTTGTCCAGAAAAAAAAAAAAATTAGGCCATTTAAACACTTTTTTTTTTAATGTCTTGGTCTCCCCTTTTTTAAACCAGGTCACTCCAAATCTTGATGAAGGGAACAGCAAGGGCAAAGGGACATGTCCCTTGGGGAGCTAGCTTCAGCTGTTTTCTCTTTATACAGTAAGCAAAAGTGTGGGTCCCTGCCCAGATAGAAGCTTTGGGGGGTTAAGAGTGCACTACATCCCTCAGTTGTAATAGGAGAGGTCTCTTTTGAGCTAGACTAAGGGATAGAAGATGTGAACAGAAAAGGGAATATTATAGATTGATATTTAAAATCAAATGATACAGTATCATATGAATTTTCATCATGACCTTAGATAAACCATATTACCACCCTGGGTCTCAGTTTCCTTATTTAAAAATGAGAGCAATGGTATAAGTGCAGAACAATTTATAACAGGTTTTTTTTGTTTGTTTGTTTATTTTTTGCGGCATCAAAGAACTAGAAAATACAACAGTGTAGAACAAATTGGGAAGTAGCTGAACCATTATGCTTGAGGAATGGGATGGAATGCTACTGATTTGTAAGACTTGAAAATAAAAGAGGAGTAAATTCAAATACAGGAATACATAAAATAATTTAGAGTGAAATGAACACAATCAGGAGAATCATTTATAACAACGATACTGTAACTACAAACTTCTTTGATGGATCAATGAACTCTGATCAATACAACCATAAACCATGATTCCAGAAGACTGCTGGTGAAGCATTCTCTCCACCTCTTAAGAGAAATTTTGGACGTATGTAGCATGATTTTTTTGGACGTAATCAGCGTGGCAATTTGTATCCCTTTGCTATGCATTCTTGCCACAAGCATTTTGTATGTTTTTTTTCTTCTGAACAGATAGTGATAGAAAAAGATGCATAGATACAGATAGATAGATAGATAGATAGATAGATAGATAGATAGATAGATAGATAGATAGATAGATAGAATCTCTTGAGAACATACTCCAGAACCTGAAAATAAGTTTTAGAAATATACATACATACATTTTTATGTATATGTGTGTGTGTATTAGGTTATTTGACAGAAGAAAGAGTAAGACAAAGACACTTCTCAAGCCTATGTGAGGTTTATTTTATATAGAGTTCAGACAAGATTACTCACCCACAAATGGTATTTAGGCAATTTCAAGAAAAGTACAGTTCCCAGATATGCTTATCTGAGATGTAGATTATCAGGTAAGTACAAACATTCATTATAATTTGGGGAAGGCAAAACACAATCTTTGGGTGCATTCAATCCAAGACTTAAGTAGGATCTAAGTGGCTTGATTCCTTAAAGGATCTCCAAGATGAGCCTTACCTTTATTGTGAATTTGAGTTTTCAAACAATTTCTAGACACATAGAACGAGGTTCAAGCAAAACATATATATATATATATATATGTATATATGTATATATATATGTGTGTGTGTGTATTTGTATAGTATGTTTTCCCATGACGGATAGACTGAAAAACAGATGAATAATAGATACTTCCTTGATTAGTCTTCTTGACTTAGATCTCTCCTCACTGTTTTCAATCTTCCATTCTATTATTAAAGTCATCTTCCTAGAACTGGTCTGACCATGTCACCTCTCCACCCCAAGCCTATTTAATAAACTTCGTTGGCTCTCTATTACCTCCAGATTCAAATATAAAATTCTTTGTCATTCAAGGCACTGCATAACTTATCACTACTCACTCTTCCAGTCATTTTAAATTTCCCCCCTCCTCACAATGTACTGCTTCTGGCAATCCAATGACACTGGTTTCTTTGCTGTCTTTTTGGGGGAAAGAGGGGGTAAAACCACTCCATCTATCTCCTGACTAGGGACAATTTTACTGCCTCTCTCCCATTCCCAAAATTCTCTCCTTCCTCATTGCCACATCCTGGCTATCAGGCTTCCTTCAAGTCTCATATAGAATCTTGTTTTCCCCAATATTTCCCTTAATTACAGTGCCTGCTCTGTATTGATTATCTCCAATTTATCCCACAATAGCTTGTTTGTGTGTTGTCTCCCTTGCTGGACTGTGAATTCCTTGAAAAAAAATTTTTTTAACTTTTTTTTTTGGTATCCTCATGCTTTCCACAGAGCCTGACACAATAGAATAGGTGCTTAATAAGTGTTACTGACTCAGTGATTGGTATTTTTGAAAGTTATGAACTGAATGGGTTGTCATGGTCAAAAGCCAAATAATATAGTGAATAGACTACTGATGTTGAAATTCTCAGTTTGTGGTCAAGCTAGTCCTCAGAGAGTAAAAATAGTCTTTTGCAAGCTGGAAAGACTTTGTTCAAAGTCTTTCTAACTCACTAAAACCTTCTGGAGCTTCAATCTTCTGATATAATATTTGAGAAGATAGTCACTCCTATACCTTGATGATACAAAAAAGTAGAACTTTTGGTACTTTTAAAATAAAAGAAATAATGGAAATACAAAATCAAACATTTTGCTTAAATATCCTTTAATGGCTGCATCAAATTTTCAATTTTTCTCTATAGTTAAACCTGTTTATAAAATTCAGCTCATTTTGTACTAGATATGTTTTTATACATGAAAATGGACTGAATCATAATGAAGGCCAATTTGTGATTTCACATGAGAGCAGATCTGATGTTTTTAAATAGCTGAATGGGTTTTATTTTGCATGGTTTTGCTTTGGGCATATTGGGATGCCGTTATAACTTCCATGAATAGAACAAGAAAGAGGAAACTTAAGTCCATGAATTGACTAAAATTAATCAAAAAAGACATATCTTCATAGAATATTTAAAAATACATAAAAATGATACTGAAGGAACAATTGTTACCTTTAACCTTAGACGACTTGGGGTAGAAGTTGAGTTATATAAATAAACTGGCAAAAATATTTACTGAGTATTCAACATGTACACTTGCAAATGTAACTGGTAGTTGTTGATGCCAATCAATAACACCTGAATGCAATGTGATTCTATTCAGCTCATTATGTCCAGACACAGACTTTTCCAAGAAAAACAGTTATCAAAGCTTTCAGTCACATATATCACCATTAGAGTAATGAAAGTCATCTTTGTGAGCCTTTGTTTGCTGTCAACATGGATACAAATCATATAGACTGAGTGACTACAATTTATGGTTGAAGTGGCTCTGAAACTCTTCTCAGACTTGCTTGATATCCAAGCTATCCCCACAGGCTGTATTTTTTGACAGCACTTTTTGTTCTTTATCGTGAGCAAGTGACTCCCTTTTTCCTTTTATATCCTTGAGGTACTAATAATGATAGGGAAAGTCTATTTATTCTCTCAAGAAACTGCTTTATCACTTCTTACAGGGATTCCTTCTTTCATTCTGACCACAGATATTTCTTAGGGTTTGATAGCTAGCTTCTGCCACAACTTGGTCTTACCAAGCAATGCAGATAGCAGCCCAGGCATGTCTATCCATTATGTGTGAGCTTGTCCATGCCTTCCCATAAGTACATTCAGAAGAGTCTGCCCATCCAATGTGCTGAAGAATTTCCTTAAAATCAGCATTAAGATTGCACACTTCCTTTTCGTTAACAATAAAAGGCCTGTAAAAAGCTTAGCAGATCTTTTCCACTTTAAATGTATTTGTTTTCCTCCTTCCAGTTTTATCTTTAAATATCTCATTAGATAGACTAAAAAAATGAATTATTCTAGTATTATCTAGGTACACTTTTTTTTTTTTACACAGACCCAGAATTTCTCTTTATTAGGAATCTAATCTCCATAATAATGTAGATCTAAAACTTTTGTGCAATTTATAGCCTTAAAGGGCCAGGGTGTATTTAGACTGTAGATAACTTATCAAATAGCCAATGTGTGTCCCAGAAGAGACTGGGATGTTGTAGTCTTCTTGACCTGAATGTGACCTTTGTTCACTGTATTATTCTGCTTTTTAGAATTCTCAATACAAATGAAGTCTCCGGAATGATAAATTTGATCCAATGAGGGTGTGGGGTAATTGAAATCCAATAAGCGTTCATTACTAGTCTATTAGGGGCAAGCCATTATGTTATGCTCTCTGAAAGCCTTTGTCCTGGAAAGACTTATTCTACCTGGGGAAACACAATGCACACCAGTAAGGAAATGCTTGACAGTGCAAGTTCTGAGAGTAGAGACCCCGGTAACAACTAGCGAAATCATTAACACAATTGCTTTCCTGCTAAAGATTTCACTACCATTTACAAAGTTCTAGGAAAGATCTCATGCCGAGATGACCTTTGTATCCCTCTGCCTCCCCCTTCCTATGTTTCAATATTTAATGGTGACTGAATTCTTTTTTCAAAGTTCAAGTCTTAGTAGAGAAGCCATATTCTGGTATTTATTAAAGTGGCTGGCACCCATATAATCATAATGAATGCGTCATGCTATCTCTGAATTGTAAATGGGAATCTGGTTTGCTAGTAAACTAGAAGGAGTAAATATTTTCTAAGAACTCTCTTTGCTAGCTAAGGTTGTATTAGTATTAATTTCTGTTAGATTGTTCATATAATTGACTTATAAATGAGCTCAATCAATAAACAACCCTGTCTGATTTCCCTGATATTTCAAACAGTGTTACTGGGATGAGTTTAGTCGTTTTACTAAATAAAACTTTAAACTGCAGTTCCCAGCAACCACATCTGCACCAAGTACATTAAAAATAATGACGAGAAGCATTTCACTGCATGGGCTCTAGGGAACCAATGTGCAAGTGTGTAATTTTCTTTGTAGCCTAAATTAATACCTGGACATTTTGAAGTTATTTAGTAGAGTATAAATCAGCATTCGAATCTTATTAGTACAGGTCTCTCCTCCCCGCACCCCCCCCCAACTTTCTTTTAATTACACTTGTTTCAGTGAGCAACAGAATACTTCAAGTTTAATTTGAATATTAAACAGTTTTATGGCAGCATTTTGGCTGCTTGTAGTGAACTCCATTTGAAATTATAGGCCCAAGTTTCATAAGGCTTTTTAAGGAAGTGATTAATTTTTTGACTGGAGTGGTTTATACTATGTGAGTCTCATTACTTTGCTATTGTTTAGACCTGGATGTTGACCGGTTGCCTTCTTAATCAGTTTTATGACTTCTCTCTACTCTGTTGCCAATCAAAGGAAGAAGGTTTAGTAGAAAAATAATACAGTGAATTAGATAGAAAAATGAAATGGGAACCAGGAAGACCTGCCTTCAAGTCCCACACCTGACACTTTCTGAATGGATAGATCTCGGGCAAGTTGGTTAATCTCACATTGTCTTATGCAATTCTCTGAAGCTCTAAGTTACAGAAAAATTGATGGCCTGCATTGGTATGGGGAGTTTCCTTATTTTGGGAGTTTCTTTTACCAGTGAAATTATAAGTCTTCTTCCTATGCCTTAAAGGTTACAAAGCTCATATTTATAACATAATAAACCAATAGGTGGGAAGGACCTCAGAGGCCCTCTTAGATAAACTTCATCTTTTCTTTTTCTTTTTTTTTTTTTTTGTGGTCAGCTTTTTATTTTTATTTATTTTTATTTGTATTTATTTATTTTAGTCAGCATCCATTTCCCCAAGATTTTGAGGTCCAAATTTTCCCCATCTCTCCCATCCCCCCATCTCAAGATGACTTGCATTCTGATTATTCCTTCCCTTAGTCTCCCCTTCTGTCACCCCCTCCTGTTCCCCTCCTTCTCACTTTCTAATAGGGCTAGATAGCTTTCAATACCCCATTTTCATACATCTTATTTCTCAGCTGAACGTAAAAACGATTTTTAACACTTGTTTTTAAGATCTGAGTTCCAAATTCTCTCCTTTCTTCCTTCCCCATCCACCCTCATTGAGAAGGTAAGCAATTCAATATATGCTATACATGAGTAATTATGCAAAACACTTCCATAAAAGTCATGTTGTGAAAGACTGACTATATCCCTTCCTCTTTTTATTTACACATGAGGATCCTGAAGGGAAGGGACTAGTTCAAGGTTACAGGGGTTTAAAGCAGAGGGCTATGATTCAAACTCAAGTTTTGGGACTCCACATCAGAAATTTCTTCTACTGCCTGAGGCAAATACTTGGCGTCTTGTTTATTTTCCACTAAACACCTGGATTTTATTTTCTAATAGTCAATTGAATTCATTGAAATTCAATAAACATTTATTAATGGTCTATTAGGAGCAACACACATGGCTAGACCCTCTGACAGCCCATGTCCTGGAAGGACTTATATTCCATCTGCAGGAATAACTATGCATAACAGTAAGTAAATGCTTAACTTTGTAATTTCAGAGTGTAGAGAGCATGATAACAACTAGGGAAATAAACAAATGTGCACTTGAGCTAAGATTTGAAGGAAATTGCTCATTCTAAAGGGGGAAGGGGAGAAGAGAATGTGTTGCAAGCATGTAAGACAGCCTGTGAAAAAAACTAATTAATAGGAGATGGTCAGTTAAGTTACAATTAAAAGCTTGGATTTTGTTCTCTAAGAGTGCATTCAATTCGATTTTTCTAGTAAACAATTTGGAAAGAACCTATTTACCTCCAAAACAATTTAACTCTTTCTAAAGATGAGGTTTGATCCCAATAGCCAGAGTATGTGTGGTAGAGAGGAAAAGGACCTGAGGAGAAATTAGGATGTGTGTAATATTTGGGAATTTTCACCAGAAGCTTGTTTTATTCTAAAATGTAGTTTGGAATTATCTTCCTACAGCATATACAAGCCAGTCAAAAGATGAGACCTAGAAATAATTTGGGACTGGTGAAGTTTATCCTATATGACAATGCAAATCTCCTTTAAATAATTCTTTTTCCCTATTCTGTGATTGACTTTAAGAGATTTCCTCACGACTACTAAGTAGGAGAGAGGCAAGAGTCCAGATCTTCTAAGAGAAGGTCAGGGTTCTATTCAGTGTACAATATTCAAGTCCATTTATAGCTAAAAATACTTTCTCCATGGAAAATATGCATAAGCATTCACAAAAATACTAATGAGAGGATATCTGCTTTCATCAACCCTAGTATCTTTCTCCACTGAAGTAGATCCCATTACATATAACAACTCCATCTGAAGGAGCCTTCTGAAGGGAACAGAGGTCAAGTGATCAGCCTACGGTCACTTGTGTAACAAGCATCTGTAGGGAGATTTAAGGCCAACTCTTCCTCAATCAAAGCTTGGTAAATTATCACATTGTTGCTATGTAAATACATATAAGGACATGATTTGACACTTAAGCATTTATGAAACAGTATCTTTGATGGTTTTCCATTTGTTTCACTTCTCTACCTCCTGCCAGATAAGTAGACTTGAAACTCCTTGAGAATAAGAAGTTTGTCTGACACATCTATATCTTTAATATTTTTTTTGTACCATACTGAGCCCAGAACCTTTCAAATAGTAAAGACTTAACAAAGTTTGTTTCATAAATGTTGAATAATAGCGGAGCTTGTGATGTGGAAAGAATATTCAATAGGATAGAGGAAGACCTGGATTTGAATATCGTGCACACTAACTTTTAACCTGTATATTCTTCATCTTCATGAATTCAAATCTATCCTCTGAAACTGTGTGAATCTGGGCAAATCACTGAAGCTTATTTGCCTTAGTTTTCTCATCTGTAAAAATAGCTGAAAAAGGAAATGGCAAACCTTACTGTATCTTTGCCAAGAAACCCCCGAATGGGGTCATGAAGAGTTAAACTGGGCAAAACTAAAACAACTAAACAACAGCAAATATTTAAATAACAAATAACAAGAACAATTCTCCATGTCACAAAGCTCTGAGCATCTGTTCCCTCACATATAAAATGAGTGGATTGGACTACAGGGTCTCAAAATTCTAAATCTGTGGTCTTACGAGCTCTGATCTTAAAGACAGTGAGGTATACAATGGATACAGTGATTGACTCTGAGTCAGGAATAACTGAGTTTGAATCCTTCCTCAGTCATTTAATAACTGTGTGATGCTAGGTCTCTTAATCTCTCTAACCATAGTTTCTTCAACTTTAAAGGGGCTTCAAATTAGCATGTATCCTACAAGTTTACTATATGTATCAAATGGCAATATATTTAAAGAACTTTGAAACCCATTTAGTTCAGTATAAGTGCTATCATCACCATTATTATCATTATGGTCATCAATAGTAGACGCTCAATGATTGATGGCAATTCTGATTTCAGTTTGGAGTCTTCAAATTTTCCTTTCCTTAAAACAGGCCACTGAATTTCATTTTCATTTTTCTTGACTAACTTTATGTACTATTAACCAAAGATGTAGATATGATTGATCCCTCTTAT
The DNA here is from genome assembly GCF_028372415.1 of Notamacropus eugenii. Classification (NCBI taxonomy): domain Eukaryota; kingdom Metazoa; phylum Chordata; class Mammalia; order Diprotodontia; family Macropodidae; genus Notamacropus; species Notamacropus eugenii. Next base: position 445,863,734 of record NC_092874.1, read on the forward strand.
CCAACAAAAAGCTGTTTTGTCACATAAGTCTGACTAATCTTGGATAGAAGAGGTAGCCCTAGATTTTAATCAAAAGATCAATAAACATTTTTTGTCTCATATCTTCCTCAATATGTTATTAAACATGTATGCACAATTTCAGTGGCAGGATTGTTCAGAAAGTCAGTAATGTATTACATATCAGAGATTAGAATGTGCCTCAATCTTCTTATACTATGAGAAGCATTTTCTTCAGCAACATAAAGCATGAGAGGCAAAACTCAACTATTGGCACTATATCTGTACTGTATTCAAATCCTGATAATACTGAGATATGCTTTCTTTTTCAAGGGGGAAAGGGAAGACTAAAGGTTGTAGGAAAGTTGAATATTAACTGCATGTTTTATACATCTAATCTTTTTAGCATGTGGTTAATCAGTGTCATTGAAATAATTCGTTGATAATTTGATGACTGACTAAATTAACTGCTTGAACCAGCAACTGGAACTGATGACTTCACACAATGTCAGCATTAGATCTACTCCCTTTGTGAAGTTCCCTTAATGTTTTATGAGCACTGACTCATTCAGGTCTCAAGAATTTCCATTTCAAAACAGGTCCTAGTAAATTCTGAAGTCTTCATTCTGCCTCATTAATTGAAACTGTTAAATTTATTGCAATCCTTCCAACTGAAGAAAAGAAAAACTAAGGCAGTTTTAATATCAGTTATTACTGCAAAAATCTGTTTTTTTTTCCTTTGAAATGTGCACTATGTTCATAAAGGTTAAATAACAGACCCTGATCTCAAAGACCTCACAGTTTAATGGATAGATAGAGTCAACATGCCAACAACTTTGTGTGTGTGTGTGTGTGTATGTGTGGGGGGACATAATTTAATATGGAGATAATTAACAGGTGAAAGGTACTAGCATCAAGGGAGATAAAGAAATGTTTCCTTGGGCAATAAGATTTTAACTGAGAATTAAAGGAGATAGGGTAGCCACAAAGTAGAGATGAAGAAGAGTGTTCCAGGCATAGAGGACAATCAGTGAAAACAAAGAGCCAGAAAAATTGTTCTGGGCAAAGCAAAGAGTCCAGTATCACGGAAACTCAGATTATGTGGGAAGATATAAACTTTAAGATGACTGGAAAGGAGAAAGAAAACAGGTTATAAAAAACATTATAAGTCAAACAGAATTTTATATTTGATCCTGGAAACAATAGAGAAACAGTGGAGAAGATTGCTTATAGGGATGACTTAGACAGTAAATAAACATTTATTAATCATCTATTAGGGGTGGTAGAGCCAAGATGGCTGAGTAGAAGGATAGGCCTGCTATAGATCTCCCCCCAAAGACCATAAAATCCCGGTAAAAATGACTCTAAACAAATTATAGAGCAACAGAAACTACAAAATGACAGAGTGAAAGAGATTTTCAGACCAAGGCATCCTGGAAGGCTGATAGGAAAGGTCTATTGAATTAGGCTCAGAGCAGACAGCAGCCCAGCCTTGACCATACAGTGTGGCAGGGAAAGGACTGGAGCAGGCTTAAGGGTGTGGAATCTACAGTAGTAGCTGCAGTTCCCAGGTTCCTCAACCTACAAATGCCAGAGACAGTTTCAAAGGTCAGTAAGAAAGCTCTTTCACCTGGGTGAGAAGGGAGCAGGATCCTGCCCTATCTCTGGACTCAGGTGGCTGTAATGTCAATTTTTGGAGCCCTCAGCCTAAAGACCATGGGGAAATCAAGGTGCTGATCTGAATATCAGGCCTGAGTGGCAGCCTTGAAGTGAGGAGGTGCACTGGCATGGTGGAGCTGGAGACAGTTGTGGAGAGGGAACCCTACTCACAGATCCTGGGCAGAAAAGCTTGTGGTCACTCCCAGATCAGAGGGCAGACAAGGAGAGGAGTAAACTTCTTTCCTATGATTGTGCCACCTTGAAAGAACTGAGACTTTACAGGTCCCTAGAGTATACCCTCCCTTGATAAAGGACTCAAAAGTCAAGTAACTGGCTGGGAAAATGCCCAAAAGAGGGGAAAAATATAAGACTATTGAAGGTTACTTTTTTGGTGAACAGGTATTTTCCTACATCCTTTCAGATGAGGAATAACAAAGAATAACATTAGAGGAAGACATCAAAGGCAATGTTTCTTGATCCAAAACTTCCAAAATAATTTTGCAATGGTCTTAGTTCATGGAAAAGCTCAAAAGAGATTTTGAAAATCAAGTAAGAGAGGTGGAGGAAAAAATGGGAAGAGAAATGGGAGTGATGCAAGAAAATCATGAAAAATGAGTCAACAGCTTGTTAAAGAAGACCCAAAAAATGCTGAAGAAAATAACACCTTTAAAAATAGACTAATCTAAAAGGCAAAAGAGGTCTAAAAAGGCAATGAGGAGAAAAATGCTTTAAAAAGCAAAATTAGCCAAATGAAAAAGGAAGTTCAAAAGCTCACCAAAGAAAATTGTTCCTTAAATATTAGAATGGATCAGATGGAAGCTAATGACTTATGAAAAACCAAGAAATTTAAAAAAAAAGAATAGAAAAACTGAAGACAATGTGAAATATTTCATTAGAAAAACAATTGGCCTGGAAAATATATCCAGGAGAGACAATTTAAAAATAATGGGACTACCTGAAAGCCATGATCAAAAAAAGAGTGTAGACACTATCTTTCATGAAATTTTCAAGGAAAACTGCCCTGATATTCTAGAAAGAGAGTGTAAAATAAATATTGAAAGAATCCACTGATCACTTCCTGAAAGAGATCCAAAAAGAGAAACTTCTAGGAATATTGTTGCCAGATCCCAGAGTTCCCAGGTCAAGGAGAAAATATTGCAAGCAACCAAAAAGAAACAATTCAAGTACTGGGGAAATACAATCAGGATAACACAAGATCTAGCAGCTTCTATATTAGGTGATCAAAGGGCTTGGAATATAATATTTCAGAAGTCATGAGAAAAGTATTAAAACCAAGAGTCACCTACCCAGAAAAACTGAGTATAATACTTCAGGGGAAAAATGGTCATTCAATGAAATAGAGGACTTTCAAGCATTATGGATGAAAAGAACAGAGTTGAATAGAAAACTGGACTTTTAAACACAAGAATCAAGAAAAGCACGAAAAGGTAAACAGGAAAGAGAAATCATAAGGGATTTACCAAAGTTGAACTGTTTACATTATCGCATGGAAAGATAATATTTGTAACTTCAGACTTTTCTCTATATTTGGGCTGTTGGAGGGATTCTATACATGTAAACAGAGGGCACAGGGTGAGTTGAATAAGAACGGATGATATCTAAAAAAATAAAATTAGGGGGTGAGAGAGGAATATATTGGGAGGAGAAAGGGACAAATGAAATGGGATAGTTTATCTCTCATGAAAGAGACAAGAAAAAACTTTTTCAATAGAAGGGAAAAGGGGGAAGTTGAGAAGGAAAACATAAAACTTACTCTCATCACACTTGGCTTAAGGAGGGAATAACATGCACACTCAGTTTGGTATGAAAAACTATGTTACACTACAGGAAGGTAGGCAAGAAGGGAAGCAGTGGGCTGTGAGGGGGGTGATAGAAGAGGGGACAAATAGGAGGAAGGACAAATTAGAAATAAACGCTTTTATGGAGAGACAAGGACAAAAGAGAGAATAGAATAAATGGGGGACAGGATAGGATGGAGGGAAATACAGTTAGTCTTTCACAACATGACAATTATGAAAGTCTTTTGCATAATTACATATGTATAACCTATACTGAATTGCTTGTCTTCCCAGTGAAGATGGATGAGGAGAGAGGAAGGGACAGAAGTTGGAATTCAAAGATTTAGGCACAAATGTTGACAACTGTTTGCGCATGCAATTGAGAAATAAGAAATACAAGTAATGGGGTATAGAAATCTATATTGCCCTACAAGAAAAGAGAGAAGGTTGGGATAAGGACCAGAAAGGGTGTGATGGAAGAGAGGGCAGATTGGCAGAAGGGGTAATCAGACTGCATGGTGTCTTTAGGTGGGGGAAGGGGAGAGATGGGAAAAAAACTTGGAACTGAAAATCTTGTAAAATGAATGTTGAAAACTAAAAATTAATTAATTAATATTTAAAAAAAATAAACAATTATCTCTTATGTCTTAGATACTCTGTTACTCTGAGGACACAAATATAAAGAAAGATAGTCTTTGCCCTCAAGGAGCTTATAACCTAATGGGGGAGACATAACAAAAGGAAGCTGAAAAGCAAGAAAGTAAGGAACAAAAAGGTTCCCAATGTGGGAGCATGGTGGAGAAGTCAGTCAAAGAATTACCAAAAGAGTGTAGCCAGGTGAGAAATGAGATGTAAGAGCTAAGCTCTTTCCTTGAATTAAGTTTAGAAGTTCATGGTCCTAGCCTATAATCAAAGAGGGATAGCATAGTAATTAAGAGGTGTACTGAAACTTATAAGATCTCCCAGGATGGTTAGATTATGCCAATAATGAGCTTCTTGTGGCATGGTGAAGAAGCCAATCAGGGAATTTCCATACTAGTGCTGCCAGATAAGAAAGGAAAAAGTGTCAGACTTGGGTTTAAGATGATCTACTTCACAGCTCAGTGGAAAGATGTTCTGAAGGAAGGAAATACTTGAGGCAGGAAGAACAGCCAGCAGGATATTACAAGATTCTAGGCATAAGATGATGAAGGCCTATAGTACAACTGTAGAGGTGGCAGAGGGGCATAGGATGTGTTCAGGGATGACCAGTGCCATGGTGTGATGGCTGCTGAACCTGTGTTGGCACTCTTTCCATTTTTGATCTTCACCTGCTCCACCCAGCTCTCACCTGTGACGCCAAGAAGTTGCAGCATGTAGAGCGACCATACTCCAGTAAACCATTTCAGCAGATGGGCCAAACCAGGTTGAGGCTAACCAAGGATTCTCAAACCCATTGGTGAGTTAGGGGGCTGCCTATCCCAAGTCTATAAAGACTCCCTGTGGTGGAATGGGCAGATGAGAACAATTTGTTCCAATGGCCATGAAGGCAACTGAAGCAGGCAACGTGGACCGTTTAGAGCTTGGTTAGACCCTGAAGACATCAAGATTATCCACTGCAGCCTAAGCCATTTCCAGCTGTCTTGACTCTGTCCTACCACTGGACTATGATGGCTTAGGAGGAGAGAGTTAGGTTGACGACTTCATGCCACTCTGCCTCACAAAAGTCCAATTTATGCATGAATCAAGACAACACCCATGCCATTTTACTATTATGCCTCAAATTTCTGTGGTGACAGGCAAGTGAAGACACAGCAGGTGACGATACACTGGGAGCTGTAGTCACAACCCTGCACACAGGCAACCCAGGCCATAGGGTTGTTTCCCACTGGAAGCAGCAGTGGGACTCGGCAGCTTCTTGGTGTATGAGCAGTCTTTTAAGGATTACACTGCTCACCTCCTGGTGTGAGGAAGGGGTTAGAAAAGGTGCCCTAAACATTGTCTGCTTATCCATCCCTGGTTTGATTGCTGTGGCAGGTGGGGAATCCCACTATATGGTCAAAACATAAAAAATGTACAAAATGTACAAAAACATCTGCAAAGATGATTCCACTCACCATCAGCACATGGAAAGTGGGCACACTTATAGACAATACAAAATCTAGTAGACTTGAAAGACAGACTGCTCTTTTTGCAAGAGAACTCAACAGGTATCACATCCAAATAGCAACCCTGAGTGAAACAAGGTTGACAAATGAAGGCCAGCTTACTGATGTTGGAGCTGGATATACATTTTTCTGGAGTGGGCACAGTGAAGGGGAGCACCATCAAACTGGCATGGGTTTCGCAATCAAAACTAATCTAGTCAGTAAGTTGGTATGCCTGCTAAAAGGAGTGAATAACAGGCTCATGACAATGTGATTGCTAGTCGCTGGAAAACCTCATACCATCATCACCAGTGCCTATGCTCCCACTATGACAAACCCTGATGAGGTCAATGAAAAATTTTATGAAGACCTAGAGACCCTTATCATCAATATGCCAAAAGAAGAAAAGCTTATCATTCTGAGTGACTTTAATGCTAGGGTCAACTCAGACTACCTGACTTGGAAAGGAGTCCTAGGGAGGAATACAGTTGGAAACAGCAACAGCAGTGCTCATTTTCTGCTGAAGACTTGTGCATTGCATGACCTTTTTATCACCAACACTCTTTTCCATTTACATAAATGCAATAAAATGTCATGAATGCACGCTCGCAGCAAACACTGGCATCTAATAGACTACATAAGGAGAAGAGACAGACAAGATGTGAGAGTGACAAAGGCAGTGAGTGGTACAGAGGGCTGGACTGATCATAGACTTATCCTTTCCAACCTAAATATTCACATTCATCAGAAGTGCAGCCCCCAAGGCAAAATGACTACCAGAAGAATCAATGTCAATAAATTAGAGCACTTCTCTGAAGGTGAACAGTTTGTTGCTAACTTGGAGGGGAAGTTGAGCCAACACACAGTTGGCAACAGTGGAGCCGAAAAGGAGTGGGCAGCTTTCAGAGATTTGGTATACAGCACTGAATTTGCTAATCTGGGTCAGAACACTCATAAACATGAAGACTAGTTTGATGAAAATGATGGGGAAATTCAGACGCTGCTAAATGAAAAACAAGAACTCCACAGGATATACAACCAGTATAGGTCATCCACCTCTAAAAAGACAGCATTTAATTCCATCAAAAGCAAAGGACAAGTGAAGCTTAGAGAGAGATTCAGGATTCCTGGCTCAGTAAGAAGGCAGATGAAATTCAGTTTTATGTTGATGGTAAAAATCCAAAGTGTTTTTATGATTCTCTGAAAGCTATTTATGGACCAACAACCTATGGTGCATCACAACTATTCAGTGGTGATGGAGCCACATTGATTAGTGATAAGGACATGATCCTAGAGACATGGGCTGAACACTTCCATAATGTTCTTAACAAACCATCATCAATCAATGTCGAGCTCATTGACCATTTACCTCAGGTTGAAGTCAGTCCCCCTTAGCTGAACTTCCAACTGAAGAAGAGGTTTTGAGGGCCAATAGGCTCCTTTCATGTGGCAAAGTACCTGGCACTGATTCTATTCCAGCTGAGATTTACAGGGTAGGGGGACTATTGTTCATACAAAAGCTGACTGAAATTTTCCAGGTTATATGGCAAGAGGAAGTTATCCCCCAGGACTTCAAGGATGCTTCCATTGTCCATCTCTATAAAGGTACAGTGAATAGATTGTCCTGCAACAATCACAGAGGGGGTTTCTCTCTTAGTCATTGCTGGAAAAATTCTTGCTAGAGTTCTCCTTAATAGAATGATCCCTCACCTGGAAGATAGTCATATACTTAAGAGTCAATGTGGCTCCAGAAAGGGCCAAGGAACAATTGATATAGTGTTTGCTGCCCGACATCTGTAAGAGAAATGCCAAGAGAAGAGCACAGGTCTGTATACAACGTTCATAGATCTGACCAAGGTCTTTGACACTGTCAGTCATGAGGGTTTATGGGAAATTATGTTAAAATTTGGCTGCCAAGAGAAGTTCACGAGTATTGTACACCAATTTCATGATGGCATGTTTGTCCAGGTTTTGGATAGTGGATAATGCTCTCATGCCTTCCCAGTCATCAATGGAAGGAAACAGAACTGTGTGCTTGCTCCTATGCTTTTTAGCATGGTGTTTTCAGCCATGTTGTCAAATGCTTTCAATGATTATGAACACGACATCAAGAACAACTACTATATTGATGGTAAGTTCTTCAGTTGGAAAAGGCTACAAGCCACGACTAAAGTGGAGGGAGTGTTGGTACATGACTTTTTGTTTGCAGATGATTGTGCACTCAGTGCAGCCTCTGAAATTGAGATGCAACAAAGTGTGGATCAATTCTGTGCTTCCTGTGCTAATTTTGACCTAGCAATTAACACCAAGGAAACACAGGTGCTCCATCAGTCATGACCACACTATCCATATGTGGAACCATCAATTACAACAAATGGAGAAGTTTTGAATGCTGTGGATAAGTGCATTTAACTTATTTGCCAGGGTTGCACACATGGCCAATGAGGCTGATGCACACATTACCAGAAATAGCTCAGTGTTTGGGAGGCTCTGAAGAAAGGTTTGAGAGAGAAGAGGTATTAGATTGACTACCAAACTGAAGGTCTACAGAGCCATTGTGCTGACCTCATTGTTGTATGCCTGTGAAACATAGACAGTCTACCAGTGCCATTCCAGGGAAGTGAATAGCTTTCATTTGAACTGTCTTAGGAAGATTCTGAGGATCACTTGGCAGAATAAGGTACCAGACACTGGGGTCCTTGCTCAAGCTGAACTGGCTTCAGAGAGTGCACCTCTGATGGGCTGGTCACACTGTTCACATGCAAAATGTACTCTTGCCAAAAAGACTATTTTATGGAGAACTCACATGGGGCAGGCAATCAGGTCAGAAGAAGTGATACAAGGACACTCTCAAGGTCTCTCTCAAAAACTTTGAATTTGACTGTGCAACATAGGAGACACTGGAACAGGACTACTCAGCATGGCATGATCACATCAGAAAGGGTGCTGCGCTCTATGAACAAAGCAGAAGTGAAACAGAATTGATCTTCTTAAAAAGCGGACAACAACCAAGAAGTAGCAGAAGAGAGAAGAAGGAAAGAAGGAGGAAATGTCAGGACTTAGCAACTAATTGGACATGGAGGTGAGAGAGTGTGGTATCTAGGATGACACGTAGGTGAGTCTTAGTGACTTGGAGCATACTGATACCCTGGGCAACAAGAGAGGAATTAGGAAGAGTAGAATGCTATTGTTGTTGTTTGAGAGGAGATGAGGTCAGCTTTTTGATGTTCTGAGAATCAAATTCTTACACAGTATTTAATTTGACATATCTAATAGTCAGTTGGAAACATGAAATAGAAAGTCAAAAGAAGCAAGAGCTGGACAAATAAACCAGAGCATCATTTGTATTGGGATGATCATGAAATCCATGGGAACTGACAAATCAATAAGTGAAATTCTATAGAGGGAGGAAAGAGAACCAAGGATAGAACTTTGAAAGATACCTAGGGTCAACAAATAAAGATCCACCAAAGAAGACAGAGAAGTAGTCAGTCAGATAGGCTGAAGATTAGGACTGTGAAACTAACATTATGAATTAGGTATTAATTGTTTACTGTTAGAACTTGTCTTATTCATATACACATATGACTTCATTATATGGCCACCATAGAAATCTCTACCCCATTCTCTCTCTCTCTCTCTCTCTCTCTCTCTCTCTCTCTCTCTCTCTCTCTCTCTCTGTCCCTCTGCATATAGCTATATCTATATGTCTCACATCTTATAGTTTCTGATTAATAGTAATTCATAAGGCCTTTGAGGAAAGCATGAATTTCTATAACATATATATCTCTAACAACATTGTTTTATCTTTCCTCTAGTGAGACAGATAACCACCCACTTATATTCTTTCAGATTTTGTGACTCTTACCTATGTCCTCCTGTAAATTCTTAATAAAGGGAGGGTGGAAAGGGAAACACCTAATATGAAAACAGCCTTCCACAAAAACAATGAAGTCAATCTGTACCAGCCATCTTGTCCTTGATGCATAATTAGCCCATTCCCTTTTTATATTACTGCACTTGTGATACAATTATATGATGTATAATTCTTTAAAATATATTACAGCCTATTATATTATTTATATTATTTATCTTTGGATGTTAATTCTCTGGAGATTGTGAAACACCACCATACATTAACATGTAGCTTTAGTGGGGAAATTGGTGTTACAATTATGTGGCTTTTATTTAATGAAGAAATTTTGAATGAAGTCCCCTAAAATACCTTATAAAATCACAGCTGCATGCGTAAGCCCACTTTCTTCCCTCTACTGAAGTGTGGACCAAACTCATTGTCTACTTGTAGAGTCTATTGATGATATATTTACTAATGGATGAAACCTATGGAATGTCTATCTAAATTCATCTAGGCATCAGAGATAATTCAAATAATTATATCATTATTTTTAATGATTTTATGTTTTGCATTATGTTAATGTTTTCCATATTTTTAAATGCAGAGTGGTGATGATGATGATGACAAGGTTTAAGGGTTCACATAATTTCTATGAGTAACTTTTCATGAATACACAGTAGTTTCAAAGAAGGCCTAAGTTCCCAAGATAGGAATCATTTGTTATTTTTACTATTTTCTGATTCTCTATAAGAGGAGAAAAAATGGAGAGGTTTCATATGCTTAAGTGTAAATGGAAAATATGCTTCATAGAAACAGGATCAGCATAAGACAGAAATAGATAAGTTACAGTAGTTAATGGTAGTTTTGTGCAAAGGATTTTTGATGCTTAAAGTGGCAAGATTTCTTGCCAAAAATCTGATTCTTCAAAGCCTCAAAGCAGTTGGAGCTGCTATAGTAGGCAGAAGTAATGAGCCACCAGGCAGCTGAGGATAGCAAGCCCCAGACTGAAGCTTACTATTTCTCCTCAGGGTAAAAATGAGAGCTGGAGTTAGATAGAGTAAACAAGTTTAGAATAAATTTAATCACAATAAAATAATGTCATTTCTTAATGGTAAATCGGGTGTTCCCAAAGTTTTTAAGTCGATTTTAGGCAATTACATGTACTCATAGTCCCCAACCTGTGCAAAGAAAGCATATATTTTCTCAGTTCTTCTGAACTAGCTTGGAAAATAGATTTTAAAAAGCTGCTACTTTCATAGTGGTTTAATATTTGCCAAGTGCTTCACGACCATAATTTCATTTTGCCCCCATAACATCCCTGGAAAGTAGGTACTATTATTATCCCATTTTACACGAGACTACTGAAGCAGATAAAGATTAAGAGACTTTGCCCACTGTTCAACATCACACAGCTGATACATGTCTGACTCTGAGACTTGAACTCATGCCAAACTGACTCCAGTCACAGTGAATTATCCACTGTATCACCTTCTCAATTTTGCTTCCCTTTTTTGTGTGGGGAGGAGGGTTGTATCCATTTATGCTGTTGTTGTCCTTGTATATATTATTTTCCTACATGTGTTTGCTTCACTCTATATCGTTTCATGCAAATCTTCTCATTCTTCTCTGTATTCTTCACATCTGTCTCTTCGGAAACAATAATATTTTAATACATCCAACTATCACAGTCATTTAGCCATTCTCCAATGAATGAGCATTTTCATTTCTTTCCAGATACTTTGAAAAGTATCATAAGAAATGTTTTTGTTATATAGAGGGGCTTTCTTTCTGAGTAGGACACTTTCTCAGAACATTCCTATCATTATCCTTGAGGAGAGGGAGGCAGGAATCCATGCCTGCAATCATTGGCTTAGTGAGTTCAAGGACAAAATGAGTTGATTAAAGGAATGCCTGAAGTCAGAGATAGACAGAGACACATTATTAACTATTTTAAAGCGGATTTGTTGGAAGAGAAAAAAGAAAAAAAAATGGATTGTATGAATAGAATTTATAGAAAACATTCGTAGACATCTTGAAGAATAGTTCCTGAAAGCAGAGTGACATCATTAGATTCATTTTTTTAAATATTGTTTTTTCTAACTGCATATCAAGATATTTTTTAGCATTTATTTTTTACAAGACTTTGAGTTCCAAATGTTTCTCCCTCATTCTTCCCCTTCCTACTCTCTTCCTAAAATGATAGGCAATTTGGAAAAATGACTTCCAGAAGCCAAGATGGCAGAGTAAGCAGGAAGCTGCTCTCACTCTCCCTTGTTGATCTCTTAAAAACCCCCAGGAAAAGAAAAAACAAAACAACCCTGGAACAGTGGAGACAACAGAAAGACAGAATGTAGTACTCTTCTAGGCCAGGAGGCTTGGGGGATTAACAGGAAAGGTCCTGCTCTGTCTGGTAGAAGGGCAGCAGTACAGGCTGGCAGGTATCCCAGCAAGCGAATGTCAAGCCCCATTAAGTATGAGTTTGTCCATGCTTGCTGTTGTTTTGCTCATCTGTTTTGGCTTTTTCCTCTTTCTTTTAAACTTGAGTTCTGCTCCTGGCATGGAAGGAGCAGTGTCTCAGGCTTCTTGTGCCAGGAGCTGCAGGCCCAAGTTGTTTACCTGGTGCTGCACTGATATTGCCCTGAGGCCCCCAGGAACCCTCAATTCTGTAACTGTGTTGAGAGGGTTGGGTGGGACTGGGTGGGGACTGGGTGGGGACTGGAGTTACTGGATGCCATAGGGGTCTGGCAACTTAGTAGGTACTGAGCTGGGGTCCTAGAGGTGGTGTCTGGTGTGTGCTAAAGCTAATGGGGGTTTCTGCATTTCCTAGGGCTACACTGAAGTGCACAGTGGTCTGGGTGCTAGAGGCGGCCTGTTTGCCCAGGGCTATGCTGAAGCATGTGAATTTTCTCATAGGCATTCTGGTCATTAGAGCTGGAGTGTGCCCACTCCCCTGGCTATGTTGAGGCAAATGGGGGCTCCTGGTATTGATGTTTGCCTACTCCACTTCACTAGGTCTCAGGATCTCTCACTGGTTTACTAAGGTGGGGCTTGCCACTGGCTTGTTAGGATGCTTTGAATCCTGAATTTTGCTCCCCTTTTACCCAAGTAAAACAAACTAGTTACGTTCCAAGTTTCTTGGGCTAAAAAAATATTTCACTACATCTTTTTTTCTGTTTCTAATGTTCCAGGATTTGTTTAGGGAACAGTTATGGCTGTTTGGAGGTGAATATGGGAGAGTTATGGCTATTCACTGCTTACTCTGCTGTCTTGGTTCATGGAAGTTTCATTATTAAGTTCTTAATATGTTAGAATCTAACAGTTAGAATCGGTTTCCATAGTCGGTAAATAGCTAACTGTTTTCAAACCATTTCAAACCAAACCATTGACTGGCTGCTCTTTTTGCAGAGCTGTCATGTGACAGCGAATGGCTGAACAATGCAGGGTACATGAATGTGATGGAATGTGATCATAGTGTAAAAAGTGAAAGGACTGGTTTCATAGATATCTAGGAAGACAAACTGATACAGAATGAAGTAAGCAGAATCAGGAGAAAAATTTTATAATAATATTACTGTAAAAACAACTTTGAAAGACTTAAGAACTCAGATCCATGCAATGGCTCAAGGAAATAATTAGAAATACTGAAATGAAATCAAAAGAGTGAAAAAACAGAAAATCTAAGGTATCTACTAAGGGGTGCAATGGATAGAGTTCCATGCCTGGAGTCAGTAAAACCTGAGTTCAAATCCAGCCTCAGTCTTTTACAAGCTATGGGACCTTGAACAAGTCACTTAACCTCTGTCTCAGTTTCCTCATCTGTAAAATGTGGATCATAGCAGCACCAGCCTCTGAGGGTTGTTGGAAGGATCAAATGGGACAACAGGATTCCAGAGGTCTCATGGTAAAACATGCTGCAATACTCCCAACAGGAAGCTGATGGACTCAGATCACTGATTGAGACATGACCATTGTTTTGCTGTTTTGACTTTACTTATTTGTTCCAAAGGCTTTGTTTTTCTTTTTTTTTTGCAGTGGATAAGGGTAAGAGAAAGAAAAGGCAGATTTGGGTTTAAAAAAGTTCAGTTTTTAAAAAGCAAAATACTACGTTCTCTCCACTTAGTTTAAATTTATCTTATTTATTATTGTTGTTGATTTGTTTCAGTTGTTTCTGACTCTTTATAACCCATTTGGGACTTTCTTGTCAAAGATAATGGATTGATTTGTTGTTTCCTTCTCCAGTTCATTTTAGAAATGAGGAAATTGACCCAAGTGTGGTTAAGTGACTTGCCCAGAGTCATACTCCTAGGAAGTGTGTGAAGCCAAATTTAAACTCAGGAAGATGTGCCTTCCTGATTCCAGACCTGGCATTCTATCCAGTCCACTTTAACTTTTTGCCCACAGCCGCAGTCACAATGATTAATTAAAGATGACAAAGTGTTCTGGAGGTGCAATTCCCTATATAAGTCATAAATGTTATTCCATCTTCATATTTTTTCTTTTGACAGTATATGCTTTAAGGTATATGGCAAAGGTTTAAAAAGCCCCCTGATATGGAGCATGGCAATTGACCCAGAGTTCTTAACCTTTATTTGCACCTCGGACCCATTTAACCATCTGATATAGCCTATGGACCCATGTGCAATACATGTTTTTGTTCTGTTTCATTTCATAATGAAAGGAACAATTAAATTTCAATTAGATGTTGGTGAAAATAAAGATGTATATTTTTATCCATCTAACTTTACAATTACCCTGCTTTAGAAATCTTTTAACAGACTCTTTGCTTTTATATGAACCCCAGGTTAAGAACCTTTGTATTATCCTTAACATGTTTCTGGCAATACCATTAGCAAGCAGCTAAATTACTATTGATTTTGTTGAGAGAAAAAGTCCCTGACATCAATCTGATGTTATTTGTTTATAGGGTAGTTGTTAGTTATGACCTGTAACTATTAGATTAGTCAAAAGGCAATATGGCTTCAATACCTGAATCATATTCTTCAGGGAATGGTGTTTGTATTTGAATTTTATACTGTAACACCTCTTGCCTTCTCACTCCAAACCTTGGAATGAAGGAAGAAGTTGGCTTCTCTCAACCATACCAAATCTTTAAATTTTGTTTTGTTTATAGCAAGTGAAAAGTAGGGTAAAAGAGCTGGAAGGAGGAGCAAGATACTGGAAAAGTCAAGGGTATTGCATCATAGCAGTTGACTACAAGTGGCCAACTTTTGCAGAAATGCCCATGAAAGTAGTATAAAAATTACACAAGAAAGCATGGAGTAGGAATATTTTGTAGATAACCAGCCATAGGTCAATGACACAAGAAAGAAATATTTTGGTTGGATAAGCCCAATTTCATATCCTGTCTCGATGACTAAGTTGTGAATAGGCAATCTATAAGTAGTGATTCTGTTGCTTGTCTGCATTTATGAGAGTTCTTGGAAGACTATTATGAATAAATGTATTGACCCTTATCAGATATATCCACCTCATCCAGTGGAAACAATTTTGGACTGAGAGTAAAGACACTTACTTGCTATTTAAGACTTTGTCACTATCTCTGTGATCTGGGGAAAATCTTGTGACATCTCAGTCTTAATTTTCCCATCTTTAAGATATAGACTTTGGAGAAGAACATATTTCACATGACCTAACTCTAAGTCTCGGGCTATAATATTAAGCCAAATATAAAGTATAATTTAAAATAGAAAACCAGACAAACTTCACTTGTGCTTAGATTTTTTTTTCTATTTTGCAAACCAAGCAACAATAACAACAATAAAACATTAAGTTCCCATTAGATTCAAAACACTGTCACAGTCAAGGGAAAAAAAATAGTGAGCCTTCCCTTAAATAACTTACATTCCACTGAAGTCTAATTCAACAATTGATAAAGATTAATTTTGGTTACCTCTTTAAGTATTGTGACTATGTCTCTTTAAGTAGTGAGATGCTATGTGAACAATTCTGCTCTCTCTTTAAAATAACTACCTAATTACTAGTTAATATTGGCTAACATTCATTGAATAGTTGGTATAGTTGGTGTAGTTGGTATAGTTGGTATTAGTCATGTCTGATTCTTTCTGACCCCATTTAATATGTTCTTGATAAAGATACTGGAGTGGTTCATCATTTCCTTCTTGAGATCATTTTATTGATAAGGAAATTAAGGCAAATAGGGTTAAGTGATTTGTCCAGGGTCACATAGCTAATAAGTCTATGAGGTCAGATTTGAACTCAGGAAATTGACTCTTTCTCTCTTCAGACCCAATATTCTATCCACTGAGCCACCTAGCTACCTTAGTAACTAGACCATTTGGTTAAAATGATTGTAATAGCTGTGTCTTAAATTACCTTTAGAGCAGCTAAGTGGTGTAGTGAATACAGTGCTTGGCCTAGATTCAGGAGACTCATCTTCTTGAATTCAAATCTGACCACAGACACTTGCTGGGTGATTCTGGGAAAGTCACTTAATCCAGTTTGTCTCAGTTACTCATTTGTAAAATTAACCAGAGAAGAAAATAGCATACCATGTCAATTTCTTTGCCAAAACAAAAACAAAAAACCTCAACAAATGTGGTCATGATGAGTCAAACCTAACTGAAATGACTGGACAGCAACTTATCTTTGGAAAATATAAGTATTTCTAGACAGGAGAGAACGAAAAGAAAAGATACAGGGAATACAACTATTTAAAATAGCTATTAAAAGTAGCAGTGATTTTACTTTATTGTAATGTAAAACTAGTTAATCTGTGGTCAAAATTCTAAAAGGTTTTATTTAAGAAATTTCCTCCACTGCTAACTGTGCCTGCCTGTCATGACATATGTTCTTTTAAATAAATGAGGTGAAGAAATAAACTGGCTTAGGCTTCTTTAAATTATATTAGTTAACCTCAGTCATTCTATTTAATATTTTCAATAAAACTATTTGTATATTTAGTTCTTTTAAAATAAAATACTTGTAGTATAAATGGTGAATAAAACATGCAAACAATAATAATATTAATAATAGCCTAATTATCCTTTTGATTTTGGATTATATAATTACTCTGAAATTATTTGCGTAACTTTTTAAGGGCAAAGTATTTTGTGAACTTTTTTTGGTTTAAAATTAGAATATTTCTAATCCACTGCATAGGAAAAAGTAGTTGCTACACAGCAACTCAATCATGACAGCGTAATTTCAAGTAGGTCCTTCTCAGTGAAAGTTCTTGGTTTAGCCAGAAATTGTACTTACTATTTCAGTAACATTTCTACAGTTATTAAGCAATTCTAACACCAGATCAGTTTCAGAACCATGCTGATTTGGTAAGATACTCAAAAATAACCTTCTCCTAAAGGAAATTTGTAATGGCAGGAAAACATCCGGCAGCTTGACAATGTTATCATAAGGGGGAAAAGCATGCTGATTGGCTAGATAAAACTGTGAGGTTGAAACATTCCTCAGAAGCATGCTGTATGTCCACAAAGCTCTAGTCTAGATTGGGTTGCTACTTTCCCATTCAATCATCTTTCTCAACTTTGCTTAGAGCCATAAGAGAACTAGATGAATTTCAGAATCATGCCCATGCCAAAGTTTCTTTAAAATCATTTCCTTCTAAAAGCAAGTGTGGTACGGGCACAGAGAAGGTGAACATTTCACAGCTTATAGAATCTTTCAAATAAAAAATGTATGAAGTTACATCTATAGCAAATGGAAAACAGAAACATTTGAAGGTAAGACAATTTTAGAAACGGTTGATCATACTTTAGAATTTTCTTTTAGCATCTTTACTGGAGCAGTCTTGTCTTCAATAGTAGTAGTCAAATGGAAAAAAAAGGAATATAAATGAAATACTTCAGTAATCTGAATAGAAAGACTGCAAGCATGCCATTATAACTTTATAAAATTTAGTGAGAAATTCATATAATTTCTACTATCGTAAAGTTACTCTTTTGTCAGAAGTTTGTGTCTCAAGAGAAATTTAAGACAAGGGGAGGGGAATACAGAGAAATAATAGTTCTGTTAGCAAAGAAAGATCTTTTATAAGAAATTTCTGTAGGGTAAAAATAATGGGAAGCAAAGGATTCCTTTGACTTAACAGGTGCCCCCTTAGTTTTAGCAGAAGTGGACTTCCTGAAAACTCTAATCAATGAAAGAAGATCTTGATATTTTCTCTGAACAAACAGAAGGAAATGCTTGAAAAGAGTAGTATTAATTTAAAGGACATTTGAGTCAAGTTTACAATGGAGATTTAAGGCAATTACTGACATAATCCAGGCCAACAAGCTTTGGCCTATAATATCCAGGGATTATTTTTCCTTCCTTGAATGATCTGGATAATTATCTCAATTCTTCCCTTCATTTTAAAAATGAAGAGCTTTCTTTAGCAAGTCTGGAACTGAGTGAAAGAATTACTTCTCTTTGGTGCCAGGGCTAACAATACTCTCTACTAGGGAGCTCATTTTACTTCTCCGGGATGTTTCTAGGCTAATGAAAAGATGTGGTTGAAGAAGAATGTATCAGATCACTGACAGCATTTTCAGTATCAATGGCAATGCAGCTACTGAGGCAAAAGACAAAGATTCTAGTTTATATCAAATGCTTAATAGATGCAAGTGATTTTTAATTACCTAAAACATCTTTGTAGCTTGTATTTAAATGCATATTTTACCTTCAAAACTTAATTTATCATGTCGTTTGCTAACATATTATCTCTGATAATAAATATAAGCACAAAATATCCCCACACTCAATGTGAGATTTTTCATTTGAATATGGTGGAAGAAGGATGTGGTGAATAAGTTTTAAAATCAGGTTCTGATATTTTGAAGCAATTAAATGAGAATATTTCAAACAGCTAGCAAATCATTTAAGTGACTACAAGATGAACTTTAGATTTTAAAGGAAATGTGAGAAGTTATTAGGTACTGTTGAGAATGTCATCAATGACATAAAAAAAAAACAAAAAACAAAAAACAAATGCGGGGTTGGGGGGAGATTTGTGGCCTCGAGGCCACAGGTGGTCTTCTAGGTCCTTTTGAGAAAAGGCTACACTTGATGACCTTGAAGGCCACATATGGCCTCAAGGCTGCCAGTTCTCCACCCCTGAACAAATGTATGCCATGAGGAATACAGTAATTTGACCTGTACTTTATGTCTAAATGAAACAGAATGAGAATAAGATGTCAGTAAAGGGATTAGATCCATTTAATGTGGTTTAAAGATAGGAGGAATTATTACTAAGTTACATGTGAGAAAATGCATGGAATTTAGAATTAGCTTCTCAATTTTTTTCTTTTTTTTAATGAAGAGTAGTGTGATGATTCAAATAATAAACACTTACTAAGTTCATACTGGTAGGTAGGTGACACAGAGGATAGAGTGTCAGGCTAGAGTCAGAAAAATTCATCTTCCTGAATTCAAACCTGTCCTCAGACACTAACCACATGTGTGACCCTGGACAAGTCATTTTTCCCTTGTTTCTCTCAGTTTCCTCTTCTACAAAATGAATTGGAGAAGAAAATAACAAACCACTCCAGAATCTGTGCCAAGATATCACTAAATGGGGCCATTAAGAGTCAGGCAAGACTCAAAAATGACTAAGCAACAAACTGTGTGCCAAGGACTATATCTAGTACTGCAGATACAAAAAAAGAGGCAAAAAAGATAGCAGGTGAATGTTGGTTTAAGGAAAGTTATAACATTTTTGACTGTGTGAAGTATGCTTAAACATGAATAATCTGAGGTAGTCTAAAGTAATATAAGCTATTTCTTTCAAAGAGATATTTAGAAAAAGAGAGGGCAGGATTCAGGCAAAATCCTGGAGAGAATAAGACTAAGCACCATTGCCTCTTGCAATCTTTTGCAATTGTTTCCAATCAAAAATGAGTTGCTTGACCAAATGACCTAATTGATGGAGTTCTGAAAATGGAGGAAGGACCTAGGTTAAAACATTGCCTCCGAATTTTAAGATCTTTGAAGAAATTGTTTGAATTGGGTATTAGGTCATGTTGTATTTATATCCCATCTATAGCACTTGCTTGCTGTGTGACCATGCACAAGTCTTTAACATCTCTGAACCTCAAATCCATCATCTGCAAAAAAAAAAAAAAAAAAAAATTGGGCTTGGACAAGATGGTTTCTTCTCTGTTTTCTGCCTCTAAATCTATGCTACCCTCATAGAATTTAGGCCTGTTGAGACCACTGTCATTTTTTTCTTTATATCCTTCATTCCTTGCACAGTATCTGACATATAGTAGGCATTTAATGAAAAATTAATTATTGATTGATTCTATGATCTTATAAATTATATTTTGTGTCTGAATATGTTGAACAACCATAAAGTCAAGAGACATAATGAGGAAAAGTGGAGGTAGTAAGGATTTGTCTATGGGTAAAAATATATGCTGTCATATGCATAAGTGAATATGTTAGCACAGGACCAGACCTAGATAATGACCTTAAAAAAATTACCTTTTCCTTAAATAGTTAAACAAGTAAATATGACATTGAACAGCGGACATTATATAATGTTAAGAGAATATCCCTTACTTACATGATCCTAAAGATTAAGATTTGGTTAACAAGAAGTTCTCAAACAATCATTAAACACTGGCAATTTTTCTAGACATTGTTCCATTATCCTCCTACCCAGAGGATGGTACCTTGGACAACAGAAGACCTCAAATTCATACTTTAGAAAAATGGAACTGAGAAATCTCAGACTGAAGAATACAAGGGGGAAAGCAGGACTGAGTTAAGAATGAGAGCTGATTTGAAGCAGTTGAAGGAATTGTATTGGGAAAAGGCTGAGATTTTATTTTGACCCCTCAGGGAAGAAATAGGAATGATGAGGCAATGTTGAAAAGAGGCTTAATGTATAGAAAGAAAGCTTGTTAGTAACTGATTGGGCTATCCAAAAGCTGGCTTCTCTGGAAAGTAATGGGTTCTCACTGGAAAAGTAAAAAAAAAAGTAAAGCTAAATGACCACCTGCTGAGTGTGTTGTAGAGGGAATTCTTTTATATTTATGGGCTAGATTAGTTGGCTCTAGGGTCTCTTTCCAACTCTGCAATTTTGTAATTCTCTGACCTTTTTTCCATTACCTATGAGTCTTGAGATCTTAACCTTGAATTAATATTTGACTCTGTGAGTCAATTAATTTTCCTTAATCTTAATCAAAATTCCTTTCCTTAATCAAAACAACACTTTATCTGTACTAACAATAGACAAGAGGAAATTAGCCATAACTATAGATAATACATAGAAAGTAGCCATAGACATTCTATTCCTGTACTTCATTTTAGCATGGAGTTGACTCTGAATTGTTAAAGGTGATGCCCCCAAAGCACAAACTTTGGTAAATTCTATCAAATGGAAAAATTTCCAGAATAACCTTAGTGAACACTTACATACTGGTTAACTGAGTACCAGCCGAGATTGTTATGGAAGGGGTTATGATTGAATGTTAAGTGACAAATGTGCACATACATGTAAACATGCATATGTATCTATCTATATGTGTGTATATGTACACATATATGTATATATATATATACATACATATGCATATGTACACAAATACGATCTATGTGTGTGTATATATATATATAATACATACATGGATGTATATACATATATACCTATCAAACATAAACATGCATATGTGTGTGTGTATGTTATATATCTATACCTATCATTTGTCTACAGTCATCTGTTTATCCATTCCATTTTTCCATCTACCACAGCAACTATGAAATGATTAACTTCAGGTACTGCTTAATAATAATATTAAAAACAACAAAACCAGTGTGACTGGTACTGCATTAAACTTCTTACATTTTTTATAGCTGTACATTGATCCTCCCAACACTCTTGACAGTTGTTATTATCACCATTTTAAAGATGAGAAAATGGATACTAATTGAGGAAAAGTGACTTGCCCAAGGTCACAGAGCTAATATGGGTATGAGGCCAAATTTGAATTCATATCTTCCAGACTCAAGGCTCTATTCATGGGGTCACTTAACTTCCCTATTTAATTATATCCTTGGTTATAATATAAGCTCCTTGACAATATGAATTGTTTGATTCATTTAATTTACATCTGTGGAGTCTAACACTGAACTTGATACTTATTCAACAGTTTTCAGTTATGTCTGACTCTCCATGACCCCATTTGGGGTTTTTTTGGCAAAGGCACTGGAGTAGTTTCTCATTTCTCTCTGCAGCTCATTATAAAGACAAAAAAGTAAGGCAAGCAGATTTAAGTGACTTGCCTAGGATCTTAAAACTAGTAAAGTGTCTGAAGTCCAGTTTTAACTCCAATGCACATTCTATCACAGCTGAACTAGCTGACACTTAGTGGGGGCTTAATAAAAAAAAAAAAAAGCTTTTTGAAAAATGCCTGGGTGAGGAAGCCAAGATGGTGGAGTAGAAAGATACACATATGCTAGCTCCTAACACACAGCCCATAAAATACCTGTAAAGAAGAACTGTCAACAAACTCTGGAGCAGCAGAAGCCACAGAACAACTGAGTGGAGGAGATTACTGTTCCAGACGGACTTGAAAAATTGACACAAAAGGTCAATCGTTCACCAGACCCAGAGCAGAGCCCAGCCCTGTCTTTGCCTCGCAGCATTGAGGGGAGCGGATCCGAGCAGAATCTCCAGCAGCAGAGGAGGTCCCTCCACCCACAGGTGCCAAAGGGCAGTGGGAGAGTCTTTTCAGCTTGCCAATAGGGGAGCAGGGTGTTTCCATAACTCAGGCCCCCTCAGGAACCAGCAGCTGAGGCAGCAGCAGACAGGGGCTCCCAAAGCAGGTAGGAGCCCAGATCCATTGTTGAAGGTCTCCTCATAAACCCCCTAAGGGAACTGAGCCTCATGTGGTGGCCCTGCCCCCACCTGAGCTCCTGAACTTAATCTCACACTGAATAGCAGCCCCACCCTGCCAAAGCCCTAAGGCTGGGAAGCAGCATTTGAATCTCAGACCCCAAGCCCTGGCTGGGCTGATATGGAGGTGAGATGGGTGTGGAGAGGAAACTCAGAAGTCAAATAACTGGAAGCAAAAATGCCCAGAAAAGGGAAAAAAATAAGACCATAGAAGGTTACTTTCTTGTTAAACAGATATCTCCTCCCATCCTTTTTGATGAGGAAGAACTATGCTTACCATCAGGGAAAGACATAGAAGTCAAGGCTTCTGTATCCCAAATACCCAAAATAAATACTCAATGGGCTCAGGCCATAGAAGAGCTCAAAAAGGATTTTGAAAATCAAGAGAGGTGGAGGAAAAAACTGGGAAGAGAAATGAGAGAGATGCAAGAAAAGCATGAAAAGCAGGTCAGCATCCTGCTAAAGGAGACCCAAAAAATGCTGAAGAAAATAACACCTTGAAAATAGGCTAACTCAATTGGCAAAAGAGGTTCAAAAAGCCAATGAGAGAAGAATGCTTAGAAAAGCAGAATTAGCCAAATGGAAAAGGAGGTTCAAAAGCTCACTGAAGAAAACAGTTCTTTACAAATTAGAATGGAACAGATGGAAACTAATGACTTTATGAGAAACCAAGAAATCACAAAACAAAACCAAAAGAATGAAAAAATGGAAGATAATGTGAAATATCTCATTGGAAAAAGAACTCACCTGGAAAACAGATCCAGGAGAGACAATTTAAAAATTATGGAACTGCCTGAAAACCATGATCAAAAAAAGAGCCTAGACATTATATTTCATGAAATTATCAAGGAAAACTGCCCTGAGATTCTAGAACCAGAGGGCAAAATAAGTATTCAAGGAATCCGCTGATCATTGCCTGAAAGAGAAGCAAAAAGAGAAACTCCTAGGAACATTTTGGCCAAATTCCAGAATTCCCAGGTCAAGGAGAAAATATTGCAAGCAGCTAGAAAGAAACAATTCAAGTATTGTGGAAAAACAATCAAGACAACACAAGATCTAGCAGCTTCTACACTAAGGGATCGAAGGGCATGGAATAGGATATTCCAGAAGTCAAAGGAACTAGGACTAAAACCAAGAATCACCTACCCAGCAAATCTGAGTATAATACTTCAGGGGAAAAATTGGTCTTTCAATGAAATAGAGGACTTTCAAGCATTCTTGATGAAAATACCAGAGCTGAAAAGAAAATATGACTTTCAAACACAAGAATGAAGAGAAGCATGAAAAGGTGAACAGCAAAGAGAAGTCATAAGGGTCTTACTAAACTTGAACTGTTTACGTTCCTACATGGAAAGACAATATTTGTAACTCTTGAAATTTTTCATTATCTGGGTAGTTGGTGGGATTACACACACACACACACACACACACACACACACACACACACGCACACGCACACGCACACGCACCCACACACACACAGAAACAGAGAGCACAAAGTGAATTGAATAGGATGGGATAATATCTTAAAAAAAATGAAATTAAGTGGTGAGAGAGAAATATATTGGGAGGAGAAAGGGAGAGATGGAATGCGGCAAATTATCTCTCATAAAAGAGGCAAACAAAAGACTTTTTTAGTAGAGGCAAAAAGCAGGGAGGTGAGAAAAAAACATGAAGTTTACTCTCATCACATTCCACTAAAGGAAGTAATAAAATGCACACTCATTTTGGTATGAAAACCTATCTTACAATACAGGAAAGTGGGGGAAAAGGAGTAAGCAGGGTGGGGGGGGGGAATGAAGAAAGGGAGGGCAATGGGAGCAGGGAGCAATTTGAAGTCAATACTCTTGGGGAGGGACAGGATCAAAAGAGAGAATAGAAGCAATGGGGGACAGGATAGGATGGAGGGAAATATAATTAGTCTTACACAGCAGGACTATTATGGAAGTCATTTGCAAAACTACACAGGTATGGCCTATCTTGAATTGCTTGCCTTCCCCAAGGGAATGGGTGGGGAGGGAGGGATGAAGAGAAGTTGGAACTCAAAGTTTTAGGAACAGCTGTCGAGTACTGTTCTTGCTACTAGGAAATAAGAAATAGAGGTAATGGGGTATAGAAAGTTATCTGGCCCTACAGGACAAAAGAGAAGATCGGGAGAAGGGAAGGGAGGGATGATAGAAAAGAGGGCAGATTGGTGATAGGGGCAATTAGAATGCTTGGTGTTTTGAGGTGGTGGGAGGGGACAAATGGGGAGAAAATTTGGAACCCAAAATTTTGTGAAAATAAATGTTAAAAGTCAAATAAATAAATTTAAAAAATAAAAAAAAAACTTTTTGATTGATAACAACACCAAAGCATTACAAAAAAGAGGATTAAGACTTTTTATTTTTTTTTCAATTGCTCCATGATTATTATTTTCCATCAAAATGTCAGTTTAGGTCCTGGCCATTTTGTGACTGCAAATTGAAAATAAGTGAGTGCCAGGTGAAAAGGTGAGCAAGATATTAAAAGAGAAAATAAATTGTAATAGCATGAATCTATGATAGGGGAAGGAAGGAGTAGATTTTATTCCAAATACGTAGAAGCTCAAAGATTTTTAGTTGAAAACAAAGTTTAGGAAGGGGAAAGTACTAATGACATGATGTGAAAAAAAAGAGAAGGGCCTGTAGAGTACTGACTGTTCAAAATGATATAGCCATTTTCCTATACTAGTGACAATACATGAGAAATACTGTTTTTAAAGTGTGTTGAAAATCTCTGACATTAGAACCAATAGGATGACATTATAAACATAAAATGAGTTATATTTTAAAGGACAGGAAATGATTAGCAGATGTAACAGTCATATTTGGGATCAATTGTTTTTATATGAAGAAATCATATATTGTTTAATCAGACAATATGCATTTTCTAAGACAGGCACTGTGGTAAAAGTGGGATATATAAAGAGATCTAAAAGACAGTCCCTGACCTAAAAGAACTCACAATGCAGTATGACTATGTACAAATAACTTCTACACAGGTTATATTGGAAGTAATTAACCAAGGTAAGGTGCTAGAAGTAAGGAGGAGCAGGAAAAGTTTAGAGAAGGTCAACTTTTAACTGAGACTTGAAGGAAGCTGAGGATGTGGAAATGAGGAAGAAAACTCAGTGGAAATGCATGGAAGTTAGAAGATTCAGTGTCAAAGAATAGCAAATAGGCCTGTGTAAATGGATTCTAGTGTTTACGGTGGGGTGTAATGTGTAAGAAGACAGAGAAAATATTCATGTAGAAGAGTTATAAGGGGATTTTAATGTCAAACAGAAAATTTTTGATCCTGGATATTTTTTCCAATGTCCCATGATTATTGTTTGGTATGAAAATGTCAGATCCAGGCCCTGTTTTCATCATTCATGTTACCTCTAAGTATAACATAATTTCCCTGATTGTGTCTCCTGATAAATTCTATTTTACTTTTGCCTTTTCTTTTTTTTAAGATTTAAATTATTTACTTTTGGTTTTCAACATGCATTTCCATAAGATTTAGAGTTCCAAATTTTCTCCCTATCTTTCCCCTTTCCCCACTCTGAAATGGCATGCATTCTGATTACCCCTTCCTCCAGTCTGCCCTCACTTTTATCATCCTCCCCCTCTCATTCCCTTCGCTTTTACTTTCTTGCGTGGAAGATAGATTTCTATACCATATTGCCTATATATCTTATTTCCCAGTTGTATGTGGAACAATTTTTTAACATTTGTTTTTAAAACTTTGAATTGCAAATTCTCTCTCTTCTTCCCTCACCACCCACTCCTATTGAAAAGGTAAGAAATTCAATATAGGTCAAAAATGTATAGCTATGCAAAACACCTTCGTAGTTGTCATGTTGTGAAAGACTAACTATATTTAACTCCATCCTATTCCATCCCTTTTATTTTCTTTTCTCCTTTGACCCTGTCCCTTTTCGAAAGTGTTTGCTTCTGACTACCCCCTCCCCCAATCTTCCCTCCTTTCTATCATGCCCCCTCTAAACCCCTTTCTGCATGCTTTCCTGTAGGGTAAGATACCCAGAGTGTGTATATTATTTCCTTAAATAAAATTTGATGAGAATAAGATTCACCCATTCCTTCTCACTTCCTCCCTCTTCCCATCCATTGTAAAACATTTTTCTCGCTTCTTTTATGTGAGATAATTTACCGCATTCTAGATCTCCCTTTGTCCTTCTCCTAATATTTCCTCTCTCACCACTTAACTTTATATTTTAGATATCATCCTTTCATATTCAATTCACCCTCTACACTCTAATCTATCTACCTACCTACCTACTTACTTACCTATCTATGTATCTATGTATCTATCTGTCTATCTATCTATCTATCTATCTATCTATCTATCTATCTATCTATCTATCTATCTATCTATCTATCTATCTATCATCTATCTTTCTACAATTTTCTATTCAGCTCCCTTCTTTTCATCAAGAATGCTTGAAAGTCCTCTATTACATTGAATGTCCATTTTTCTCCCTGAAGGATTATACTAAATTTTGCTGGGTAGGTGATTCTTGGTTTTAACTTTAGCTCCTCTCACCTCTAGAATATCACATTCCAAGCCTTTTTATCTAATAATGTAGAAGGCGCTAGATCTTGTGTAATGCTGATTGTATTTCCACAATACTAAAATTGTCTCCTTCTGGCTGCTTGCAATATTTTCTCCTTCACCTGGGAACTCTGGAATTTGAATACAATAGACCTAGGAGTTTTCATTTTGGGATATCTTTCAGTAGGTGATGGGAGGATTCTTTCAATTTCTATTTTATCCACTAGTAGTAGATTATCAGGGCAATTTTCTTTGATATCTTGAAAGATGATATCTAGGCTCCTTTTTTTTATGATGGCTTTCATGAAGTCCAATAATTTTTAAATTGTGTCTCTTGGATCAATTTTCCAGGTCAATTATTTTTCCAATGATACACTTCACATTGTCTGCTATTTTTTCATTCCTTTGGTTTTTGTTTTATATTTTCTTGATTTCTTTTACCTCCATTTATTCCCTTCTAATTTTTTGGAATTATTTTGTTCAGTGAACATTTGAACCTCTTTTCCTATTTGGCCAATTTTGCTTTTTAAGACATTCTTCCCTTCATTAACTTTTTGAACTTCTTTTTTGCCACTTGGGTGGGTCTTTTTTTTTTTAATTTATTTTTTTCTTTCTTTATTTTTAGTTTTCAACATTCATTTCCACAAGATTTTGAGTTACAAATTTTCTCCCTGTATCTCCCCTCCCCCACCCAAAATACTGTGCATTCTTATTATACCTTCCCCCAATCTGCTCTCCCTTATATCATACCCATCCCTTCCTTATCCCCATCTCCTCTCTTTTCTTGTGGGGCAAGATAGATTTCTATACCCAATTACCTGTAACATTCATTGCTTAAACTTTGAGTTTCAACTTCTCTCCCTTCCTCCCTCCCCACCCATCCCCACTGAGAAGGCATGCATTTCAATACAGGCTGTTTATGTGTAGTTTTGCTAAAGACTTCTATAATAGTCATATTGTAAAAGACTAACTATATTCCCTTACATTGTATCCTGCTCCCTATTTATTCTATTCTCTCTTTAGACATTGTTCCTCCCTTAAAGGGATTATTTCTTATTACTCCCTCCTCCCATTTGCCCTCCTTTCTATCGTCCCCAAAACTACTTATCCACTTCTTCCCTAATTTCTTGTACTGTAAGATAGATTTTCATACCAAATTGAGTGTGCATGTTTATTCCCTCCTTAAGCCAAATGTGATGAGAGGAACTTTCACTTTTCCCCCCTCACCTCCCCTGTTTTCCCCTACATTTAAAAAAGCTTTTTCTTGCCTCTTTAATGGGAGATAATTTGCCTTATTCTACTTCTCCCATTCTCCTCCCAATATATTTCTCTCTCACATCCTAATTTTAATTTTTTGATATCATCCCTTCCTATTCAACTCACCCTGTGCCCTCTGTCTATACATACATACATACATATATACATATGTGTGTACAGATATGTACAAACACGTGTGTGTGTGTGTGTGTGTGTGTAATCTCTCCAATCACCCAAAGCTAGGAGTTACAAATGTTATCTTTCAATGTAGGAATGTAAACAGTTCAACTTAATAAGTCCCTTATGATTTATCTTTCCTGTTTACCTTTCCATGCTTCTCTTAATTCTTGTCTTTGAAAGTCAAACTTGCTATTCATCTCTGATCTTTTCATCAAGAATGTTTGAAAGTAGGGGCAGAGCTAAGATGGTGGAGTAAGAGCAACTACTCATCTAAACTCTTGGACAAACTCCTTCAGATACCTCCAAAAAAGAGAATCTCACCAAATTTTGGAGGGACAGATTCCAATAGGAGACAGACTATGGAAGATTTACAGCCCTAGACAGACTGGAAAGTCAACAGAAAGGATCTATTCCCCAAGGGGTGGAGGAGCACACAGCACATAGTGCAGTGGATCCTCACATTGACAGAGCCAAGGAGGAAAGTCCTGGGGCAGACCAAGGCAGCAGCAGCATGGTGGAATATTGGGCCTAAAAACCCATAATGGGAGTCCAGTGGAACTGAGTGAGTGAGAGCCACAGAACCCTAGGTTTCTGCCACAGCTGTTCCTGAGACTATCAGCCTGCAGATTAAATGTCTGTAAGTCAACTACTTGAGCTTCCAGGAGCCAAAATGGAGCTATCAGTAAATGCTTTCCTATTCCCTTGTTGACCTTGAAAGGACCATAAAATATATCACCAGAAAAATCCTGGATCAGTAGGATTAGCATTGTAACATGTGAAGGTAGGAAAATCGCTAAGGAGGATTCCTTTTGCTGTTGTGGAGATCCAGAACTGTCCCAGAGAGCCCCACCTCAGTGAACCAGGTGGAGGTCCAGAACCCTGGGGGGGGGGGGGGAGGGGGCTAGACTCACAACCACCAACACCAGGACCCTAGATTTGCCAGGGGAAACAGGAAGACACTAGGGCAGTCGAGATCACCAACCACTGAGCTTGCCTTTGCTCCAGCTCATCTGAGGAGACCTCCACTGGACAGACCACCCCTCCCCCACACTTAACAAGCTACCTCCAGGGCAAATCCAGGGAAAGACAAAATAGACTTCACTTTGCCTCTGCTTTCTTACAGCAACCAGTTCAGCACCAGCTTCTTTAGCTTCCAGCAGAAAGAACTAGAGGCCAAAGCAAAAAAACCTCATCATCTTGAGTAAGAAGCAAAATAGGAAAGAAAAAAATATGGACTCTTTGTATGGGGACAAGGACCAAAACATGAGTACCAAAGAGTTCAGCATTGAGACTATACTCTCATCTGAAAATTCAGAAGGGACTATGAACTGGATACAAGTGCAAAGAGCACTTTTGGAGGAGATGAAGAAGAATTTTAAAAGCCAGATTAGAGATATAGAAGAAAAACTGGCCAATGATTTTAAAAGTATGATAAAAAAACTCACTAAAGAGAACAGCTCCTTAAAAAGGAAAATTGGACAAATGGAAAAAGAAGTACAAAAACTAAGTAAAGAAAATAATTCCTTAAAAAGAATAATTGGATAGATATAAAAAGAGATGCAAAAAGTAACTGAAGAAAACAATTTGATAAAAATTAGAACTGGTAAGTAGAAGCTAATGACTCTATGAGACATCAAGAATCCATCAAACACAGTCTAGAGGTTGAAAAAAAAGAAGAAAATGTAAAATATGTAATTGAAAAAAAGAGCTGACCTGGAAAAGAGGTCCAAGATAGAACAATCTAAGAATTATTGGCCTACAACAAAGCCATGAGGAAAGAAAGAGCCTGGAAAATATCTTCCAAGAAATCATCAAGGAAAACTGGCCAGAAGTCCTAGAGCTATAGGGTGAAATAGTCATTGAAGGAATCCACTGTTCACCTCCCTAAAGGGATCCCAAATTAAAAACACCAAGGAATATTGTTGCCCAATTCCAGAACTATCAAGTGAAGGAGAAAATGCTATGGGCAGGCTGAAAGAAAGCATTCAAATATCAAGGAGCTACAGTCAGGATCACAAAGGACCTTGCAGCTCCTAAATTAAAAGATCAAATGAACTGGAATATGATATTCCATAAGGCAAAGGAGCTGGGACTAAAACAAAGGATCAATTACACAGAAAAGTTCAGTATAATATTTCAGGCAAGTAGATGGATATTCAGTGAAATAAGGACTTTCCAGACCTTGCTGAAGAAAGACCGGAACTCAATAGAAAATTCAATCTTCAAATGCAGGTCTCAAGAGAAGCATAAAAAGGTAAACAGAGGAAAAGAAAAACTTGTTACTCAATATGGGCAAACTTTTGACTTCCCTATAAGGGAGGATGATACTAGTTAATCTTGAGAATTGCATATTTTTATAAAACATAAAAGGGATATACATATACAGGGAGTGGGTATAAAGTAAATGATGTGATGATAAGAATGTGATATAAAAGTGTGAAGGGATTGTAACAGGAGATGTGAAAAGGAGGAGGAAGAAAATAGTGAATTACATCACAAGAAGAGGCACAAGATTATATTACAGTAGAAGGAAATAAGGGGAGATGAGCATTGTTTGAGAGGTACTCTTATCTGATTTGGTTCAAGGAGGGAACAATAAACAATTAAACATATAAAAGAAACTATCTCTATAGGCAATAGGAGGAGAGGGGGGAAGAAAGAAGAGGGGAAGGTAAAAGAGGGGAAGAAGAAGTAAGGGTAAAGGGAGGGAAAGGGAGGGGGGTTGAAAAAGAAAAAGAAGACTGAAGGAGGTGGTGGTCAAAAATTAAAACTCTATTGTGGAGGGGAAGGGAGAAGGGAGAACTAAAAGCATAAATAGTGGGAAAGAGAATGGAGGGAAAGACAGAGATAGTAGTCATAACTGTGAATGTTAATGAGATGAACTTTCCCATAAAATGGAGATGCATAGCAGAATGGATTAAAAACCATAATCCAACAATACATTATTTACAAGAAACACATTTGAAATGAGGGGATACACACAGGGTAAAGGTAAAAGATTAGAGCAGAATATATTGTTCTTCATCTTATTTTAAAAAAAGTCAGATGTATCAATCCTAATCTCAGACAAAGTAAAAGCATAAATAGATCTAATCAAAAGAGATAAGGAAGGAAACTACATGCTGATAAAATGCACCAGAGACAATGAAGCAATTTCATTACTAAACATATATGCTGCAAGTGATATAGCATCCAAATTCTTAGAGAAGTTAAAGGAAGAAATATACACAAAACTATACTAGTAGGGGACCTAAAACTCTCCCTCTATAAACATGATAAACCTAACCTCAAAATAAACAAGAAAGAAGTTAAGAAGGGGAATAAAACTCCAGATGGGGTAGGCATGTTAGGTCTTTGGATAAAACTGATTTGGGATAGAAAGAAATATAACTTTTTCTCTGTGGTACTTGGCACATATACAAAACTTGACTTTATACTAGGGCATATAAACCTCGCAAGCTAGGGCAGAAAGGCAGAGATAGTCAATTCATCCTTCTCAGATCATGATGCAATAAAATTATATGTAATGAAAGGCCATGGAAAGATAGACCAAAAATTAATTGGAAACTAAATAAAACTAATAAATAAAATTAAGAGTTGCTTTTATGAAAAACTCAATAAAATTGCTAAACCTTTGGTCAATTTGATTAAAAAAAAAAGAAAGCCAAATTACCAATATCAAAAATGAACTCACTTTCAATGAGGAGGCTTTGCCCACAAAGCCCACAAATTCAATAATTGTTGAATTTTTATGCCCACAAATTCAACAATCTCAATGAGAAGGATGATTATCTTAAAAATATATAAATTACCCAGATCAATAGAAGAAGAATTTGAATACTTAAATAACCCCATCTCAGAAAAAAGAGTTGAACAAGCCACCAATGAACTCCCTAGAAAAAAATCTCCAGGGCTGGATGGATTTGCAAGTGAATTCTATCAAACATTTAAAAAGAAGTGAATTTCAATATTATCTAGAATATTTGGGAAAATTGGGGAAGAAGGACTCCTCCCAAATTCTCTTTATGATACAAATATGATTTTGATACCTAAACCAGGAAGAATCAAAACAGAGAAAGAAAAATTATAGACCAATTTCTCTAATGAATATAGACACAGGGGCGGAGCCAAGATGACGTAGTAGAAAGACGCACATACACATAGCTCCGAACCCACAACCCATAGAACAACTACAAAGAAGTAACTCATGGCGAATTCTGCACCAAGAGGCCACAGAACATTGGAGCGAGGGAGATTTCTGTTCCGGAGAGACCTGCAAACCTCTCGTAAAAGGTCCTTCGTGCTGCGGACTGGGCGCCGGGACTGGGAGCTGAGTACAGCCCTGCCGTGGACGCGGCACCGAGAGGAACAGATCCTAGCGGGCTTCAGGGACAGGATCTCCAGCGGCCGCACAAGTACCTCCACCCACAGGTGACGGGGGTCGGTGAGAGAGTCCCTTTGGCGGGTCGAGGGGGGAGTGGGGTGCCCCCATGGCTCGGGCCCCCTCGGGAGACAGAAGCTGAGGGGCAGCGGCAGACCAGGGCTCTCCAAGCAGGCAGGAGCCTGGATCCATTGTTGAAGGTCTGTGCATAAACTCCCTGAGGGAACTGAGCCTGAGAGGCAGCCCTGCCCTCACCTGAGCATCTGAATTTAATCTCACACTGAATAGCAGCCCTGCCCCCGCCCAAAGCCCTGAGGCTGGAAGCAGCATTTGAATCTCAGACCCCAAACACTGGCTGGGAGGATCAGGAGGTGAGGTGGGTGTGAGGAAAATATTCAGAGGTCAAGTCACTGGCTGGGAAAATGCCCAGAAAAGGGAAATGAAATAAGACTATAGAAGGTTACTTTCTTGGTGAACAGGCATTTCCTCCCTTCCTTTCTGATGAGGAAGAACAATGTTTACCATCAGGCAAAGACACAGAAATCAAGGCTTCTGTGTCCCAGCCCACTCAATGGGCACAGGCCATGGAAGAGCTCAAAAAGAATTTTGAAAATCAAGTTAGAGAGGTGGATTAAAAGCTGGGAAGAGAAATGAGAGACATGAAGTCAAAGCATGAAAAGCAGATCAGCTCCCTGCTAAAGGAGACCCAAAAAAATGTTGAAGAAAATAACACCTTGGAAACTAGCCTAATTCAATTGGCAAAAGAGGTTCAAAAAGCCAATGAGGAGAAGAATGCTTTCAAAAGCAGAATTAGCCAAATGGAAAAGGAGATTCAAAAGCTCACTGAAGAAAATAGTTCTTTCAAAATTAGAATGGAACAGATGGAGGCTAATGACTTTATGAGAAACCAAGAAATCACAAAACAAAACCAAAAGAATGAAAAAATGGAAGATAAGGTGAAATATCTCATTAGAAAAACAACTGACCTGGAAAATAGAGCCAGGAGAGACAATTTAAAAATTATGGGACTACCTGAAAGCCATGATCAGAAAAAGAGCCTAGACATCATCTTTCATGAAATTATCAAGGAAAACTGCCCTGAGATTCTAGAACCAGAGGGCAAAATAAATATTCAAGGAATACACAGAACACCGCCTGAAAGAGATCCAAAAAGAGAAACTCCTAGGAACATTGTGGCCAAATTCCAGAACTCCCAGGTGAAAGAGAAAATATAGCAAGCAGCTAGAAAGAAACAATTCAAGTATTGTGGAAATACAATCAGGATAACACAAGATCTAGCAGCTTCTACATTAAGGGATCGAAGGGCATGGAATAGGATATTCCAGAAGTCAAAGGAA
The DNA here is from genome assembly GCF_028372415.1 of Notamacropus eugenii. Taxonomy (NCBI): domain Eukaryota; kingdom Metazoa; phylum Chordata; class Mammalia; order Diprotodontia; family Macropodidae; genus Notamacropus; species Notamacropus eugenii. The sequence continues at coordinate 445,897,799 of NC_092874.1, forward strand.
CTAGGACTAAAACCAAGAATCACCTACCCAGCAAAACTGAGTATAATACTTCAGGGGAAAAATTGGTCTTTCAATGAAATAGAGGATTTTCAAGCATTCTTGATGAAAAGACCAGAGCTGAAAAGAAAATTTGACTTCCAAACACAAGAATGAAGAGAACCATGAAAAGGTGAACAGCAAAGAGAAGTCATAAGGGACTTACTAAAGTTGAACTGTTTACATTCCTACATGGAAAGACAATATTTGTAACTCTTGAAACATTTCAGTATCTGGGTACTGGGTGGGATTACACACACACACATGCACACACGCACACACACATAGAGACAGAGTGCACAGAGTGAATTGAAGAGGATGGGATCATATCTTAAAAAAAAAATGAAATCAAGCAGTGAGAGAGAAAGATATTGGGAGGAGAAAGGGAGAATTGAATGGGGCAAATTATCTCTCATAAAAGAGGCAAGCAAAAGACTCATTAGTGGAGGGATAAAGAGGGAAGGTGAGAGAAAAACATGAAGTCTACTCTCATCACATTCCACTAAAGGAAAGAATAAAATGCACACTCATTTTGGTATGAAAACCTATCTTACAATACAGGAAAGTGGAGGATAAGGGGATAAGCAGAGTGGGGAGGGATGATAGAAGGGAGGGCATGGGGAGGAGAGTGCAATTTGAGGTCAACACTCATGGGGAGGGATAGGATCAAAAGAGAATAGAAGTAATGGGGGACAGGATAGGATGGAGGGAAATATAGTTAGTCTTATACAACACAACTATTATGGAAGTCATTTGCAAAACTACACAGATTTGGCCTATATTGAATTGCTTGCCTTCCAAAGGGAAGGGGTGGAGAGGGAGGGAGGTAAAGAAGTTGGAACTCAAAGTGTTAGGATCAACTGTAATGTTCTTACCACTAGGAAATAAGAAATACAGGTAAAGGGGTATAGAAAGCTATCTGGCCCTAGAGGACAAAAGAGAAGACAGAGACAAGGGCAGAGAGGGATGATAGAAGAGAGAGCAGATTGGTCATAGGGGCAATTAGAATGCTTGGCGTTTGGGGGGGGAGGGGAGAAAAGGGGAAAAATTTGTAACCCAAAATTTTGTGAAAATGAATGTTAAAAGCAAAATTAAAAAAAAATAAATAAATAAATTAAAAAAAAAGAATATAGACACAAAAATTTTAAATAAGGTTTTAGCAAAAAGAATACAGCAACTTATCATGAGAATAATACATTATGATAAGGTGGAATTTATACCTGGTATGCAGGACTGGTACAATATTAGGAAAACTATTAACATTATTTTTCATATCACCATCAAAACTAACAGAAACAAGATGATTATCTCAATAGATGCAGAAAAAGCTTTTGACAAAATACAGTACCAATTCCTATTGAAAACACTGGAGAACAGAGGAATAAATGGAACTTTCCATAGAATAATAAGCAATATCTACCTAAACCCATCAGCAAGCATTATATGCAATGGAAGTAAGCTAGATGTATTTCCAAAAAGATCAGGGGTGAAACAAGAATGTCCATTATCACCACAGTTATTCAGTATGGTACTAGAAATGTTACCTGTAGCAATGAGAAAAGAAAAAGAAATTGAAGGAATTAGAACAGATGAAGAAGAAACTAATTTATCACTCTTTGCAGATGATATGATGACGTATTTAGAGAATTCCAGATAATTAAGTAAAAATCTACTTGAAATAATAAACAACTTGGCAAATTTGCAAGTTGCAAAATAAACCACACAAATCTTCTGTATTCCTATATATTACTAACAAATCCCACAGCAAGCAGTGGAAAGAGAAATCCCATTTAAAGCTAGGGTAGACACTGTAAAATATTGGGGAGTCTACAAGCCAAAATAAATCCAGGGTGTATATGAACACAATTACAAAATACTTTTCTCACAAATAAAGTTAGATCTAAGTAAGTGGAAAAAATCAATTGCTCGTGGGAAGGCTGAGCCAATACAATAAAAATGACAATTCTACCTAAATAAATCTACATATTCAGTGCCATACCAATAACACTATCAGATAATTATTTTCTAGAGCTAGAAAAATAATATCAAAATTCATCTGGAAGAAGAAAAGGTCCAGAATATTAAGTGAACTAATGAAAAGAAATGCTAGAGAAGTTGACCTAGCTCTACCAGATCTCAAATTGTCATGCAAAGCAGCAATTATCAAAACCACTTGGTAATAGCTAAGAAACAGAAGGGTAGATCAGCGGAATAGTTTAGGTACTCAACACACAGTAGTCAATGAATACAGCAATCTACTGTTTAATACACCCAATTACCCCAGCTTCTGGGATAAGAACTCACCATTCAACAAAAATTGCTGGGAAAACTGGATAACAGTGTGGCATAAACTAGGCATAGACCAATGCCTGATACCATACACAAGAATAAAGTCGAAATGGCTACACAATCTAGGTGTAAAGATTGATACTATAAAGAAATTAGTGGAGCAAAGAGTAGTATATTTATGAGATTTGTGGGAAAGGGAAGAATTTTTGACTCAACCAGGGATAGAAAGTATTATGAAGTGCAAAATGGTTAATTTTCATTACATTAATTTGATAAGTTTTTGCACAACCAAACCCAAGTTAAAGAAGATTAGGAGGGGAGCAGGAAACTGGGAAAGAATTTTTGAACTAGTGTATGTGATAAAGGCCTCACTTCTGAAATATATAGAGAACTGAGTTAAATGTACAAGTATACATCTTTTCCCAATTGATAAATGGTCAAAGGATATGAACAGGCAATTTTCAGGAGAAGAAATGAAAGAAATCTATAGTCGTTGAAAAAATGCTCTAAATCACTATTGATTAGAGAAATGCAAATCACAACAACTCTGAGATACTAAATCACATCTATCAGATTTCCTAACATGACAAAACAGGGAGATGATAAATGTTGGAGAAGATATGGGAGAGTTGGAACACTAATTCACTGTTAGCGGAGCTGTGTGCTGTTCCAACAATTCTGGAGAGCAATTTGAACCTACGCCCAAAGGGCTATAAAAATGTGCATATCCTTTAACCCAGCAATATCGTTTCTAGGACTGTATCCTCAAGAGATCATAAATATGGGAAAGGGTCCTACACTTACAAAAATATTTATAATAGCTCTCTTTTTGTTGAACAAAAACTGGAAATCAAGGGGATGCCCATGAACTGGGAATGACTAAATGAATTGTGGTATATGTATGTAATAGAATACCATTGTGCTATAAGAAATGATGAACAAGAAGACTTCAGGGAGGCCTGGAAAGACTTATATGAACTTTTGCTGAGTGAAAGGAGGAGACCAGGAGAACTTTGTACACAGCAACAACCAGAGTGTGAAAGGAATTTTTCTGGTAGACTTAGTACTTTATTGCAATGCAAGGACTAATTTAATTCCCAGTGATCACTTAAGGCAATATGCCTTCCACATCCAGGGAAAGAAGTATGGAAATTGATGACAGAATGAAGCACATTATTTTCTTTTGGATTATGTCTTGATTTGTTTTATGATTTCTCCCATTCATTTTAATTCTTCTATGCAACATGACCAATGTGAATATGTATTCAATAGGAATGTATGTGTAGAATCTATATAGAATTGTATGCCATACCAGAGAGAGAATGGGGATTTGGGGGAAAGCAGGGGAGGAAGTAGAAAAATCGAAAATATATGAAAGAGATTATAGAACACTGAAAATCAATAAAATAATAATAAAAATAATAATGAATGCTTGAAAGTCCTCTATTTCATTGAATCACCATTTTTTCCCTTGTATTACACCTGGTTTTGCAGGGTAGGTGATTCTTAGTTTTAATCCTACTTCCTTTGATTCTGGAGAATCATATTCCAAGCTCTGTGATCCCTGAAAGCTGATACATCATGTGTCATCCTGATTGTATTTCCACAATACTCGAATTGTTTCTTTCTAACTGTCTACAATATTTTATCCTTCATCTGGGAACTCTGGAATTTAGCTACAATATTCCTAGAAGTTTCTCTTTTCAGATCGCTTTCAGGAGATGATCGGTGAAATTTTTCAACATTTATTTTATCTTCTGGTTCTAGAATATCAGGACAGTTTTCCTTGATAATTTCATGAAAGATGATGTCTAGGCTCTTTTATTGATCATGGCTTTCAGCTAGTCCCATAATTTTTAAATTGTCTCTTCTAGATCTGTTTTCCAGGTCACTTGTTTTTCCAATGAGATATTTCACATTGTGTTCTATTTTTTTCATTCTTTTGGTTTTGTTTTGTAATTTCTTTGTTTCTCAAAAAGTCATTAGCTTCCATCTGCTCCAATGTATTTTTTTTAATTTAATTTTTCATTTTTAACACAGTTTATAACAGATAAAACAATTCAAACTTTTAGTTGGGTGATACTTCTTTTAAAAGAATTTACAATATGGAACATAAAAGAATCATTTTTTAAACATTAACCAACTGAGACACAAATAATATTTATGTTGCTAACTTCATAAGCTTTTGACCTAATTGTCTCCACAGTATTTCTAAGAATTAAAGGACCCTAACTTATTGTTGTTGGTCTAAAGCTGGTCTAAAGTTCTATGCCTAATAGCTTAATCTTAGACTTATCCTCAGATGTTCTCCTACCAATAATCTATAATTTGATAGATCTGGTATTAATCTTACAAACTTTTTAACTATAGGAAATTGCCACCAAGAGTAGGGACATTGCATGGATACAATATCTCCCCAACTTCATGTTAGTTCCAGGCAGGATTAGATTGTCCACTTGCATTCAGTCAGGCTTAAAGTCTACCAGGTGTCAGTGGGGAAACTGAGCCAGAAAAATCCGACCTCAGCCCAGGCTGAACAGCCACTGTCCCACCCTTCCCATGAGATCACCTTTTTCAGTTCATACCAGCATCTCACAGGCTTACTGGCACCATGGATTGGAGGCTCAGACCACCTTTCTTGCTATCCATAGCTTCTAAAAATGGGAAGTTACAATAACCAAGTTTTAAATATGATTATAGTTTCACTTTGGCTAAGGAACATCTTTTGAGACAAATCTTAAATGGCTTACATGCCTTTCTATACATGTTCTAGTTCCTGATTAAATAGAATCAAATTAATTAAATAAAATTAAATAAATTTAAAATTAAATAAAATCAAATTTACCATTAAAACCTTAACTTTTCCATCAATGCCAAATTTTACCAGAGGTTACCTTCCTCTAGGAAATTTAGACTAAAATTCTTTTCCCCAAACTAAAGATGTCATTGATTTATTCTCAGTAATTAATTCAGTCTATTGTTTTAATACTAATTGCTTTTACCTCACTTTGTAACATGTCCAATTTTTCTCCCCATCACTCCTCTCTCCCCACTTCCTAATACCTTGTGTTCTGATTACTCATTCCCTCAATGTACCCTCACTTCTATCATACCACACCCTTTCCTTATCCCCATCTTCTCTCTTTTCTTGTAGGGCCAGATAAATTTCAATACCCCATTCCCCATATTTCTTATTTCCAGATTATATGCAATAAAAATTCTCAACATTCATTGCTTTGAATTCCAACTTCTCTCCCTCCTCCCCTCCCTCCCCAGCCCCACTGAGAAGGCAAGCAATTCAATAAAGACTAAATATGTGTTGTTTTGCAAAAGATTTCCATAATAATCATGTTGTGTGATACTAATTATGTTGCCCTCTGTCCTACTCCATTCCCCTTTATTTTCTGCCCTACAATTGACCTTATCCTTTTTTGAAAGTGTTTATTTCTTGTGACTCCCTTCTCCCATTTGCCCTCCTGTCCAATATTTCTCTCACCCCACTTGTCACCTCCTCTCCTACTTTCCTGTGGTGTGATATAAATTTTCATATCAAATTTAGTGAGCATGTTATTCTCTCCTTCAGCCACATGTGGAGAGAGTAGCTTCATTTTTCCCCTCTCCCCTTCTCCCTTTTCTCCTCCATTGAACAAGATTTTTCTTATCTCTTTTATGAGTTACAGCCTGCCCTGTTCCATTTCTCCCTTTCTCTTCCTGGTATTTTCCTCCTTTACCCCTTAATTTTTATCTTACTTTATTTTATTTCTGTGTGGATATCATTTTTTCTAATTCAATACACCCTGTACTCTCCATCTATATATGTGTATGTGTTTGTGTGTGTGTGTATGCACAATATTTCCCTCTACCCAAATGCTGAGAAAAGATTCAAGAGTTACAAATATTATATTTCCATGTAGTAATGTAAACAGTTCAGCTTTAGAGAGTCTTTTATGATTTTTCTTTCCTGTTTACCTTTTTATGATTTTCTTGATTCTTGTCTTGGAAAGTCAAATTTTCTACACAGATCTGGTCTTTTCCTCAGTGTGAATGATTGAAAGTCCTCCATATCATTGAATGACTATTTATTCCCTTGAAGTATTATACTTAGATTTGCTGGGTAGGTGATTCTTGGTTTCAATACCAGTTCCTTTGACTTCTGGAATATCCTATTCCATGCCCTTCGATCCCTTAATATAGAGGCTGCTAGATCTTGTGTTATCCTGATTGTATTTCCACAATACTTGAATTGTTTCTTTCTAGCTGTTTGCAATATTTTCTCCTTGACCTGGGAACTCTGGAATTTGGCCACAATGTTCCTAGGAGTTTCTCTTTTTGGATCTCTTTCAGGCGGTGTTCTGTGTATTCCTTGAATATTTATTTTGCCCTCTGGTTCTAGAATCTCAGGGCAGTTTTCCTTGATAATTTCATGAAAGATGATGTCTAGGCTCTTTTTTTGATCATGGCTTTCAGGTAGTCCCATAATTTTTAAATTGTCTCTCCTGGATCTATTTTCCAGGTCAGTTGTTTTTCCAATGAGATATTTTCACATTATATTCCATTTTTCCATTCTTTTGGTTTTGGTTTTGTGATTTATTCCTTTCTCATAAAGTCATTAGCCTCCATCTGTGCCATTCTAATTTTGAAAGAACTATTTTCTTCAGTGAGCTTTTGAATCTCCTTTTCCATTTGGCTAATTCTGCTTTTGAAAGTATTCTTCTCCTCATTGGCTTCTTGAACCTCTTTTGCCAATTGAGTTAGCCTATTTTTCAAGGTGTTATTTTCTTCAACATTTTTTTGGGTCTCCTTTAGCAGGGTGCTGACCTGCTGTTCATGCTTTGACTTCATGTCTCTCATTTCTCCACCTCTCTAACTTGATTTTCAAAATTCTTTTTGAGCTCTTCCATGGCCTGAGCCCATTGGGTGGGCTGGGACACAGAAGCCTTGACTTCTGTGTCTTTGCCTGATGGTAAGCATTGTTCTTCCTCATCAGAAAGGAAGGGAGGAAATGCCTGTTCACCAAGAAAGTAACCTTCTATAGTCTTATTTCTTTTCCCTTTTCTGGGCATTTTCCCAGCCAGTGACTTGACCTCTGAATATTCTCCTCACACCCACCTCGCTTCCTGATCCTCCCAGCCAGCGCTTGGGGTCTGAGATTCAAATGCTGCTCCCCAGCCTCGGGTCTTCAACAGGGGCAGGGCTGCTATTCAGTGTGAGATTAAGTTCAGGTGCTCAGGTCGGGGCAGGGCTGCCTCTCAGGCTCAGTTCCCTCAGGGGGTGTATGCACAGACCTTCAGCAATGGATCCAGGCTCCTGCCTGCTTGGGGAGCCCTGGTCTGCCACTGCCTCAGCTTCTGCCTCCCAAGGGGGCCTGAGTTATGGGGGCACCCCACTCCCCTCTCGACCCACCAAAGAGACCCTCTCACCAACCCCCGTTACCTGTGGGTGGAGGGACCTGCACGGCTGCTGGAGATCCCGTCCCTGAAGCCTGCTCGGATCTGTTCCTCTTGGTGCCACGGCCGTGGCAGGGCTGGGCTGTGCTCCGCGTCCGCAGTGTGACGGACCTTTTGCGAGAGGTTTGCAGGTCCCTCTGGAAGAGAAATCTCCTTCACTCCACTGTTCTGTGGCCTCACTGCTCCAGAATTTGCCATGAGTTACTTTATATAGATGTTCTATGGGTTGTAGGTTCAGAGCTATGTGTATGTGCATCTTTCTACTCTGCCATCTTGGCTCCGCCCCCGTCCTGAGTAATGTACTTTGGGAATTTTGATAGTATTTTCACTCATTTTAACCAAATCATTTATTTTAGTTCATGCCCTTAAAATGACATTTTTTCCTGACTGTAATTCATTTGGCTGACATTCATACAACTTTACCTTCTAAAAAAAATTAAAAAATAAAAATGGCTCCAAGAGAAGTGGAGAAAAAGATTATAGTTTGTGCAAGTATGTGATGACCTGCTACCAGTGATTATTTGCATGTAAAATAAGGTTTAGAAAATATTATTTTGACCAACTGTGAATAGATAAGTCACGTAAAGAAACCTGGAGATAAGAGATGAGCAATGCCATTGGACCAATGATTTCCTTGAAATATCAAAGAAATAAGCAAAAATACTCTAGCACATTAAATATGTATTCTATATAGAGCTTATTAAAGAACAGTCTCTGAAATCACATCAGGTAAAACACACAAAGGAGTTATTATCTTTCTTAATGGAAATATTAATTCCTTTCAGTGAAATCTTGCATCTATCAAAGTATGAATGTATAGGAAGAGAGCTGTGAACTTCATAATATGAATGATATTACCAAGAAATATACACATGTTCATTTAATAAAGGTCATATCAATTCCAACAACTCATATATCTATAAATTTTAATACTAAGAAGGAACACAACATGCCATACAGTGCAATCACTTTGTCTTACCAATGAGAAAACAAAGGCACTTAGATAGTGTCTCAAAATTCATAGATTAATAGGATTTTTTGGGTTAGGAGAGACAGCTGCCATTCAATGGAAAAGGAAGGCTTTAAATTCTATCAAAAAACCTTGAATGATATTTAAAATATTCTTTCTCTGAAGCAAATTTTAAAAAAATCAAAGAATGGTTATGGCAAAAAATAGGAAAGATGTTAGTTGGTGGTAATGATAAAAAAATGCTTACATTTGGGTTCCACTAGGTTCATAGAGTAGAATCTTAATTGTTTTCCTTCCATCTATGACAATGATCATTATATTTTACTAAAGTATTCAGCAAATTATAAACACAAGTTTATACTAATTTATTTTCATTTTCTTATGCATAAAATCATTCACTAGAGTTATGTATGTGAATATAATCATGGAGTTATTTCTAGGAATTTTTTTTTTCTGGGGAAGAATATACTTTAGCAGTAATTGTAACACTAAGATTATTCCTTTTAAAAATGGAGTAAACCATTGAATGATTATACTTCCTGCTGACATTCATAATTGTTTATGTCTGGTGCTTATAAAAGCTTTCTGGTTTAATCCAAATTTGAGCCCTTCAGGCTCAATTGTAACTAATTATTGAAAATATTACAATTAACAGATGAAAGAAAGCTGTATTAAAACTACAATTTGGATCCAATCACCAAATTTCATAAAAGCATATGGCATAATTTCTTTTTCACTTCATTTTTTAACAGTGAGCCCTGTCATATCCATTAGACATTTTGAGTGCTACCTTCTCAAATTAATGTAATTTTGTGGTTATTCAACTAAAATTATGAAAAAGAATTATGCAATCACACAAAGGGGAACTGGTGCATTTATTCTGTAAAATTAGGGATGCTCCACCAATAGGCTTGAACTGTGGCTGGGCACACAAATCTTAGGAAATTTTGTGGACAGTCAGGTTGTATGTAAAAATACTATGCTGTTCACTGTATAGCTCCCTAGGTAGGTATTTATTATACAAACAACAATCCAGTGAAAATACATTGTAGGTTTGAGAGAGACAAAAGATTCTCCGTCTTTTTCCTATCCTTGTGAAAAGAAAATTCACATTTTAAGCTGTGATTTGCTTTCAACCATGGGCTCACACTTTGTAGACTGTACAATTTACTATGAATAAGCAAAAATGTGTTTATCCCTCATCAGATCTCACAGCACTTTATATTCATGGTATAAATTTGGATTCTACTAATTTATAGTATACTTAAATTATATTTTATTGATCTATGTAAGTATCTTGTCTCACTCTTTAAGATTATAAGCAGGTATATTTGTGTTATGCTATCTTCAGTGTTAGAGGCAGACTTTGAGATTATCTATTAAAACATTCTCATTTTACAATGGAGAAAGTTGAAGCTCAGAGCTGTTGAATAATCTAGATCATAAAATCTCTGTGAGTAGATGTATTTTTAGTATGTAGTTTGGAAGGCCAGAAGATAACTTTGGATCAAAACTCCATTTTTAAAAGGAGATAATGGGAGCCCAGAGATGTTGAGGCACTTGCTCAAAGATACAAAGGTAGCAAGTACATAATTTGAGTCTTGCACTAATTTTCCTTATATGTACCCCAGCACTTACCATTGTTTCCTGCACTTTTTGGCCTGGACGTGTAAATTTATTGCTATGAGATATTCCTGTGATGATGCTTCCTAGCCTTCCAGCGCTATGAGTGACATGGACATGTAAGTACTGGGATACATATGTAATTAAATACATATGCATACAAATATACATAAATACATATATATATATACACATATTAGTGCATATTCATACGGACATTTGTGTATTATTTACACACACATATATACACACACATACACACACACACACACACACACACACCCTTGAAGCTTTCATACTAATGGGGGAGGAACATATATAAAAGGGAAGTAAATGAGAGGGTAAATTGTGATGGGTCAAAGATATGGGGAAAGAAAGAAAAATGCCTGAAGACTGAAGATTTTAGACAGGATTAAAGACAGTATAGCCTGAGTTCTTCATGAAATGGCAGTCTGCTCTAGGGAGTCTCTAATTGGAAGAGAGGACTTCAGGGCAGAAGCATCTCCAAGGTGGGGGAAAAAATGATGCCATATAGAGGTGGAAAAACCAGAGAATGAGAAATAATGCTGAAAGACAAGTGGAATGGATCACTTTTCTCATACATGGAATTTTATTTCACACTGTACTTACTTTAAATTCTCTTTGCATGACTGTAGCACCCATACTAACATTATAAATAATCTTTCTCTCTGGCACTCGCTGGTTCTACTAATATTGTGGCACTAGCTTATGTGAAAAATTGCACTGATTTTTTTTTTCAACCACAGTGTGCTATTACAGTAAACGTTGCCTTATTAGTTGCAAATGCCATAAAATATCGTTCTTAATTGGGTCACATCTCATATATTTACAAAAGGGCATTTTTTATACAACTGGGGAGTTTTATCCATCTCTCTTATTTAAAATCTTTAAATTAAATTGAAATAAAATTTATAGTAATATAATGCATCTGAAGAATTCCTAAGAATTTGTGTTCATATGAATGTAAATGAATACCTTAACAACAACAACAACAAAAGTATTTACTTTCTCTTTAAATAGCTATATATTCAGTTTTCAGAAATGGACACTCCTTTGAATTTTGGAGATAGTTGCAACATGACTCTTTGAATTTGTTTGTCATTGCTAACATTTGATCCTAAGGGTATAATTCTTGGTGATAGCAAAGTGTTCAAAAACATAAGCTTGCATTATTATACATATGACTATATCACACATTCACTATTATATATTATTTATTATATTGTATATTTTGTATTATATTAACATGTTATTATTTATATATTATATACATATACACATATAAAGGTATGTAAACATATTTTCATGTACCTATACAAGATTGAAATTAATGTATTACATTGATTGAACCGCATCACAAATGTTTTAATGGGATGTAATTTTACTATATAATATAAGATAACATATAATATTAGATAACAAAACAAAAACAAAGTTTTGATCATTATAATTCTGAAACATTTGCCTTCTGAACATTATAGCTGGTTTGATTCCAGAGTAATTAGCCAGATTTGGAACTAAGATTACTTAGCTAGATTATATATGCATAGTCATTTTGGATTCTCAGGGATCTAACATAGCAACATTTCTTCTGTTTACCCTTAAAGATGACTAGTAAAATGGAGGAGGAAATGAATTCCAAGGTCCCTGGATATCTTTAAATCATTTATTTTTTTAAACTAATGTTAATTCTTCTGCTTGTGGGAATATCTGATACTCTCACATTCTAACTAAAGAAATGCAATATTCATTTCATTTATTCAGAGATATTATAAGAGTTGTAGAATTCTTAAAAAAAAACCACTGAAATATTACGCCAACTACAAATCAGTCTCAGTTTTACTTATTTGAAATCAAGAAAATAATTAGTGAGAAATGGAATTTCTGTTTCCAATTCAATTCAGTTTTTGTGTTGAGATCAACACTAGTTGATCTCATATATCATCTAAAGGAGAAAGATGCAGCCTTGAATTTGGCCAGGGGAATGAAATAGGTAGTGGACTGACCATTGAATGCATGTGGTCCTGGGATCAATATGTCAAAGAAACATTTGTTTAGAACCATTCCATAACTTCCTTTGTTTACGAAAAATTAATATTTAGTTTACAAAGGGTTTTCTAAAACAAGAAAAAAAGATGTCCACAATTTTACCAAAAGAAAAAGAGACAAACATACCATTTTTACCACTATTTACATATGGTTTTCAAATTTTTCTCTTCATAGAATAATTTATGTTTTACAAAGCTCATACCCCATACTGACCATGCATAATAGGGACTACAACAGTTATTATATTATCTCCATTTTATAGTTGAGGTAATCAAAGACACAGGGAAATGACATGACATCTTCATGTTAATCCCTGTTAGAAACTAGCAGAGAATGGACATGAAAATCTTATGATTCCAAACCATGACTTGGAATGAAGTCATTGCAATGAAAATTCGCAATGAAAAGTGAATGTCCTCAAATGCGAAGACAGTGAGATTGTTTTGACTTCTAGTCATAAGAGATCTGTCTTCAAAGAGGAAGGATTCAAAAAGTGTGTAATAGGGACTATAAGACTAACTGGGGTCAGGGGAACAGGGAGGAAAGACTGCCATAAAGCAAGATCACAAAAGGAATAAAACTCAGTTAAAAACATTGAGGCCAGACAGATACATCAACAGGGGATATATTAAAACATAAGTGAGGTAGTTTAATCTGGGACATAAAAAAGGACAAACATTTGAATAAAGGAAAATATATGAACACCTGAGGAAACATGTTGACTTAAAATATGGGATGCATAGAGATAACTTAAGCATTATAATGCTCTCAGAAGTAAATAAGATAAAATTAACTGAGCATAATAAGGCAAGAAATAATAAAAGAAAATTGTCCCAAATGCTTGAACAGAGAAAATTGTCATATGAAAGAATCCATATATTGCTTGTAGAAAAATAGACACATTCACTCATACTTAAACAAACTAACAAACTAACCACATTTTCCAAAACTTCAAGACATTCAGTAGCTAAATTTAATAATTATAATGACATTCTTTTTTTCCTTCAAGACAACAGGAGAAAGACCTTGATATATAAAGGTAAGGTGATTGTAATGACATAATAATATTTCCCACCTATTACAAACTGCAGAAGGAAGTGGGATGATAGGTTTTTCTAAAATGGAACCCAAGTTGACATATCTTGAAAGCTTAATTCTAATTATCAATGAAAAAATGATGAAATAACAAAAGAGAGAAATTTGAAACATTATCACAAAAATAAACACAAAAGAGTAGCTTATTTGTTTGCAGACACCTTGGGCAATAAATAAAAAAGATAAATAAAGGTACAGACCAAAGCACAAGTAACAAAATAATTTACACCAATAACAAAAGTGGAGAGGGGAACAGAAAGAGAATGACACTCATTGAATTAAAGCAAAAACAACCAATAGCAATATCAAAATAACAACAGAATACCCATTGAGAGATTTCATTACAAAAGTACTAAAGGAAGTGAAAGGGAAAACTCAGATATTAAGCACAAGGAATGAGGCTAAAGAAAGAGGTCTGAATCATTATGGATTTGACCTTAAAATATTCCTCCATAAATGAATTCAAATTTTTAATTGGTATTTTGTTTGTTTGTTATTTGTAAAGGAATCTTAATTTCCAAATAGAAGGGCAAATAAAATGTGAGTGGAGGAGAAGATAGGGGGATATGTGATCAACTCAAATCAAATAGAAGGTAAACAATAATGAGAAAATGACTCCTATAGTCTCTCTAGAAATAGAGGGGCCATACGAGAATGGATAAGGTGATAAAATAAAGATTTTAAAAGGAAAATCTCCAGTGAGTGATGAAAAGGCATCCCACCGTAGAACATACCTTTGCGGGCAGGAGATAGTCTGTAATGGAAGATGAAAACATTACAATGGGTAGAATAATCAGCAATTTGAGAAACCACTTATATGAAAAAATGTTTTGTCTATATAGACAGAACCCCATTTTGGAAGAATTATAGTATCATCTGGAAGCAACTGAAATATGGAAGGTCAAGAAAATTTTATGAGAGGAAAATAATCATAGGGAGGAAAAGATTCACATGGAATTAAAGCTTCTAAAGTATCAATTTTGATTTTACTCTTCAAAACTCTTTCTATGTAACAGTCTCTGAGATCTTGTGCCTACCAACTTTATTTCATTTCTAGAGAAAGGATTAAAAAAATGAAAAGGGAAGACTTGAAGACTGGAAGTAGATAGCCTGTTAGAATCAAAATGCCTTAATATAGAGTGAGCAAAAATAAATGAAGAGGCAGAAACTTCTATTCAAAGAGGAAACAATCCTAATTTGGGGGGGGAGGGCATGGCAGCATTAGGGTACAATGAGTGAAAATATAAACCTAACTCAATTCCTTCAATATAAATGGATTCGCAATCCATTCAAACTAAAGAGAGTGACAGATTACATACCAAATAAAATGAAAAAAAAAAAAAAGCTCCAACTTGCTTTTCCAATGTCTGGACCAACCCATTACACCAATGTGAAATGAACTAATGTCCCTAACTAATGACTAATAACTAAGGAGACAGTGAACTAATGTTACTATTTGTCCATAGCCTTGTCATTTTTCTCTTCTCTTACTGCTGTCAGTCAAATGGGTGTTAGGTAGTACCTCAGAATTATTTTAATATGTATTTCTCTAAATATTAATGAGCTGGAACTTCTTTCAAGTGGCTTTCAATAGCTTATTTTTCTTCTCTTGATAACTGCCTATTCATATTTTTGATCATTGACTAAATGGGGTCTTGTCTGACGTTTTTCTTTTTTCATATCCTCCAGTTTGGCAATAAAGAGTCAATATAATTTATACCTTCCTTGCTTTTTCATCTTTCCAACGATAGAGAAAAAGTACTTTGAGGACATAAAATATTTCCTTTCTGTGTTTTTATCTTCCATACTTTGAACTGTGCTTGACTCAGTTCAATTCACTGGCAATTTGGTGCTGATATTGAAATAAAATGAACCATTCTTATGCCATTCAACAGTTAACAAAAGATTTACTTAGCCATAACAAATTAACAATATATTCAACAAGGATGTGGAATGAGGAACTGTGTGATTTAAATCAGGTGAATGAACCTTTCCTCTCTGAGCTGCTCATTATGCTCAGCAAGCCAAGAATCAAAGAGAAATGGAGCTTCTCAGGCCTCTTTGTTTTTATTAACTCAATAAGTTATATAAATGGCTAGAGTTATTAGTGCCTTTAACATATAATGTCTCTGAAGAAGATGACTTCAGTAACTTTTAAGAAATAACAAGGAAAAGGTGGTGCTAGAGCAGAGCTGAGAGGAAATTTGGTGAGAACACTCAGAGCTAGGAAAGACGCAGGTAGCAGGCAGCTGCCTAATGTTAGTGAAAGAGTTTGTTTGTGATTTTATTTAATGGAGCTGGTTTGTGGGAAGCCTAGCTGGGGGTAGGCTTGTGGTTGGTGTTGTCCTCTGCATTGTTTTTGTGTATAGATTTTTGTTGCTGGGATGGATTTGGCTTTCAGGTGTTGGGATTTAGCTTTCTAGTATCTGAAGAAATGTTTTGGTTCTGTCTTCAGTATGGAGCATCTGTTGAATATTGTGATTCAAAATTTCACTGTAGGCACTTCGAATATGGCCTTAGCACTACAGGAGTTAACATGGTCAAAACTGTGTGGTCCTTCCTTGTAATTACAGGGTCCTATCAACCTGAGATTTTTGGAGACAGAACTATTGGTTATTCCTCTTTGCCCTTGGACAATTATAGAAGATGAGTTCATTTTTTTTTCCAGAAAAGCTTCTTGTCTTATTTGTCTATCTCTGGTCTCCAAGCCCATTTAGACAGGACTTTCCTTATTGGTAGAGGTTGATTACTTAGCATTTTAAGCCTGTGAAAGCAGTAGTGTTGGAAATAGCTTAAGAGGAGAGAGATTCTGGTCTTCTGGTTTCCATTTTTGAGAAAAAAAAACACATGGTTCCAGAATCTTTTCAGGTCCCTGAAATGAGAAAATAGCACTTAGAAGAAAGGAAAGCAAAGAGGAACTAGAATCTCATTTATGTTGACTTCTCGGAGTTTTTCTTTCAGTTAAGGGCTGTGAAAAGAATCTAGGAACCACATTTCTTCTTCCATTTTCTTTACCAAAATGTCAGAAAACAACAAAATGGAATCAAGAAGACAAAGATCTCTCTTCTCCCAAGTTTTCACAAATGTTACCCCTCTCATGGGAAGAATATATTGAGTAATTAATCTTCATCAATATGGCAAGTCCATTGTAAATGAGCTTTAAGGTATAAGTTATACATGTATCATAGCTCACTCTATAAAAGTCAATTAGCATTGGCCATTCAGTGGGATTTCATAATAACCCTCCCCTGGGGGGAAAAGTATGCACTTATTGTCTGTCCCTGTGGAGGAAATCCACCTTTTTAGTATGCCTTGGATCTGAGAATGGAGGAAAGAAATATATAAGGAGTCGATACATACTGGTGAATTTTATAGTATAAATTTGTGTGATGGATGATTCACTTCACATTTAGGTAGCAGAACCTGATAAAAGAGATGAAATTTCAAATAAGTTAACAACTTGCTTCTAAGTAGTTGTTACTAATACATTATTACCATTCATATTGATAAAGATAATTTAATGGTTAAAAAGTATCTTTTCCCATCAGAAAATTTTAAGTTGTATTGTTATACCTGTTTATGAATGAGCAAGTAAGTTAAAGGAAATCAAATGATTCACACGACATCTCATCACTATTAAGTATTGGTTTTGGTATTTAAACCCATTTAATTTTCAGACTGTACCCAATGTAAAAAACTGTTGGTGTAGGTATAGTTGTAGCATCAGCAGATATATTCCCTGTTTGTGTAGAAATCAGGATTTGATTCAAATGTGATATTAAACCCTAATGGAGGATATCTTTGAACAGATCAAACATGTTTTATCCCGCTTTTCAATGCCTCTTAATTTTCATGTTTCCAAACAGAATCTAATATTCCTTCAATTAGCCAGTTTTGAGGAAATGTAATTAATACTTTTTTTTTTTGCAACTAAAGTCATTAATATCTCCATTAACAACTACTAGAAATGACTGAATCATGTCTATTCCATACTGGATGTCCATGGAGCAAATCCATAATTTAACCCTAAGGATAGTACCAGCAAAGAACCCCATCTATCCCTACTAATACTTTTGTGAAGCAAAGATTTATTAGAACTAGTTCATGATGCACTTTTTTTTTCTTTTGAACCAATGATGAGACTCCTATACTGAAGCCTGTGGTTGATAACATGGGAGATGCAAATGGATATAAGATGAATTCAAAGAACTTATAATCTTAATGAGAATAAATGACATTCTATGATTAGAGGGCAAAAGAAAACAGGCAAAAACACAAAGAGATTTTGGAGACAGATGAGGTCAAAACTACATAAAGTGGTTAGGGAAAACATCATAGCAATTGGTAATTAAGTATGGAAGACACTTAAAAAGATTTTAAATTTTTTTTTAAATTTTAGACAAACACTAAAACAAATACATAAGAAAATAAAAAGAAACATTATGAACTTAAATATAAAATAAGAACAAAACATGGAATATGCACAGCAGAATATAGGAGAGTATTCAAAATATGTACCAACACTTTATCATTTAAAGAAAGTCTACATAATAAATACTGTGCATTAAGTTGAAAACTGTTCATCTTTGTGTTCTTGTAGGTTTTCTTTTGTTCTCTGCTGTACACTTTTTATTCTTTCTCCCCTGCCATTTTTATCCCCTAGCCACCACCCCAAGGCTAAAATTCAGCATAAGTAGATGGATAAATAGAAATATAGATCTCTCTCTCTCTCTCTCTCTCTCTCTCTCTCTCTCTCTCTCTCTCTCTATATATATATATATATATATATATATATATATATATATATATGTATATGTATATATAAACACACACATGCATGCATATACATATATATACACACATTCATGTATAAACTATATTTTTTTCAAGGAGAGCCACTGCATCTTATTTTTATCCTAATCTTATTTTTATGTTTGTGCATATCTCTTTTTTCCTATTTCTCCTAATTCCTCTACTATGCTTCTCCCTGCTACCTTGCCCTCCTATTACTTAACCTACTTCCACTCCAGGAATCCCTCACTTACCATCCCATTCCTAAAACCCTTTCTTATACCCCTTTAACCTATTCTTTCTCTCTCCTCTTCTCTCCCTTATCCTCCCATTCCTCCAAATCTAAAAAGCATTCTGTACCACTCTTTTAATCTATTCCCTCACTCTCCCCTCTTAATATGCCTCCTTTATCCTCTCCCTCATCCCTATCCCCTTAGAGTTTTAATTTTTTTAATTTTAGAAGACCTTTACTTTCTTCTAGATGAATTTGCATTTCCCCCTCTTAAACCCATTTCAAATGTAGATTTCTAGAAATAACAACTCCCCTACTCCATCTAATTTCCTCTTTATGAGTACTTCCTCTTGCACCTCATTTGTATGTTATAACTGCTTTTTTAGCTGTTTTTGAGTGGTTTTACTTTTTAAAG
Source organism: Notamacropus eugenii (assembly GCF_028372415.1). NCBI lineage: Eukaryota > Metazoa > Chordata > Mammalia > Diprotodontia > Macropodidae > Notamacropus > Notamacropus eugenii. Next base: position 445,916,767 of record NC_092874.1, read on the forward strand.
TCATATTATACTCAGGACTACCCTAATCTTTCTCATAAGCTATTAATCACTCATAACAATCTTACTCATAGGTTTTATATTTACCATGCATAAAACGTCTACATTCTATCCTTATTGAGTCCCTTGTGATTGGTCATTAGTGTATCTTATATTTTTGGCTCTTGTATGTCAAATTTTCTATTGAGTTCAGGGTTTTCTTTTGAGTCCTAAAAATCTGACAGTTAATCAAATGTTCATTTTTTTCCATTCAAAATTATAATGTTTTTGGTCAGAGGCCCAATTGCTATGCTCTTTGATAAATAGTATTCCAATACCTGTGATTTTTAATCTCACCAACACTAAGTCTTGTGTGATTCCAACTGTGGTATCATCATATCTAAACTGTTTTCTTTTTCTTGTTGCTCATAATATTTTTCCTTGATTTGGGGTTTTCAGAATATAACTATGATATTCCTGTCAGTTTTCTTTGTATTATATCTTCTAAGTGAGGATTAGTGGAATTTTTCTATTTCTACTTTCCCCTATTGTTCTAATGCTTCAGAACAATTGTCTTTAATATTTCTTCTATTATTGTTTCAGTATTCTTTTTTTTTTAATCAGAACTTTCAGGCAGTCCAATTATTCTCATGTTTTCTCTTCTTCATCTGCTCTCCAGATCTGTTGTATTTTTTCTTATGAGATGTTTCACATTCTTTATTTTTTCCTTCTTTTAATTTTGTTTGATTCTTGATATCTCCCAAAGTCATTAGCTCCCACTTCTCTATTCTAATTTTTAATGGATTATTTTCTTCAGTTGGCTTTTGTACTTCCTTTTCCATTTGGCTAAATCTATTTTTTTGAGGAGTTCCTTTCTTCAGTCCATTTCTCTATTTCCTTTTCCAAACTTTTGACTATTTTTTCATAATTCTCCTTGCATAACTCGCATTTCTTATCCCAATTTTTCTTCTACCTTACTTGATTTTTTAAAAATCCTTTTTCAGCTCTTCCAAGAGGACTTTTTGGGATTGAGACCAATTCATTTTCCTCTTGGAGGCTTCACATATAGGCATTTTCATGTTGTCCTCTTCTGAGGACAATCTGTTTTGATCTTGCCTGTTGCCTTATTTGCTCCTAGGTCAGAGTTCTTTTCTGTTTCATATTCATTTTTTTAGCCTATGTCACCACTTTGAACATTGAGCTCTGCTCCCAAGGTGCAGGGTCACTATCCCAAACTTCTTATACTGGTGGACAGGGTCTTGATCTCTAACTTTCCAATGGGGCTTCTAAGTACTTGTGGCTTGCCCACAACTCCAGGAGTGGCTGAGCCTAGTCACACCTATTGTGCTGCACTTCTGTGGCTCACAATTTGCCTTCTGTGCTGGAGTTTGATGCCTCACTGCTGGCCTGCAGAGCTGAGGGATGCCCTGGGTTGCTGATGTACTGTGACTTTCCTGACACTGCCTGAACTGGGCTGCATTTCCCTTTTAACCCAAGTGAGACAGACCTTTCCAGAACTCCTTCTGAATTATCCTAAAGTGGAAAAGTGTTTTACTCTATCTTTGTGGGTTCTGTCATTCCCAGAGACTTGATTTCATGTTGTTTCTGAGGGAAACTGGAGAGAATACAGGCAACTTCCTAGGTCCTCTCCACCGTTATCCTTCTAATGATTACAAGGCAGCATTTGAACCCAGGTCTTCTTCTTTCTTAGGCCAGCATTCTACCTACTACTCTCTTTGAAAGGTTATTCATTTTTTTAAAATTTATTTTCTGTTTAATTTATGGAATAATATTCCATTTCTATAACATAGTATAACAAAAAATGACTGCATGTGAAATTGCAAATCTATTATATACAACTTGCTATGAGAGCTAGAACCATTTGCATGGGTTTTTGTTGTTGTTGTTATCAACATCAAGCATTTTTTTTTATTTAAAGTTTTCAACATTCATTTCCACAAAATTTTGAGTTCTAAATTTTCTTCTCATCTCTCTCCACCCCCCACCCAAAAATGCTTTGCATTCTGATGACACCTTCCATCAATCTGCCCTCCCTTCTAACACCCCTCGGTTCCCATATCCCCATCTTCTCTCTTGTCCTGTAGAGCAAGATAAATTTCTATACCCCATTTCCTGTATTTCTTATTTCCAATTGTACACAAAAACAATCCTCAACATTTGTTCCTAAAACTTTGAGTTCCAACTTCTCTTCCTTCCTCCCTCCCCAGCCATCCCCACTGAGAAGGCAAACAATTCAATATAGGCTGTATATGTTTAGTTTTGCAAAAGACTTTAATAATAGTCATGTTGTGTAAGACTAACTATGTTTCCCTCCATCTTATCCTTCCTCCTTTTCTTCTGTTCTCTTTTTTGACCTTGTCCTTCTTCAAGAGTGTTTACTTCTAATTGCTCCCTTCTCCCATTTGTCCTCCCTTCCATAATCCCCTCCACACTACTTATCCCCTTCTCCCCTACTTTCCTGTATTGTAAGATAGGTTTTCATACCAAATTGAGTGTGCATTTTATTCCTTCCTTGAGCCAAATATGATGAGGGTAAGCTTCACTTTTTCCCTCTCACCTGCCCCTTTTTCCCTCCATTGAAAAGACTTTTCCTTGACTCTTTTATGAGAGATAATTTGCCCCATTCCATTTCTCCCTTTGTTCTCCCAATGTATTCCTGTCTCACCCCTTAATTTTATTTTTTAGGTATGATCCCTTCCTATTGAACTCACCCTGTACTCTCTGTCTCTCTGTCTCTGTCTGTCTCTGTTTCTGTCTCTGTTTCTGTGAACACACATATATATATAACATATATATATAATATATATATATGTATGTATGTATGTGTGTGAGTGTTTGTGCATGTGTGTGTGTATATGTGTATAATCCCTCCAACTAACCAGATACTGAGAAAAGTTTCAAGAGTTACAAATATTATTTTTCATTTAGGAATGTAAACTGTTCAACTTTAATAAGTCCCTTGTGATTTCTCTTTCCTGTTTAGCTCTTCATGGTTCTCTTGATTCTTGTGTTTGAAAGTCAAATTTTCTTTTCAGCTCTGCTCTTTTCATCCAGAATGCTTGAAAGTCAGGGCTGAGGTTCAAATCGGCTGCTCAATTCCCCTAGGGGCTTTAAGCTGAGGGCTCCAACAATGAGCACTGGCTGCTGCCTGCCATGGCCACTGCAATTGGCTGCCACTGATGCTGCTGCTTGAAGTCAGGGCTAGGTGAAACGGCCCTCTCACTGATCTTTGAAGTGTCTTTGTCGCCTGTGCATTGAGGAATCTGAGAACCCCAGCTGCTCCTGGGGGTTATGCCCCTGAGGTCTGCTCGGGTCCTCCTTATCCTGGTGCCACATGGCCCAGGCTGGGCTGTGGTCTACTCCTTGTTCAGTGCAACAGAACTTTCCTGTTAGCCTTCCATGTCACTCTGGGGTGGAAATCTCCTGCATTGTCAGTCTGTGGCTTTTGCTGCTCTAGAATTTGTTGAGTCGTTCTATACATGTATTTTATGGGCTGTGGAGGGAGAGTTAGAGTACGTGTGTCTTTCTCCTTTCTCCTCCTCCATGTTCAACTATTCATTTTCTTTAAAGTAAATCATTTCTATTGAGAGAAACAGAAGCCCTCATGATCTGATTCCTCTTTTGCACAATGAAAGCATTAGAGAGAATTGTAAGGTCCATTTTATCTCCAAAATTCAAAGACTACAGTAGAATATTTAAAATCCAAAAAATGTCTATTTCATGAACATGTCCACTAGACATGCTGTTGTCATCAAAAGTGCCACTTCTTGTATAAATAAGTTTCATCCTGCTCCTTCCAGTTCCTATTCTCCTGCTACACAATATATTGTTATGAAAATACGTTGCATTTTGTATATGTAGTCTTATCATTTCTTACAAGTAAAACATGTTACCAGAAAGCAAAATCTTTCTTTCTCTCTCTTTTTTTCTTTCTTCCTTAGTAGTTCAAATACTTATTTGTTTGTTTAATTTTGATCTTTTTAAGCCAAACTTTTATGTGTTATACCTACGATAGTGATGAATAAATAAATGGCTAAAGTTAAAATATTACATAATTGGAAATTTCTATAATGATAGATACCTTTCAGTGATTACTGAACATAGGCCACATGATAAATATTTCAAACATACACATAGGGATATGGGCCATTAATTTTCCATAACAATGAAAACAAAACCTCTTACAAATATAAAATCATGTCTTACATCATAAATGTCACTAATCACCATAAAACCTTTGTTCATTCTTTACATTATTCCTATTGATTTTTAATTTAATATGAAGTGGATGCTATTGTAAATAGTGCCACAATATTTAAGTAATGAATATTGGGCTATGTTGAACTATATTCAGTATTTAAAAATTGATTTCCATCTGTAGGAGTTAAAAAAATATTCTAGTAACCAAATGTATCAAACAATTGAAATTTTTCATTAGTACTTCATGTAGAAATGGCTAATTAATTTTAAAGATATGCAGCTTTAATTTAAATAGTTTGCCTTCTAAAAGTATTGACTAATCATTAACAGAGTGCATGAGCATCAAATGAAAATGACTGACTGCTCACAAAGAGGATTTAGAAGACTAAGGGTAAATTCTTTCATCAGTTTGGGAAAATTTCAAAGAAGCAGCACAAAGTGGAACTATTTTTGTCTTAATATTAGGAGCCAGCAAAAGGTGAGTAACTCTCCAAAGGGAATTTGGATATCTAACCCTCATCTCTTTAGGCAAATTCATTTTCTTTTTCTGGAAAAACTATAATCTTTTGAGTCAATCAGCAAACTCTTGATAAGCATCCACTTTGTATGAGTCATTTTACTAGGCACTGGGATACAAAGATGAAAATGTCGACGTTCGAAGAGTATACATTCTATCAGGAAACAATCAGTATATTGTGTGTACACATATGTGCAGGTGTTTTCATATATGTGTATATGAGTATATATGTGTGTATTTATATGTGTATATATATTACATATGTGCACATATATATTATATGTGTACTGTATACGTCTGTCTGCACATGTTGTATATACAGATACAAAAATAGACATAGACACAAATCATTTTCATCTGTCAAGGGAAGGGCTAGCAGCTTGGGGAAAAGTAAAGTCTCCATGTGGAAGATAGTATCTGTGCTGAGATCTGAGGAAGCAAATGGATATTAAGACTTAAAGGGAAGAAGGTAGTGGACCCTAGTCATGGGAGACAACCTGATCAAAGACGCAAAGATTGAAATTTGAATGTGATATATAAGGGACAAAAAGTGGGCCAGTTAGACTGTATTTTAGACTAAAAAAGGTGAGTAATATGTAAGGTTAAAATGGTAGTTGAAGGTCAAGTGGTAAAGAAGTTTAAAGTCCAAACAGAGAAATGTCTTACTGACACTAGAGTAAGTAGAAGACCTAGTGGAGCTTCTTGTGCAAGGGAATGACATGGTTGGACCAGGCTATTCAGATTATCAGTTTGATAGATCTTGGAGAATGAATCAGAAAAATAGATACTCAAAGCTATTTTGATAATCCAGGCAAGCAGTTAGAGAGGCTTTATTAGCATAGTGGCCTTGTGTGTGTATGTGTGGTTGCTCTGGAGTTAGAATTGTAACTGATTGACTGTGTGAGGGGTTAATACAGTGAGAAAAATCTAAGATGAATCTATTGTTGATGATAGGGTAATTAGAACAATGGTAGAATCCTTAAGAGAAATAGGAAAGATAATAAGACAGATGATTTGTGGGGAACATATTATGTGCAATCATTTGTAAACTGAATGAAAAGCCTGAGAGACAAAGTTTTTGGGTAATTAATAATCAATTTACTAATTAGGCTAGAAAATAATCAATAAATTGACAGGCAATGGTGTCGCCATAACCAAGGACAAAACCAGAGAGATCAATGAATACTTAAATACCTTTTGAAAAGGAAATGCTCCTGACAAGTGAAAATAAATCCTGATTGATGGGCATATTATTGAGGAGGTAGGCTAAAGGTTTTCAGCTCCTGCTGTTGAGAATATGGCTTGATCATGAGATTCAGTCACCTCCATCAGTCTGGGCAAAGGAATCCATCTCTACCTAGATCACTGGTCAATTTTCGCCTTCCTAAGGAGGGTGACCTGAAACTCCAAAGGAGAGGTACAAAGACCTAGATTAGATTCAATTTACACTTTAAACAGAAGTAAGGCCTTCTGTTTGGGTGAGATCCTGCCTAAGACTGCAGACCAAGAACCAAGACTATTTGGGCAATCTCATCTCTTAGCAATGTCCTCCACAGTCTGACTTTCTGACCTATAAGAGGTTGCTCCATGAATAATTAAATAAAGGAGGGAAAACAAACAAATCTTAATCATAATAATTTTCTCAACAGATTGAGTTTAAGACATATATGGAATATCCACTTGGAAATGGTTAATCGGAATTTGTTGATAAAGATGTGGAGCTAAGAAGAAAGAATAGGCAACATCCATTTTTGTACAGTACACAGGCTATGATGATTTGGGATGGAGGGACAGAGAGAAAGCACAGTTCTCTGGCTAGACTGGACAAGGTACAGCGAGACTGGAAAACTCAAGAGAGGAGAGAATACAAGGAAATGATGTTCAAGAGAGTGAACTGCTTCAGAGACATCAAAAAAGAATGACTAAGAAAAGAGCATTAGATTTGGCAATTAAGAGATAATTGGAAATTTTGCAGAGAACAGTTTCAGTTCAGTGATGAGGTCAGAAACCAAATTGCAAAGGGCTGAGAAATGAGTGAGAGGAGAATAAGTGGTTGCAAAGAGAATTGACAGCTTTTTCTAGAAGTCTGACTCTGAAATGAAAGAGTACATTTAAAGCTGTAAGCAGCCATATACATTATGTAAGACAGTTCTCTCATTTTTAAAAGGAGCAAACTGGACCAGAGTCATACAGGGTCATGCAGGTGGCAAAAGTTTGAGGCAAAGTTTGTGCCTTGGTCTTCCTAACTCTAGGTGCAGTATCCTAACTACGATAATATAACGCTGTCATTGATAGCTTGATGTGGTAGTGGTGGAGTATGGAGTGTGTGTGTGTGTGTGTGTGTGTGTGTGTTGTGTGTGTGTGTGTGTATCTTTAATATGTAAGGGAGATTTGAGCCTGATCATAGGCAGTAATGAAAAGGTCAATAGAAGGGAAAAGAAGGAAGATTAAAGGGAGAGACAGGATGATCTAGGATGAAATCTACTAGAATAAAATAAGGGAAGGAATCAAAGATAGATGAGGAAGGATTGACTTTGATGGAGCTAAGTATTTTTTTTTTCATCAGACACTGCAGTAAAGAAGAGAATATGGGGTGATATCAAGGGGTTTGGGGATGGAGAACAATGGATAAGAAACAGCTTATGGAACATGGCCTTGATTTCCACAATAAAGTATAAGGAAAGCATCCCTGCTGATTTTAAGGATGATATGAGAATCTTGAAAAGTTTTTTTTTTTTTTAATTTGGAATAGCCTATCTAGAGAGAGGAATGAAGTCACTCAGAGAAGAGATATGTGACTGTTTTGCAGGAGTAAATAACAGTGATATTAGTCAACAGGGTCATATTTATTCTTCCAGCTCTGTTCAGAAAAGTAGATGTTTAATTCTTCTTATCTCAAAAGGGAAGCTGAAGGAAACTGAATCTAAAGCATACACCCTGAAATAGAGTGGAATATATCACCCCCTTCTGTATTTATAGGTTAGCTCAATAAAATCAGAGACTATAGATTATCCCTTGGAGATAATGATTTATTAAAGCATAATACCTAACTTGCACAACTAAAGGAACTTGCAAAATTTAAACAATTTATACCTTATTCTCTGGTTCCAGACTAGAAATCAGAATGTGTCCTCTTTAGTTTTAAGCAAATTTTATGTTGAAAGAGTTGACAAGTTACTAAATTTCTCTGGTTATCAGAAAGTAATGAGTGTTTAAATGTACTACCAGGAAAGATTTGAACATGTGACCAAAGTTGATGTGATAGAACTTTGAGGGAGTCTACTTCTCAGTGCTGTTATGTTGTAGCTTGTTTTCAGTCTACGTAGAACAAAATACTTCTATTGTGAATTATTGCCTGCAGCAAATACTTTCCCATTTGATGAAGATTAATCTGCTCAATATGTGAAAGATAAATTGGAAAGAAGACAGAAGCTTGGCAGGGAAAAAAGTGAGAAGTTCATTACAATGGTTCGAAGATGAGCTAATGAAGTCCTGAACTAAAGTGGTAGCCAGAGGAAATTAAAAAAAAAAAAAAGATATCCCTGAGATAGAATTGATACAACTCACCAGATAATTAGAAGTGTAGGATGAAGGAGAGTGAATTCTGGGTAGCCCCCTCCCCCTATTTTTTTCATTAGCCAGTGCCTTATTTTGACTGTTGTGATCCACCTCTTATTTTGCTGCTTACATACGAAATTATACATGTAGAAAACAATGTCAAGTGATAAGTTAAGCTAGTATGTGACACAGAAAGTAGTGTTAGACTTGGAGTAAGGAAGACTTGAGTTTGAATCTTCCCTCACACAATAGCTCTGTGACACTGGGAAAGTCATGAAAGTTCAGTTTTCAGTTTATATAAAAAATGGGGATAGTAATAGAATCACATCATAGAGTGGTAAGGATTCAATGAAATTTACAGAAAGCATTTTGCAAATCTTAAATTGTAACAGTCATTATTGATTATTATCATCTTTAGCATCACTTATGGAATATGAAATCCATAAGTGTAACATGCAATTTTTGAGAATCCTTACTTAAATAAAAGATTTGTATTAAGTATGATTTTGTGAACAATTTTTCTGAATAAAGAATAGGTCTATTTGAAGGAAAGCAGTTTGTAAACTCAAAATTGTCACCATTACACTCAGCAAGTAGCACATATGTGTGTGTATATATATATATATATGTGTGTGTGTGTGTGTATTTCTGTATGTATGAGTATATATATCTCTCTCTATATAGACACACACATACACTCACACACAAGAATGATAGTAAAGGTGATTTTCCTGCATGTGTAAACAAAAGTAAACCAAGTTTAGAACTCACTGATATTTATCATATATATGTATATATATATATATGCACATGCACATATGCTTACACATGCATGTATGTAATGTGCATATGCAGCTGCATATGTATGTGCATGTATGTAGTAACCTGAATAAATGTTTCTAACTTCCTTAAACTCACAGGAAGATAGCTATTTTCTAAGTAATTAGCCTGTTAGAAAATATGATATTTAATTTACCCAGTGAGTGGTTATGCACAGAAGACAAGAGTAAGTAGTCCTATCAAGGTCTCTCTGACACATACTGAAACCATTTTCTTTTGGTACATGTATTTACCAATTAAACAGCACCTGGAGTACTACTTCAAATTGTTTTTTAAGTAGGAAATCCTCAAGGAAAAAGTTATTAAATCTAGCCTAGGGATTTAGACAAAAACACTGTTCAAATTTTTTTAGAGGGCAATTTGTAACACTACAATCCTGATCCTTACTTCTGGGGGCTCTCCTAATTCAGTTAGATCATCATTTTCTTCCTTCTTCCCTCCCCCTCTCCCTTCTCTTCCTTCCTTCCTCCCTCCTTTCCTTCTTTCTTTCTTCCTCTTTCTTTTTCTCCTTTCTTTTCTTCCTTTCACATAGGTAATCAAAAGTCTTTAACCAATAACTTATTAAACATCAAAAAATTATACAGAAAACCAATAAGGCCTCCACTTGTGTGAAGTGCTTTGACCAATCTTCTTTTTCAAAAGAGATCCTATGCTCAAATAGACATTTTAATATACATTTACATTTTAATGTACATTTTTATTTTATCTCTCACACTGACCTCAAATCCAAGCAACCATCAAAAAATAAAACCATCATCATAAATGTTCTTAGTTTTGCGTAATAACTTCCCATACTTGCAGTGCCTAAACATGCGTATCTCTCTGGGTATTTTCAATTCATTGTTCCCTCTCAGAAGAGGTGTATGCTGTATTTCATCTTCAAACTTTTGAAATCATGATTTATCATTGCATTACTCAATGTTCTAATTTCTTTCCACATGTTTTTTTTTTCTATGTATGATTGTTCTTATAAATATTGTCCTTCTAGTTGCTAACTTTACTCTCTATCCCTTCATGGACCTTTGACCAATCAATCTGCCAAGAACCCTGCCATTATATCTCATGGCATATGAAGGATAGCCCTATCTCCCACCTTCATAATTCATGGGAAAAATGAAGAAAGGGATTCCATAATTGGATCCCACTTATGGTTGTCTTTGCAAGCAGTGGGAGTGACACCAATTAATGGGCATCCTAGCTTTCTCACCACTCAGGAAGGTTTTCAGAATCTAATGTTATTCATACAATGAAGATTATACCCACTACTTTACATGCTGAACCTTGATTGATCACTCTGATTTTTAGTCCAATTTCATCTTTCTTGCCCACTTTTCAGGGCAACTTCTATAAGCATGACCTGCGTCTAAAGAAAAAAGTGAAAGAAAGATGGGAAACCTCTTTTCATTCTCCTTGCACTAAAACTGAGAGTCATTCTCTCCCCAATTATTACACACACACCCACACTCACACACACACATACACACACAAACAAGCGAGCACACATGCACACATGCACAGACAGAGACAGAGAGGAAGAGTCATCAAAAGAGTAGAATAAATTTTGAATGTTTGATTCTAGGATTTATTACTTTCCATTATCATGAGATAACTTACCTTGGGACTGCAAACTGCCTATCTCTTTTTTAGCATGAATAAGACCATCAGTTCTCTGCTTGGCCTTCCTTATTTTCCTAATTAGGAAAATATATATATATTATTTGTCATCTCCATTGTTTCCTAGTTAGAATAATATTTTTGAACAGATAAATGCACCCAACATAGACACTGGCTACAAATACATACAAGTCTTGAAATTCTTACTCAAATCCCAGATATACACCTGATAATATATTAGTACTTTAAAGGACAACTTCATGTTTTATTTATTTTTGTTGCTGTTGTACAAAAATTGCAACAACAACAAAAAAACCATGGTAAGGAATGTGAGGCAATATGTTGGTCAAAACATTGTCTTCTTGGACACTCCAGCTTCTTCATAAGTTGTATGACAGGTTTGAGAAGTGCTGAAATTAGAAACAGAAGCCCTAGGTGTAAATCCTTGATCTGCCTCTGAGTATTCTCCCAAATACATGTAAATCACAACTAGGTGGCATAGTGGATAAAAACATTGAGTCTGGAGAGAGAAAGACCTGAATTTGAATACTGCATCAAAATTATCTAGCTGTGGGACTCTGGGAAAATTTCCTAAACTCTTTAAGACTCAAGTTTTCCCAACTGTAAAATGGCAATAATAACAAAATAAAAGCTGTAAATTTGGAATAATGACAACTATACCAAAACATGTTTGTTGTTACTACTATCCTATAAAGTTGGATATTTATGTATATACTTATAATACACGTGTGTCCATATGTGCATGTATGTGCATACATGTGTACTCACAGACACATACATATGCATGTCATTTGATATTTATTCAGATATAGATATAAAGAATACAAATATAAAATATTATACAATAACTGTTACATGCACTGTGTTCATATATATATGTGCATACATGTATATATACATATATGTGTGTATACACACAGATCTGTGTGTGTATAATTTTTGCACATTTTATACCACCATGGAAATGAAAGGTATTCATTATCTCTGAATTTTATATTGGCCATAGGAAAATAATCGCACTGAACTACCTATATCCTACAAATATTTTAGGGAAAATATTTTGTAAATCTTGGGGGAAATAAACTAAACCAAAATAAAGCCTTGTGAACTGTAAATTCTTCCTAAAAACTGAGCTTTACTGTGCCAGAGGGCTAAAAGACTTTCATGGACAGAGACCCTGATCACTCTTAGAAATACTCAAAGTGGAAAATGACCTTAGTTTTAATATAGCAATGTTTCAATGTGTTTAAGACCTCTTTCTAGGAGCAATTTAAAAGTAGATGATAGAGATTCAGTAGTTCCACCTTGCTTCTAGGAAAAAGACAAACTTCTTTGCTCGTATTTTAAAGCTTTCCAGGTTCTAACTGTAGCCTATCTTTAAGAGTTATTTTAGTTGATTTTTTTCTCTCTATATTTAAAGCCAAATTGGTGTAATTACTCTTTTTTTTGGCAGATATCATTCCAGTTTCATCTGCTTTGCTTTGCCTGGGTTATGCCCTATACCTAAAATGTCCTCTGTCTTCTGCTTAGTATCCTAGAATTTCTAGATTTTCAAGGTACTGTACAAATCCCACTTTCTACATGATGCCTATCTTGACCATTTCAGTTGATGGTGCCCTCTGTTCCTACCTCAAAATACCTTGAGTATCTGGATGTAATAGTATGGATAGTACCATCACCTGGACCTACTTTCATAATTCCCACTAGCAGTGACAGATTGGGTCTCCATAAGAGAGATAAAACTAGCATTGGTGCTCATAAGCCCCAGTTGAATATGCTCCCAATTGATAATTAAATAGTCAACCAGTATTAATTAGCTATTGTAAATTAACATTTAATTAAGTGGTATAAAACATTCCCCTTAAAGATTGGGATATAAAATTCCTCAAGTTCAGAGGAAAATGGGATCAGGATTATAAAGCATATATGGCCAAAGGGCAATTCATACCTGCACGTAATCAGAACCCTTTTTTTTTTCCCCTTTAGGAAGTCCTTATTATATCCTTTGAGGTGTGATTCCCTGATGAATTGAGGCAGCTAGGTGATACAGTGGATAGAGAACCAGTGCAGGCATCAGGAGGACCTGAGTTTAAATCTCACCTCAGACACTTGATATTCACTAGCTGTGTAACCTTGAGCAAGTCATTTAACCCCAATTGCATCATCCTGGGTCATCTTCAGTCATCCTGATGAATATCTGGTCACTAGATTCAGATGGTTCTGGAGGAGAAGTGAGGCTGGTGACCTGCACAGTCCTCCCAGTCCTCCCTCACTCAAAAAACAAAATCAAGTGCAAGTCATGTCATTATTTCTCTGATGGCATGGTCTTCTTAGACAACAAAGGACGAACACACCATACCACATAGCACACCCTGCTGAATCATGAGAGATACTGCCTTCACAGGATCTATAGATGTACTTCTTTTGACCTTGTAAAGGTAATTTAAATGGGAATATCTTTCCTGTTCATTAATAGGCCCATGTGACCTACCAGGTTCACATGGAAGTCTGAGTCACATGGAGCCGTGATGGGAGGAACTTACTGAGCAAGTGGAACAGGAAAAGACAGAGCTACAGCAGAGATGTGAGGAAGTTAGTCACTAGAGCAGTTAGAGCTAGGAAGGATGCAACCAAGCAGGCAGCTAGCTAGCAGGAGTGAAAGAGCTTGTCTGTGATTTTGTTTAAAGGAGCTGGGTTTGTGGGAAGCCTAACAGGGGGAAGGCTTGGGGCTGGTGTTGTCCTCTGCATTGTCATTGTGTATATATTATGATTGATTTGGCTTTCTGATATCTGAAGAAATGTTTTAGTTCTGTCTTCCATGTGTAGAGACTACAGTATTTCGTGATACAGAATGGCCACCATAGATGCTGTGAATATCCCTTTGGAACTACATACCCATACATGGATACTTGCCTTGAAACACTTTTATTTTTACCTTTGGTATAACTATTTGTCTTCAACTTACTATTTCTCCTGGGACACTCTAAATAGCTCAAATAGGAAATCTAGTCTTATGTCCTTTCAGAGTTCATAGGGACAACTTTTCTCAAGGGAGAGTATATAGGAAAGGTATTAATCCTTTCCACACTATCAATTCCTGTACTTCGATTGCAAGTTAAGGGTCCGTGTTCACAAAAACTACCCAAATTTAATTTGAATCCTAGGGTGATAACTGCCTTCGACACATGGACCCAGAGATGTGTCTAGTTATTATACAAATATAGATATATTTCCTGTGTAGTTTTGTTTTAATGATTTATTTCTTCTAATAACTCAAAATAACTTCACACCTTTACTGATTAAGGAAGTGTTTGCATCTGTTTTATATCTTTGGTTCACTGGTTTTATAACTTCATCAAACAGGTCTCCCACTTCATAAAGGTATCTGGCTACAGAACATATCATTAGTTAAATAAATTTCGGAGCATGTTGGAATTGCCCTTCATTGATTTATTTTTTATTTAAGACACAGTGATGAAAGTGGTTATAGACTAGTGCCAGAGTCAGGTAGACCTGGATAAAAGGCTTACCTCTGACATATGTAGGGCTATGTAACCCTACTCACTTAAACTTATAACTCTCTAAGTATCTCCCTAAGACTAAGTTTCAGAGAGAATGTTGCCATTCATTGACAGAGGGAAATTCCTCACTTGGGAGTTCACTATGCCAAAGGAAACATAGGTCTGCCCTCTGTCTCTCTCTCTGTCTCTCTCTCTGTGTCTCTGTGTCTCTCTGTGTCTCTCTCTCATATATATATATATATACATATATATATGTATATATATATGTATATATAAAAGTATATGTATATATATGCACATATATAGTGTATATATTTGTATATGCATATATGTGCATATATATGTATCTGTCTTTATATATATATAAAATTACTATATATTTATAGATAGATATGTGTATCTGTCTATAGATATAGATACATATCTATCTATCTATCTATCTATCTATCTATCTATCTATCTATCTATCTATCTATCTATCTATCCATACTTGTACAAGGTCATACAACTAGCAAGTGTCTGAGGCTATATTTGAACTCAGGTCATCTTGACTCCAGGGTTGGTGCTCTATCCACTGCATCACCTAACTCCCCCTCTAATCTTATATTTTGCATTTACTCTTCCCTCTACATTTGCGGTACTGCCTACTTTCAACTCCATGGAACAAGATTCCCTTCACAGGTTATGTTCATCAACTCAAATTTCATTACCATGCTGCTAACTCAAGCCTTCAATGACAGTACCTCCTCAATCTTCCCTGTGCTCTGTTGGGAAGGTTGGAGGGTGGAAAACCAAACTGCTCCCAAAGTCCTCCTATATAGAGCACAGATACTGGACTTTTCAACTCAATCTACTTATCAATATGCTCCTTCATCTGATTTCAACTCCATTGAACAAAATGATCCCACACCTGAAAAGTCCCTAGTCTTCCCTGACCTTTCCTTCATCCTTCTGGGTATTGTCTCTCCCCTTTATATTATAAGCTCCTGGAGGGTAGAGACGATTTTTTAAAATTATTATTAATTGTATATCCATTGCTTAGCACAGTTCCTCTCATTTAATGTGACAGAAAGCACCCCCAACATACACACGGGGGTTGCTATTACAGATTCCTAGATCTGCCTTTTTAAAAGGAAAGGCAATTTTGGGGGGCTCAATAATGACTTCAATTAAAAACATATAACATTCACTTAGATCAAGGGGAAAATTCAGCACCCTGGACTTCTGAGAAAAAACAGGGAAATACAAACCAGCAGTGCTTCCAGCTGCCTGACAGATCAACGGACAGATAGCTGTCTGACCATATGTACATAGTTACCAGAGATAGAAGCACTAATATGGCGGGGAGGGGGAGGAGGCTCCTTAGCTGCTGCCCAGAGTCTCGTCTGGCCAGACAAAACACTTCCAATCAGTAAGACCCAAAGCAAAACCGCAGCTCAGAGTCTTTGTATTGGTTTTTGAGCCAGAGGGGATCACAACCCTTGAGAACCAGTGCCTCATTAACAAAAGCTATGGGTCTTCCTACAAATCTTCCCGGGCCCATTAATGCATGGGGACGATGTTCTTTAATCACATTATTCAATCAGAGGCACTGGATTGTGCTAAAATAAAAAAAAATGAATTATCAATACACATAGTAGATACTTAATATTTATGGGATATAGGATTAGATTTACTTATCTAAATTGTTTTCTTTATAGAAAATACTAGTTTTGAGAGTTGGGAGTGTCTTATTTTTTAATTTATTTCTCTAGTGATTCACAAAGTCACTTTTACACAATGGACACTTAATAGGCATTTGTTGAAGGAAGAGATGAGTGACGCACACATGAGAAGGACTGTCTAAATATTTCAGATTTGCATATAGTAATCTAATTGGGAAAGTCGATGCTTAATTGTCCTTTAATCCAGAAGGGAATGTGTTAAAAATGAAAACTGTTCAAGAGAACAGAAAGGTCATTTTGAAGACAATTAATGAGAAAATACCAAAAATACAAAAGATTCAGAATGGAGACAAGGTCTGCCACTGGATAAATCTTGCGTTCTAATTTTTGCTTTCCTGTAATTCCTGCCTTTGAGTTTGTTTTCTCACGTGCAAAGAAAGTAGAAGGGAGTCTGAGAGATCACTAAGGTCTTTTCCATCTCTAAAATTACAGTATACTTTGAGGCAACAAAGCACAAGGTTCACAATTTATTCCAACACTAAATTTGAGTAGGCACTTTATGTGTGGCCATGTCATCTGCATAGTTTATATACATGCCATTAAACCCTGCATGTTCTCCTGAGGCAGTAGCTTGTTTAACTGCTCTTTCTAAATTGAGGTTCCCATCTTATATAAATTTTCAAGGGAATGAAAACTCATCCAGACATCCTGAGAAGATCAAAGGGATGGCTAGCCTTGATCTTTGGGTTTTCAGTTCCATTTTTAGCAGCTCTCTAGAGGAAAAGCCTTTGGGACGAAGGTCTTTGTCAATCTCAACATGGTATTAATTTACTGTCATGAGAATAAAATATTTTCCTTTGCCAGAGGAGAATTATCTGTCATTTGTACAAAAGCTTAAACCTGGATTTTAAATGACCAGCATAGGAGAAAGACAGGATGGAAGAGTGGATAGAGTAATGTACATGGAGTAAGGAAAGTCTGGGATTTAGTCCCATATCAGGTATGTGACCCTGAACAAGTCACCTAACCTCTTTGTGACTCAGTTTCCTCATGTGCAAAATTTCCTCATGTACTGGATGCTGTGAGTTCTTGGACTTCTAGCCCAAAACTATGATTTTCTGTCACTTGGATTTGATATTCTCAGGGAGAACATGGAAATATAGTACAGCTGGGTGTCTCACAGATGGCATTGGCAAGATGTTTGACTCCCTACAGTAGTAGTAATAGCTGCCATTTCTATATCACGTTAAAGTTTACAAAGCACCTTACTAAACTTAACTCATCCATACAAAAATAGATGGGGGGGAGTAGCTGCTATCATTATCCTTATTTTCCAGAAGAACAAACTGGCACAGTCAGCGTTTAAGTGCTTGCCCAGAATCATACAGTTAGTAAATGTTAGAGGTCAAATTGAATCTCAGGACTTCCCTGTTCTACGTTATCTACTGTACCATTTACCTGCCTTAAAGTAAGTTAATAAAAGATCTAGTTGAATATAAAGTATCCCCATTTTTTTCCAGGTCTTATCATGCCCTTGCACTTATTAGAAATAATGGTAAATTCAGCAAAAAGTCAAATACCAGCAATCTTACAATATTCTTTCAAGAATCAAAGGACTGGAGAACTCATTACCAGTTTACCAGAGGTTTATTATGGGAGTCTTGGTCAAGCCACTTAAGTTTTCTCACCCTCATTTTCCTGATTTATAAAATGAGGAGATTGGACAGATTTATACTAGTTCCCTACCAGTAAAAAGAGAACTGGGCTTTGATTCAGGGGAGTCCCAGGTTTAAATTCTGCCCTTTACATGGCATCTTTGGTGTCACTTGATCTTTCTGAACTGAGTTTTTTTCATCATTAAAAAGAAAAATACTCCTGAGGGCTCTCACTTAAGACTGATGTGAGGAAATCACTTTGTAAACTTTAGAATTCTGCATCCATCTTTAAGGGGAATTCTTGTTTTCAGTCTTAAAGGGAATGATAATCTTACTTTTCTTAATGATGAAACAGAGGTCTTTCAACTCCAGATTTATTCCATCAGGGGAACAACTTTAAGGATATTATGATAATGAAAACAGGCTGAAATAAATTGAAAATTTTTTATCAAAGAGAGTCAAATATTTAAGAGAGACTTTAGTTTCTTAAAGACTTTAAGAAATAGAAGAAAGCTTATTGCATTGGTATTCACACATAAATTATAGGATATAAATATTTTGATGGGGGGTATAAGTATGGTATTTCACTGCATAATTATCACAGATGTTATTCCAAATTTTGCGAAAGAGTTAGGTGCAACTCTTATGTGAAACTTTAAGAAATTGTACTTGTATAACAATCGATTGTCTGATAAACCCAAGGACCCCAGCCTCTGGGATAAGAACTCACAGTTTCAGAAAAATTTCTGGGAAAACTGGATAATAGTGGGGCAGAAATTAGGCATAGACAAATGCCTGACACCATGCACAAAAATGAAGTTCAAATGAGTACATGATCCAGGTATAAAGACTGATAATATAAACAAATTAGTGGAGCAAGGAATAGTGTATTTATCAGATTTATGGGGAAGGGAAGAATTTTTAACTAAACATGAGATAGAACACGTTATAAAGTGCAAAATAGATCATTTTGATTACATTGAATTGATAAGTTTTTGCACAACCAAACCCAATGCAACCAAGATTAGGAGGGAAGCACAACATTGGAAAAGAATTTTTGCAACTAATGACTGTGATAAAGGTCTTATTTCTAAAATATAGAGAGAACTGAGTCAAATGTACAAGAATACAAGTCATTCCTCAATTGATAAAAGATCAAATTATATGAAAAGGCATTTTTCAGAGGAAGAAATTAAAGCTATCTATAGTCATATGAAAAAATGCTCTAAATCACTATTGAGTAGAGAGATGCAAATCAAAACAACTCTGAGATACCACATAACACCTATCAGATTGGCTAACATGACAAAATAGGATGATAAATGTTGGAGAAGATGTGGGAATATTTTAACACTAATTCATTGTTGGTAGAGCTGTGAACTGATCCAACCATTCTGGAGAGCAATTTGGAACTATGCCTAAAGGGCTACAGAAATGTGCATACCCTTTGACCCGGCAACACTGCTTCTAGGACTGTATCCCCAAGAGATCATAAAAATGGGAAAGGATCCCACATGTATAAAAGTATTTATAGCAGCACTCTTTGTGGTGGCCAAAAACTGGAAATAAAAGGGTACCCATGAATTGGGGAATGATTGAATAAATTGTGATATATGAATATAATGGAATACCATTGTGCTGTAAGAAATAATGAACAGGAAGACTTCAGAAAGGCCTCAAAAGCCTTACATGAACTAATGCTGAGTGAAAGGAGCAGAACCAGCAGAACTTTGTCCACAGCAACAGTCACAGTGTGCGAGGATTTTTTCTGGTGGTCTTAGAACTTCATTGCAAAACAAGGACTTAAATAATTCCCAGTGGTCTCTTAAGGTAAAATGCCTTCCACATCCAGAGAAAGAACTATGGATTTTGAGCACAGAATGAAGCACCTAATTTTCTTTTGTATTATGTTTTGGTTGGTTATATGATTTCTCCCATTCATTTTAATTCTTCTATGCAAAATGACTAAGGTGAAAATGTGTTTAATAGGAATGTATGTGTAGAATTTATATAAATTTTTTTGCAGTCTTGGAAGGAGAGGGGAGGGAAGGGAATGGCGGGTGAGGGCAAAAGTTTAAGATATGTGGAAGTGATTGTAGAACATTGAAAACAAATAAAATAATAATAAAAGTATTGTACTGGGGTTATTTAAAAATCATTTATTACTAAACTGTCTTTGGTTCAAGATTAGGGTGCATACAATACTCATGAACACATGGTCAAATTGGGAAGGTGCAAGTCTTACCATATCATGTGACTTGCTCAAGGTATTTTCACCTGCCTGCCAGCTCCCCTTTCTTGTACAGCTCTTAATTGAATTGGTTTACAATACCATTAGTACTGCAGTACTCTACGCACATCAGGCAAGACAAGTTTTGGAAATATAGTGACAATGCTAGTGCACTGAGAATTCTAGGCTTGCAGCTTACAATGCATGACAGATGAATGTGTATCTATATGCCACTGGTGAATTCATTGCTGATCTGTTTACATTTTAAGAGGCATGATAAACAAAAGTATAGCATGTGACAATCATGTGATGAAAGGTTTTAAATCACTTTTTGAACTGAAGAAACAGGGTGCAACTATTATGCAGTCATGATGAATATGAAGTGAAATATGATATCTTCATCAAGGAAGCAACTAGATGGATCAGTGGATAGAGTGCTGCACCTGGAGTCAGGAAGACCTGAGTTCAAATCTGGCCTCAGATACCTACTAGCTTTGTGACCCTGAGGAAGTCACTTAACTTCTGTTTGCCTTAGTCCACTACAGAAATAAATGACAAACATTCCAGCATCTTTGGGAAAAAAGCAACAAGAACATGGATAGCGTTTGGCTACTGCAATCCATGGGGTCATAAAAAAGCTTTCTGGAGCTGCAAATCTGTTTCACTTTGTTGTTTTATGGCTTCTGCTGCTCTAAAATTTGTTGAGTCATTTTTTAGATGTATTTTAAGGCCTATGGGGGAAGAAGTAGAGGAGGTCCATCCTTCTACTCTACAATCGTGGCTCCCTGACCCAACTAGTAAGTTTTTAAATAAATGTTCCTTGATACATTTGTCCAAAATTACAGTTTTAATCTGACCATTTGAAGATACTATGCAGGTTGTTTACTATATGTAAAACTCCATAAAAATTTACTTACATAGAGATGAAAGTTGTTATATTTTCCAATTGATTACCCATGCATCTTTTTGTTTTTCATTAACTGAAGTTAAAAACCTAGATTCTGTATCTAAAGACCATTTGAAAGACAGATTGCTTACAAAGTATCTAAATTTTCAATTATACATACAGGATAAATTTCCATTACTAATAATTACAGACCCTTTCTTACAAATAATCCCTTCAGAAATGGAAGGGCAATCTTTAAATCTCAAAAAATGATTTGAAAACTAAAAAGTATTTTTTTTTATTATTTCAATTTCAATTTTTTGTATATGGGATCAGGATATTTTAAATTATGTATATGAGTCCATTAATTGGTTTGTTTAATTTCTTCAATTTCTTAACCAGACTCAAGTTTCAGATATATGTGTTTCTTCTAGTATCCTTCATGATCCAACATCTAAATAGTCAGATCCTTTTGGTCCTCAGTCTAACCATCATTTTTTTGTAATAAAACTTATTAAAAGGCATTATTTATGCATAATTTTTTAAATATCGCCTTACACTAGTTATTCCACCACTGAATGAATAGCATTTTCAATGACTGAACAATTGAAGGAAAAGAAACACTAACTATACTCAGACTTCAATGGTGGTTCATGTTTCCACTTTTGCTCAAAATGTATGAAGTGTGGAGATAATAAATAATTGTCAAGCATTCCAGTCCCAAAGCCTCAGTCTTTGGTGATATCCAGGTAGTTCTGGAGTATACTTATTGATTTATGAAATATGTGAATACATCAAATTAAAAAATGATGACATACCCAAGATGCCTTTTAAGTATTTATCATGGAATTTCATTAAAATAACATATATAGACTATTTGCCAATATCACTTCAAAGGCTGTTACATCCTTGGAAGGCTTCTTACTGTTTTTTAAATGACACCTGTTTTATGGTAATTGCATCTAAAACTATTTAGAAGCAAAAGAACCTTCCTGATTTCATGTACATTATAGGACTTCCTTAGCACAGATTTGCATTTTTAAAGTATTGTCAATGAGCGTAATAATAAAAGAAGAAAAAAGTAAGAAACTATTCACAGGACATTTGGAAACAGAAGAACATAAGAAATTATTTAGTCCTCCTACCACTTGCAACTGTAAAAGTTAGAGATACTGAGATCCAGAGGTTTCATTGGCCCCCTCCTCAACCTCTGTAAAATAGTCATACACACACATACACACACACATACACACACACACACACACACTGAATAATTCCCTTGTGAAATTAATGCCTTTTTGGAATAATGCTTTATGGGCCTTTTGTGTTCATTTATTTTTAAAAGATTAATATTCTTCCCTTCAACAGTGGAAAGTGAAAGATTAATTTGAACTCCATCTTTATGTACAGAGAAAGGATACACATAGATAAATTTTACAGACTGAAAATTGTTCCCAATAATTATTATCTTCTATGACAAATTCATTTTTATCATTCAAAATTATACTGTCTTTTTCAGTGTCCTAACAACTTTGTTCTTAAAGTCTCCCTTCCTGAAAGAACGTGTTTAGCTCAGGACAGAGCTTCATTAACAATCAATCTATAAACTCTTCAATTCAAAGCAATAATGCAAAATCCTGAGTCCTCAAGGACTCTGTTTTATTCAGAGACAAATCGTAAGGCTACATATGTCTGTATATTGGGGTGTAGATATGCATTTTGTGGATATAGAAAAGACAGACAGACAAACAGATAGATAGATAGAGAGATATAAACATAAGAGCTTCCTGTCCCCCCTAATTACCTTATATTTATTCCATGCACACTTGTGTGTATTTGAATGTATGTATGCAATAAAGATATTCATATATATGTATACATGCATTCAATTACATGTGTGCATACACACATATATAGCAATTGCATGTTTTTATAATACCCATATTGGTCATATATGCATATGTTCAAATATACATATGCAAGTGAGCATAAATGCAATATAAAGAAAATTTGAGAGGGAGGAAACTAGAACTAGCAGCAGGATAGAGCAGGAAATGCTTCATGGTCAGAGAGAGAAGTAAGGGAAGAGTGCATTCTAGACACTGGGGCAGTGAATACAATAGTCTGGAGGAAGGAGATAGTGAATCCTTTGTGAGAAATGGAGAG
Organism: Notamacropus eugenii; assembly: GCF_028372415.1. Lineage (NCBI taxonomy): Eukaryota > Metazoa > Chordata > Mammalia > Diprotodontia > Macropodidae > Notamacropus > Notamacropus eugenii. The sequence goes on from NC_092874.1 coordinate 445,939,636, forward strand.
ATGAAGAGCTTGTTCAGGATTGCAGAGCATAGAAAACAGTTATGTATAATGAGACTGAATAGCTAAATTGGTATTACCTTGAGAAGAGCTTTAAAAACCAAACAGCAGAGTTTATATTTTATCCTAGAGGAAACAAGGAGCCACTGGAGGTTATTCAATGAGGCAGTGAAAATGTTGAACCCTGAGATCCTTATGCATTGCTACTAGAACACTCTAAGACTTTCAGTAGAATTTATACTTAAAACAAAACAATCCACCCCCCCCCAAAAAAAAAAAGTAAACCTGTATTCAGACACATATGAAATGAAAATACTATCTATTCCCTAAAAATTCCTGGAAATCAGGGAGAGTTTAAAGAGGTTAAGTGATGGGATACAGCGAAATGGAAGGCCACTGTTGCTTGGGAATCCTTACACCTTGGTACAATATCTTGTTATGCTACTGACTAATAAAGTAATCTCAGGTAAGTCACTCTGAGTTCTTTTTCCACAGGGTAAGATTAAAAGGGTTGGACCAGAACATTCCTTAAAATCAGGTGTTCCTATCTTTACTATTTGCTTCTAGATGTGCCAATAGATAAAGCTCTGGGTAGGGATTTAGGAAGAATCAAACTCAAATTCACACTTGGACACTTACTAGCTGTGTGACACTTGGTAAATCAATTAACCTGTTTGCCTTAGTTTCCTCAAATGTAAAATAACTACAATAATAACCCCACCTTAGAAGATTTTGTCTGGATCTGCTTGTTAAAAAAAAAAAAACTTAGCACAGTATCTGACATATATTTCAGTTCAGTTATTTTTCAGTCATGTCTGACCCCATTAGAGTAGTTTTCCATTTACAACTCATTTTACAGATGAGGAAACTGAGGCAAACAAGAGTCAAGTGACTTGACAATAAGTGTCTGAGGCCAGATTTGAACTCAGATTAATCATCCTAACTTGTATCAATAAGCACTCTGACATATGTGGGGAGGGGAGGCAACTTTTGAGGTGTTAACAATCTCCTTTAATCAGGCATATATATATTATTTGCTTAGTTCAGTAAATCAACAGATAGCACTTCCAAACTGTCTGATGTAAGCAATACTTACATCACAAATCAACAGACAGGTCCAACTGTCTGACCACAGTTGCCAGAGGGGGAAGAAACAACATTTGTGTTTTCAAAGCTGGGGGTGGGGGGGCTGCTTAGTGGCTTCCCAGTGCCTCATCTGGCACACAAACTTTCTTCCAAAAACAAAGCCCCAAGTAAAACCTTACAACCTCACCCTCATTTATACCTTTTTAGAGCCAGAGGGCATCCCAACCCTTGAGAACCAGTGCCACATTAACAAAAGGTGTGGGGCTTCCTAAAAATCTTCCCACACTAACTGTCTTTAATGGGATGGACCATCAACGAGTAGGGAAGATCTTTAATCACATTAACAATTCTAACACATAATACTGTTTCTAGTTAAACTAGTTTCTAGTTCTAGTTTCTGTACTTTACTCCTAGTAAAGACTCTTGGATGATAAAGGTAAGATTCAATCAGAAGCACTTGATTACACTACAACAAAAATAGCAAAAGATCCTACTTTGCTTGTCCTTACATAACTCTAGGTCCAGTGCTCCCTCCACTGAGCCACCTAACTGCCAGTCTGGCATATATATCTATATACCTCCTTATTTCCACCTGGATCCTTTGGAAGTATGATGAAGACTATGGGCCCCTTCTCAGACGAACATTTGTTATCTACATGCATATTTGAAGGAAATGCTATATTTCAGTTTAGAGTGAAATGAAGATTTTTTTTTTTCCCTTCCTCCAAGTTTATGTACCAAGTGAAAGTTATTTGTGAAGCCTTAGGGGTAATTGGACCCCTGGTAAAGAATTCTCCAACAAGATGATCTTTAAGGTTTGATCTAATTTGCTATAATCTAAATCTAAATCTAAATCTAAATCTAATCCTTTGTAAATAAAGGTAGTATTATTTAAGTAGGAACTTTTGCCTTGGATTAAAATAAAATGAAATGCTCCCAAAGACTTTATTAAAATGGTAGGAGGAGTAGATGGGAGGAACATGTTTTTATGAAGTCCCTTAGAGGGGAGGATATTATTTTTCTGTTCATTTGCAGCAAAATACTGTTAATCTCTCTAATTTATTAATTAGCACCAGATATTTATTATTATGATTCTTTTCTCATCCTTGCAATTCACACCCTGTAAAGCAAGTCAGAAAGTGGGCATATGGTACTTGAATCATGTAACAGTAAAAATCTAAATAATTAATAAGAAAGGCTTACAGAAAAATCTGCAATAACACTGAATATCAGGGAAATTGTATAACTTGAAGGGTAGGAGAAAAATCTAGACTGTCATTCCTGAATAGAAATGGTTCTATTTTTATGTCTGGTCTAAGGGATTTCTATTTACAAACTGCAGAAGGAAAGATTTTGTTTAAAAAAAAAAAAAACATGAGGAAGGACAAAGGCTTTTTATACAAACCAGTAGAATAAATGTCCTTAAGGAAAAAAAAAATAAGCTCATTTATATCAAAATCTGGGATTTAGATTTTTTCAATCACTTCCCTCCAATCAACCTTTCAAGATTTACAACACATTAAGGTCCTTTACATATGCTACATTCTAGACAAATTGTAGAGTAGCTACCTCAACTTCTGAGAATTTAGAATAACACTTTCTGTCTCCCCAATTTGGCAAGGACTCTTTGCCAGGAAATCACTCCTTTCTCACTTCTGATTCCTAGCATTCCTCTTTTCCCTCAAGATCAGCTCTGGAGTGCCCCATTGATTTGTATCATTTTTCTCTCTAGACAGACCCCACCTATTTCTGCCCTGTCCTGAAATTAAACAGATCTGTAAATCTATACACAGGTTTTAATAGGGTACAGACTCTGGGAACCTCCTTGAACTCTCTTTGCATCTTTCCAGTTAATCTGGTTTTTCACACCCAAATATGTTACCCTTATGACCCTTCATGTCTATTGCCTCCAGATTACCTCTGGCTGATTCCCATCTTTGACTGCTTTCCACATTGTCCTTTCATTGTCTATTATCTCCCAATTGCCTCCAGCAGTTTCCAGCCCTTGATCACATCAGAATCCTACTCTCTAGATTCTGACCTATTGTCACCCTAGTCCCATCAAGATCCTCCTTAGAATCCTCCTCAATACTCTCCCTAACACTGGCCTGCACTGCAATTGCTGATCTTCTTTTTTAAAGAGAACCAAAATGACATCACTATGATAAAATCAAGTTTCAATGTGTCCCACTGTCTCTAATCAGATCAGTAACAGCTTGGAGTGCACTACCACAAATTGGGCACAGATATTCCACATTAACAATCGGGGTGAATACTCCAAATTTGTGTATCTTATATTTTCTTTGAGCTGTTTCAATTCTGCTTTGTTTATAGAAGACAGCACCTCTTCTGATGTGGGCATGCCATGCTGAGTTGTCCTGTGCCAGTGTCTCCCATGTCACACAGTCATTTCCAAAATTCTTGAGAGAGACCATGAGTGTGTCCTTGTATCACCTCTTCTGATCACCATGTGATCACCTGCCCCATGTGAGTTGTCCATAAAATAGTCTTTTTGGCTAGCATATGTTTTGCATTCAAACAAGTATAAGAGTTGTGCTCTCTGAAGCATAGTCTGAATGCTTGGCAGTTTAATTTGAGCAAGGACCTCAGTGTCTGGGACCTTATCCTGCCAGATGATCTTCAGAAATTTCCTAAGACAGTCCAAGTGGAAGCAACTCTGTTTCCCGGCATGGTACTAGTAGACTGTCCTTGTTTCACACGGATACAACAGTGAGGTCAGCACAGTGGCTCTGTTCATCTTCAGTTTGGTAGTTGGTCTAATTCCTCTTCTCTCCTAAACTTTTCTTTGGAGCCTCTCACGCTGAACTAGCTCTGGCAAAGCGTGTGTCAACCTCATTGTCAATGTGTACATCCTTGGAAACTACCAAGGTAAGCATTCCACAGCATTCAAAACTTCTCCATTTGCTGTAACCAATGATTCCACATATAGATGGTGTGGTGGTGGCTGATGGAGCACCTGTATTTTCTTGGTGTTAATTATTAGGCCAAAATTAGCACAAGCAGCAGAGAATTTGTTGCACCTCAGCTTCAGAGGTTACATTGAGTGCACAATCATCTGCAAACAGAAAATCATGAACCAACACTCCCTCCACTTTGGTCTTGGTTTGTAGCCTTTTCAAATTGAAGAACGTACCATCAGTCCAGTAGTTGACCTTAGTGATGTGTTCATCCTCACTGAAAGCATTGGACAACATGGCCAACTTGTCAATACAAGCCTCACAAATGAGGAGGCTTCTTAAGATTCAACCCAATATAGAGAATCTTTAATAAACTTGGTTTTCTTTGACTGAAAGAAGGCATGGGTCATTCATTCGGGCAGGACCTGGGGTGTTGTTATTTTGGGATCCCAAGCACCACAGACCTCAACATTATGGTTCTCTGACTTCAACAGTTATATTCTGCAAACCCCAATAAGTAAAATCCTGGAGGTCAGGGATGGCTTCACTTTTACATTGAGTATACATAGAAAATAAATTAAAAACTGAAATATTTGCTGAGATGAATTTGAAGCCTTTAAAATTTATTTCATGTATACATGACAAATATATTATTGGTTGGGGACTGCCTGACATTAGGCAATTTACTTCCCAGAGGCTTATTTTCAGAAATGTTTTATCAGTCTATAATAAGTAGTCAATGACATCTTAAGTTTCTCATTTACAATAAAAGATTAATCAATGTCTGTTGAATTGATGAAAAAGTTAGTGCTTGATAGAATTGATGGATTAATAATCTCTAAACCACATTAATTTAGTTCTTAGGGCCACCAATTATTTCATATTTATTTATCAGTCTGTACATATTTTCCTCCTTGTCAGTGGAATACAAGACCCTTGAGGCAGGGGTATGTATCTCTTTGTCTGTATCCATATCTATCTATCTATCTATCTATCTATCTATCTATCTATCTATCTATCTATCTATCTATCTATCCATCTCTCTCTCTCTCTCTCTCTGTCTCTCTCTGTCTCTCTGTCTCTCTGTCTCTCTCTCTCTCTCTCTCTCTCTCTCTCTCTCTCTCTCTCTCTCTCTCTCTCTCTCTCTCTCTCTGTCTCTCTGTCTATCTATCCATATATCTATCAATGTATCTACCTACCTATGAAACACTTAGCACAGAGTTAGTACTTGGCAGATACTCCTTACTTTATTTGAATAGATAGAGGTTTCAGACCAAAAGCAGATTGGAGAGCAAGGAATGAAAATAGAATAGCCAATCATTATCCTCTGGGCTGAAAGCTCCTGAAGCTGCTATTTCTTCTGGGGCGGGGGGTGGGGGAGAAGGGAAGGGAGGAAAGGAGATGATGAGGGGAGGATGCTGCTTTTAACAGGCTTCCATCACAAATTTTTCCTGCTAAGTTTTCTTAGCCTAGAAAAAGTTTCACCCTGATGTTTTTTTGTCTCTGCCACTCCAAAATAGATTTTAGGTGTCATTTTAAGGGTAATGTTGAAAGAACACAGTTGGGTTCCTTCTAATCTACCACTATAGCTATGCCACTTACCTGTGTGTATCTCCTCTGCTTCTCACAAGAATCTTACGATGTAGGTGTTATTATTATCTCTCTTTTATAGAGTCAAAAATGAAGAATTAGCATAGTTAGAACTTGCTCATGGTCATACAGCTTATATCTGAGGCAGTATTCAAAGTCACATCTTGTACTACAAGCAGAGAAAACTACTGGCTATTCTTGCCTTATTCCTGTATGCATTGAAAGAGCATCTATTATATACTCATTTTGTAGAACACTTACTTTTGGTTTTAAATGAACATTTAAATGACATTTGGTTTTTTTAAGTGCCTTACGTGCTTATAATTTGTAGCATTTTTTAACATATATGAATGCTGATGTTTGTCACAGGATAAACTCTCTCTATATGGAGACATATATATTTGAATTTTTTAAAAAATATTTTTGTCAATTTTTTTCCTAATGTTGAACTGTTCTCATCAAATGAAGCTTGCTAGACTATAAGAAACAAATTTTAAGATGAATAGCTGCAATGCATTTAAAAATATTTTATTTTAAATGTTTGTATTAATTTTTGTTAGTGATGTTAAACTATGAATTTTTTTAAATTTATCCAGTAAGTTGAAAGTACCTTTCTGCTCAATTTTTTCAAGCTATGTGAAGAATTGGGTTTTTTTTTTTTATTTTTTGTACTTAATAGTATTTTCCCCCCAATTTCATGTAAAGATAGTTTTTAACATTCATTTTTGTAAGATTTTGAATTCCAAATTTTTCTCTCTCCCTTCTTCCATAAGCTCCCCCTCCTCAAGTCAGCAAACAATCTGATAAAGGTTATACATGCACAATAGTGTTAAACATATTTCCACAATAATCATTTTATGAAAGAAGAATCAGAATAGGGAAAAAAACAGGGAAAAAACATGAGAAATAAAAAAATGAAAATACTATATTTCAATCTGCATTGAGACTTCATCCATTCTTTGGATGTAGATAGCATTTTCTTTCAGGAGTATTTTTGAATTATCTTGGGTTGTATCATCGATCATCTCACAGTGTTGCTCTTACTGTGTACAGTGTTCTCCTAATTCTGCCCACTTCACTCAGCTTCAATTCATATAAGTCTTTCCATGTTATTCTGAAACCTGTCTACTTATCATTTCTTACAGCCTAACAGTATGTCATTTTACATTCACGTAGCATAGCTTGTTCAGTCATGCCCCAAATGATAGACATCCCCTAAATGTCCAATTCTTTGCCACCACAAAAAAGCACTGTTTTATAAAAATATTATTGGTATATATTTTCCTTTCTTATAATTTCTTGAGTATATAGACTTAGTAGGGGTATTGCTAGATCAAAGGACATACATAGTTTTATAGCCCTTTGCGCACACTCTCAAATTGTTCTCCAGAATAGTTGGATCAATTCACAACTCAACCAACAATGCATTAGTGTTCCACTTCACCATGTTTTCTCCAACATGTATCATTTTCCTTTTCTGGCATATTAGCAAATTTGAGTTCAATTAGTTTGCATTTCTCTAATCACCACTGACAGAGCATTTTTAATGTGACTATAGATAACTTAAATTTCTACATCTGAAAACTGCCTGTTCATATCATTTGACCATTTACCAGTTGGAGAATGACTTGTGTTTTTATAATTCAGTCTCAGTTCTCCATATATTGGAGAAATGAGGCCATTATCAGAAATATTAGGTATAAAAAGTATTTCCCAGCTTTATGGTTTCATTCTAAATTTTGTTATATTAATTTTATTTATGAGAAAAAATCTTTGTTTTTAATTAAATATAATCAGAATTATCCATTTTGCATTTCATAATGTTCTCTGTCTCTTTTGACCATTAAGTCTTCTTTTCCGCATAAATCTGACAGTGAAACTATTTCATACTCTCCTTATTTGCTTATAGTATTAGCCCTTATATCTAAATCACATACACATTTTGACCTTATCTCAGTATATGGTTTGAAATGTTAGTCTATGCCTAGTTTCTGGCATACTGTGTTCCAGTTTTCCCAGTAGTTTTTGTCAAGTATTGAGTGTTTATCCCAGCAGCTGGAGTCTTTGAGTTTATCAAATAATCGGTTACTATAACCATTTACTACTGTGTCTTGTGAACCTAAGCTATTCCACTGATTCTCCATTCTATTTCTTTGCCAGTACCAAATAGTTTTTCTAGAGCTTTATAATTTTAGATCTGGTATAGCTAGATGACCTTCCTTTACACTTTTTTCATTAATTCCCTTAATATTCTTGACCCTTTGTTCTCCCAGATGAATTTTGTTATTTTTTCTAGCTCTCTAAAGTAATTTTTGGTGGTTTATTGCTATGTTATTGAATAAGTTAATTAATTAGGTAGAATTATCATTTTGTTACGTTAGCTCAGCTACCCATGAGCAACATATATATATATATGTACATGTATGTATATATGTATATATATATATATGTATATGTATGTATGTATACCAGTTGTTTAGATCTAACTTTGTGTGAAAATTTTTGTAATTGTGTTCATATAGTTCCCAGATTTATCTTAGTAGGTAGATTTCCAGATATTTGTATTGTCAGGAGTTATTTTAAATGGAAATGCTCTTTCTATCTCTTGCTGCTGGGCTTTATTGATAATATATAGAAATGCTGATGCTTTATGTAGGTTTGTCCATTGTTTCAAGTAGTTTTTTAGTTGATTTTAGTAGTTTTAGTTGATTCTCTAGGTGTAACATCATGTCATCTGCAAAGAGTGATAGTTTTGTTTCCTAATTGTCTATTCTAATTTCTTTTATTTCTTCTTTTTCCTCCTATTGGTAATGCTAACATTTCTAGTACTACATTGAATAATAGTGGTGATAATGGACATCCTTGTCTGACCCTTAATCTTATTGGGAATGCTTCTAGTGTATCCCCATTACATACTATGCTTGATGATCATTTAGATAGCTACTGCTTATCATTGTAAGGAAAATTCCATTTGTTCCTATGTTCCACAGTGTTTTTAATAGGAATGGGTGCTATATTTTGCCAAAATCTTTTCCAGCACGTATTGTGATAATCGTATGCTTTTTGTAAGTTTTGTTGTTGATATGGTCAATTATGTTGATAGTTTTCCTAATATTGAACCAACCTTCATTCTTGGTATAAATCCCATGTGGCCCTAGTGTATTATCCTCATCATAAAGTGCTATAATCTCTTTACAAGTATTTAAGTTTTTTAAAAATTGCATTAGCATTCACTAGGGAAAATGGTCTATACTTTCCTTTTCTCTGGTTTTGTTTTTCCCAGTTTAGGTATCAACACCATAGATGAGTCATAAAAGGAATTTGGTAGGACCTCTTTTTCACCCCTTTTTCCAAAAAAAAAATAATAATAAAAAAAAAGGTTTGAGGGGCCCATCCTGGTAGCATCTTTTGTGACAGAGTTTTGGAGCTATCATTTTGCCTTCTGTAACGGAGCTGGAGGACTCACAGCTGGCCTTCTGTGCCACTAGCCAGCTGAGTGAGGAATGAGAAGCCTAGGGTGCTCTTCTGTGCCATGGCTAAGTCTCCCACTGGCTTCTCCTGACATCATCTGTGCTGGTCGGTACTCCTCTTCTACCCAAGTTAAACAGAACTTTCCTGACATCCTTATAAGTTATGTTAAGCTGGAAAATTGTTTCATTCTGACGTTTTATGTGTTCTGTCACTGCAGAATCCATTTAGAAACCTGATGTAGTATTTTTTTCTGAAGGAAACTGGGGGAGCTTAGGGAACTTTCTAGTTTCTCTCTGCAATCTTGCTCTGCCTCCAATATCAGATTTTAATTTTTTCTTTAAAAAATTTATAGAATTCTCCTTCACTTCCTTTGGCATTATTAACATTCCTTTCCCCACCTTGGAAAATCTTTTATAACTTGTTCTATTAATTCTTCTGAAATTGGATTAAGCTCTTTGTTGCAACTTCTGTTACTAGGAGAATTTTAAAATATCCAGCTAATTGTCTATTTTCTGTTCTCCATTTTGTTAGCCTAAAACTGTGTTTCTTACTAATAATGTTATTCCTAATAATGTTATTCATTATTTTTTCTTTCTTCTAACTTGGTTTCAATTTTAAGTTGTCATATTGTTGATTTGAATTAATGCCCCTTTTTGTTTAATCAAGTTGTTTAATGGAGTGATATATATATGAATATATATATATAATTGATATATATAGTGCATATAATTGATACATATATATATTTACTTATAATGGAGTGATATATATATAATTGCTTATATAGTTTTCTCTGTAAGTTTTATAGTATTTTTCATTTTCAATTGTTTTTTTTTCTCATCTGATGTTCAATACCTTCTCTTTGGTTATTATTTCAGGTTTAATTTTATTAGGTTTATGTCAATAAATTAATATTTAGTTCATTGACCATCTCATTTTCTATGTATATTCTATGTCTATATTGCCCCTCTTCTCAGGACAACCTTAACTGTAGCCAAGAAATTATGATTTCTTTTTTCATCATTATCACTATCTTTCTCATAATTCTTAACTATTGCTGTGACTTGTTCTTTGACCCAGTTATTATCCTGCTGTCACTATCCATGTCTGTCTTATGCTTTTGCTCCCCAAATTAATAATTATTTTGTCATTGCATTTTGGTTTTTAATGTATTTGATTGCTCTTTCAACATTTTTGCATTTATTTGTAATATCTCTCTGCATTAAAAATGGAAAATTTTAATAAAAGTTCCTTTTGATACGAGGGCATTTGTCCATTCTTTAATGTCCCCTTTTAGACTGTGCCATAAATATTTTAGCAATATAGCCAACATTTATATGATATTTTCATGTTTATAATATGTTTTAAAAATATGTCATTTTATTCTCTCAACACTTTTGGGAGTCAGGTGGCATTGTCATCCCTATTTTACAGAATCCTAAATTGAAACAGATAGAGTGTATGTAATTTGCCCATAGTCATATATCTACTCTGTTGCCATCTATTACTGAAAGGGACACACCAGAGGGCAGAGCCAAGATGGTAGGGTAAAAGCAGGGGCCTGCTAGAGTTCTTTCCCCAAACTCCTCAAAAAAACTGTAAAATATGACTCTAAACAAATTCTGGAGAAGAAGAAGCCACAAAATGACACACTGAAGCAAATTTGCAGCCCCAAGACAATCTGGAACATTAAGAGGAAGAGTCTATTACACTTGACTGGGAACAGAATGCATCTCACACCAGCATGGATGGAGCTGGAGCAGCCTTAGGGGACTGAATCTCAGGTAGATACTGTAGGTTTCCAGACTTCTTAACCCACAAAACACCAGACAGTTTTGAAGGGTCAGCTGGGAAATGTCTCTCACCTGACTGAGAAGGGAGCATGGTTTGGCCTGACCCTAGCCTCAACTCCAGCCCCAGCCCCAGGGCAGCAGCAATCAGTGCTGAAGAAGAAGCTGCTTCTGGAGTACCTCACTTAACAAAGAGCTCAAAAGTCAAGTACATATCTGGGGAAAATGAGCAAAAGAGGGGGAAAGAAACAGACTATAGTTTCTTACTTCTTCAGTGAAAAGGTATTTTGTTACATCTTTGGTGATGAGGAAGATCAAAATATATAACCAGAAGACAACAAACCCAAAGCTTCCTACATCCAACGCCTCCAAGAAAAATATGGATTGGTCTCAGGCCATGGAAGAGCTCAAAAAGATTTTGAATATGAAGTAAGAAAAGTAGAGGAAAAATTGGGAAGAGAAATGAGAGTGATGCAAGAATATAATGAAAAACAAGGTCAACATCTTGCTAAAGGAAACCCAAAAAATGCTGAAGAAAATAACACCTTTAAAATAGACTAAACCAAATGGCAAAAGAGGTGCATAAAGTCAGAGGAGAAGAATGCCTTAAAAAGCGAATGAGACAAATGGAAAAAAAAAGGTCCAAAAGCTCACTGAAGAAAATAATTCCTTAAAAATTAGAATGGAACAAATGGAAGCTGATGACTTCATGAGAAATCAAGAAATTATAAAACAAAACCAAAAGAATAACAAAATAGAAGACAACGTGAAGTATCTCATTGGAAAAACAACTGATCTGGGAAAATGGATCCAGCAGAGATAATTTAAAAATTATTGGACTACCTGAATGGAGACGAGAGAGAGAGAGAGAGGAGAGAGAGAGAGAGAGAGACGAGAGAGAGAAAGATGAGAGAGAGAGAGAGAGAGAGAGAGAGAGAGAGAGAGAGAGAGAGAGAGAGAGAGAAGCTAGAAACCATATTTCACAAAATTATCAAGGAAAACTTCCCTGATATTCCAGAAATAGAGGGTAAAATAGAAATGGAAAGAGTCCACTTGAAAGAGATCCCAAAAGGAAATCTCCCAGGGATATTGTAGCCAAATTCCAGAGTTCACAGATCAAGGAGAAAATATTACAAGAAACCAGAAGGGAACAATTCAAATATTGTCAAAACACAATCAGGATAATACAAGATTTAGCAGCTTCTACACTAATTTTTAATGAATTTTTTCTTCATTTAGCTTGTGTACATCCTTTTACATTTAATTTTCTTTTTCTATTATGTCAATTTTATTGTTAAATAAATTGTTCTATTTTTCTTCTATATCTATAATTTGACTTGTAAAATCCTTCTTGAGCTCATCCTAGAAGGTTTTGGGGGCGTGAGGCCAGTTCGTATTCCCCTTTGAAGTTTCACGTGTGGTTGTAGTGATATTGTCATCCTCTTCTGAATTTGTATTTTAATCTTCCCTGTCTCCACGGAAAGAATCTATGGTCTTTGTTTTTCTATGTTTCTTTTTGCTTATATTTTTGGTCTTTTTTTCAGCTTTTAAAGTTGATCTTTGCTTCTGGGGCATAGGGGACCTTTCCCATGCTTCCTATACTGGGGGCTAGAAGGATGGTTACTGGCTTTGTGTATTGGTACCTTAAATTCTAGAAACTGGAGGCTGTATAGGTTGTGGTCTACTGGTGCTGAGCTGAAGCTGGTGGTGGTGGCTGGTGCGTGCCAAGGGCAGGTGGGGTTTTTCTGCATTTTCCTGGGGTTACTCTGAAGCTCACAGGTTGAGGTGTGGAGGAAGGGTAGTCTGACTGCTGGAAGTTGCCACCTCCCCATTGGCTGCACTAGAGCATGAGTAGGTTCAGCCACTGGTGGAAGCCCATCTGCCCATGCAAGTGCTGGTTATCCACCCTTGGTGTCTGCCAGTTCCCTTGACTGTGTGAAGGCACACCTGGGATAAGGGGGTCCTGGTGTTAGTGCTTGCTATCTTTACCAGCCAGATGCTTAGGATCACTTGCTGGTTTGCTGAGGTGGAGCTTGGAATTGCCTTTCTGGGACACATCCCATCCTGTATTCTATGACCCATCAGCCACAGAAAGATGGAAATTTCCTGTTAATTTCCCTAGTCTCAAAACCTAAAAAACTGCTGCACTCCATCTTTTTGCTGACTCCACTGTTCAAGAATTTTTCCTGGGGTGGTATTTTCTGGGTTTTTCAAGGTCTGTAATAGAGAATGAGAGAGACTTCCTGCTTACTCTGCCATCTTGGATCCCAGAAGTCCTTTTCACTTTTCTCATACTTTACTCCCCTGTCGGGGGAGTATGTTTTAAATCAGGGCAGCTAGGTGGTGCAGTGGATAGAGCACCAGGGCAGGAGTCAGGAGGACCTGAGTTCAAATCTCACCTCAGACACTTGACACTAGCTGTGTGACCTTGAGCAAGTTACTTAAGCCCAATTGCCTCATCCTGGGTAATCTCCTGTCATCCTGATGAATATCTGGTCACTGGATTCAGATGGCTCTGGAGGAGAAGTGAGGCTGGTTACCTGCACAGTCCTTCCTTACTCAAAACAAAGACAAGTGCAAGTCATGTCATTATTTCTCTGATGGCATGGTCTTCTTTGACAACGATGGATGAACACACACAATATAAACTCTTTAAACCAATAATGCTGATCTCCTGAATCTTCCACAAACAAGGCACTCCATCCCTCTGGTCCAAGGATTTTCTTTGGCTGTCTTCCAGGCCTAGAATTCTGTCTTTGTTTGGATTTAACTACTGAACTCATGGACTTCTTTTAAGTCCGTGATAAAATCCCACCCTCTGTAGTTCAACCCCTCTTAATTCTCATTCCTTCCCTTTGTTAATTATTTTCTATTTAGTGTGTGTATAAAAAAAATTTGTATATATTTGCATACTGTCTCAACCACTAGATGGCGAGATCCTTGATGGTAAGATAACATACTTTGTCTGTTGCGTATTTCTAGCCATTAGCACAGTGCCTAACACATAGTAGGCATTTAATAAATATACTATTTAATTTAGTATAGTATAATTCATACTATACTATACTGCAGTATATATATAGGGATATAGATAGATACGAATTTTTCTCTCCTTTCTATGTATTCTATATATTCTAAGCACTTATTCTTTGATTCATATTGCTTGTATTTGTTTATATTTGTTTATTCTACATTCTCTTTGTATTCCACATGGAATTTGGACTTCTAAAGTAACAATTTTATATTTCCTTTTCCAAAAAATTGATATGTTGTTACTTTGTTGATCTCTTTATTTTAGCCTCTCTGGCTCTCTATGTTTTATCTTTTTTCTTCTCTCTCTCTCTCTGTCTCTCTCTCTCTGTCTCTCTGTCTGTCTCTTTCTCTGTCTCTGTCTCTGTTTCTCTCTCTCTCTGTCTCTCTGTCTCTGTCTCTGTCTCTCTTTCTCTCTGTCTCTCTGTCTCTCTCTCTCTCTCTCTCTCTCTCTCTCTCTCTCTCTCTCTTTCTCTCTCTCTCTCTTTCTCTCTCTCATCTCTCTCTGTCCTTGACTTTCTGTCTGTCTGATTCCTTCACTCTCCTTCCCCTCACTATTTCTGTTTTTTTCCTTATTATAAGATATATTATTAGAAAATTGGAGCATTCTGTGTGACTCTGTCTTATCCTTAGAGGTCTCAAATAATTCAAGAGAGAGTAGGGATAGAGATATTGTTTCATTGTTCAAATTTCCCTGTGTCCCTCAAATTTTAATATTCATATTTCTAACTCTTTTCAATATACATGATTATCATCTTTCTTACATTCTGTGTAATATCCTCTCTAAGTCAATGCTCTCCACTTCTGAATGCTCCTTGTTCCCATGACCTCTCCTTTCTTTTCTTCTGAGGCACAGTATTATCAACCTGTTTTCTCAGAGAAGGTTGTCTCTGAGTATCAAACCTCTATGTAGGTGGTGGGCTCAGTAATGCCCACTTCTATCTTCTCAGCATATAAAAGTTTCCACATTTTTCCCTTGTTTAAATCTCTCCTTTGGCCACCTCAACTCATTCTGCTATAACTCCTTTTTGAGAGAATACAGCACTTTTCTTCCCTTCACAATTTAGCATTGATTTGATTATATTACATCTCACATTCACTTTCTCATGTACCTCTCCTTTCTCCGTTTATAGACATATTTTTCTCAGTTTAGTAACAAAACAAGCTTTGTTTCAACTATGGGAGGGACAAAAAATGTTAAGGGATTCAGCCCATGGTGTAGTAGGGTTCCTCCACTTCTGTTTATTAAATGATATTAGAAAGCTATCATCATTATCTCCTTCTGTGATTTTAGAAAGAAATAGTTTCTTATTTCTTTTTTTCTTATTTCTCTTTTTAAAATGCCGATCATGTATGTATCTTTCTAGTTTCTTTTCTCATTGTAGTTAGAGATGAAGCTTTTTTTTTTCTCATTGTATTTCTATAACTTTGTTGTATGTTTCTGGTTTGAATTGTTTGCAAGTCAAATAATCTACTTTCATTCATTTTCTTTGATTTTGTAGCTATACTTCATCTCTTTTTTATTAAATGTTCACATTTTTCATTGGTTATTAAGTTCAGATTTTCAGTGCATGGTGTTTAGGGGTGCATTTTGTGCTCCTTTGCTTTTTAGAATATATTATTGTATTCTTTACTGCTATTTCTAGAGGTTACCAAAAAGTTGTGCTATCCAGATTCTCTTTCCTTTATATTTGAAAGTTTTCTGCCTGATACTCGGCATAATTTTGTTTGTTACTGGAATTATTAGATTTAATCACTATCTGTATTGAAGCTGACTTAGAGTCCCTTCTCTCCTCTCTTCCAAGTGATCTATTGTTCTTTTAAATTTTAACTTTGTTTACTGCATTCAGAAGTTGTGTGAATTTTTCTGTTCTGACTTATTGCATAATGACATCTAGGGTTTTTGTTTGTTGTTCATTGACATGTTTTGTTCTGGAAGTCCTTAATGTTCACGTTGTCTGTATGCCTGTCACTTTGAGGTCAACATATTTTGCTTTCCTTTAAGGTCACATTTCCTTGGAATGTTATTACTTTTTTGTTTTTCTTCTTCAAGATTGTCATTTATTCAGTATATTTGCATTACCAACCAGTTCTCTCTATTTATTCTTTGGGGAGACTTTCAACTAACCATCCATTTTTCCCTCTGTTCTGCTTATTCCTTTCATTGTATGGCCACATATTTTGCCATTTGTTCAACTGCAACTTTTATTTTTTACAAGACCAATCTTTCTTTGGGAAAATTCAGAAATATCCAGTTGCCATTTATATGCCCTCTTAGAAATGCATGAAGTTCTATTTCATCAGATATTGGTTTCAGGGGAAATAGGAATAACCAAGTAACTGGGCCTCGTATTTGGATTGTAAAGCAAAGTTTATTGAATTTGTCACCAAGTGTGTCTTTGCCACTCAAGTAGAGTCATGCCATTCTGGGAGAGAAGAATGTTCTATGCTCAGAAAGGAGTGAATATGGGGTAGCTATTTTGAGGATTCTAGAGCAGATCTTACTTAATTCTTAATTATTCCTCAAACTCATAATATTGTGTTTATTTCAATTAAGCTCATTTTTTTTTTTAAATCAGGGTAAAAAATGGGGTATGTCAACAATTTTTAGGCTGCTTCTAATTTGAAGTGAGAAACAGGTCAGGAGACATAAGGAGGGCATTAGCAGGTGACAGGATGGCAGAGTCACAATCTACAGGTTCAATTTCCCTTGATAATAATTATTTAGGGATGTACACCTCTTGAAAGATGCTTTGGTAGATATCTTTTGGTTCTGTTTTAATTGCTTCTACAATGATTTCTCTACTGCTCTAAATTTTAAAGTGAATTTTCTTCCTCTCGAGATCTTTGATGATTTTAATTTTTTAATCTTCTCATATTAAACTATTTACCAGTTTTTAATGTGTTCCCCTTTTATCCCGAGTCATCTAGAAGCTACAACTCAAAGCTGTCTCTTGTCTTCTTCTATATTAGGGAATTCACTTTTTATGGTAATAAGTTGTAAGAGACTTCCAGTGTGATAGAACTGGCCCTAACTGGATTCCAGTATACTTTTCTTCAGAATTAGTGTGATCACATACATACACACACACACACATACACACACATATTTTTTACCCTGGCTCAATTCCCTCTGTTTTAAAATCCTCTGTAATCCCAGGAAAATCATGTGATCCTGTTTACCTCATTTTCCTCATCTCTAAAATGAGCTGAAGAGGGAAATGGCAAAGTACTCTAGCACCTTTGCCAAGAAAACCCCAAACGGGATGATGAAGAGTCAGACCTAACTGAAAAAAATGAATGAGATGTTTTTCCCCACTTCCTTTACATGTTTGATGATGCTGTCCAATTTGAAATACATTTTAAGTTCTGCTTCCTTTGTGAAATCTTTAACAATATGACTGATTTGCACTCTCTCAATCCATACAAAACTCATGATTTGAACATTATCTCTCATTTGATACTTGCATTAAATGTATAGTGGTTGCTCCTTGTCTCTTTAACTAGATTATAAATTCCTAGGTGGTGTAAACAATATTTTATGCTCAATTATGTTCAATAACACTTACCAAAATAGAGTTTATGCAAAATATTTAACTTTTGGTGTTGTTTTTTTTTTTAATTTATATATATATATTTTTTATTTAACTTTTAACATTCATTTTAACAAAATTTTAGGTTTCAAATTTTCTCCCCTTTTGTCCCCTCCCCCCACCCCAAAACACCGAGCATTCTAATTGCCCCTATCACCAATTGCTCTCTCTTCTATCATCCGTCTCTGCCCTTGTCTCCATCCTATACCCCTTTACCTGTATTTCTTATCTCCTAGTGGCAAGAACAGTACTCAACAGTTGTTCCTAAAACTTTGAGTTCCAACTTCTTTACCTCCCTCCCTCCCCACCCCTTCCCTTTGGAAGGCATGCAATTCAATATAGGCCAAATCTGTGTAGTTTTGCAAATGACTTCCATAATAGTCGTGTTGTATAAGACTAACTATATTTCCCTCCATCGTATCCTGTCCCCCATTACTTCTATTCTCTCCTTTGATCCTGTCCCTCCCCATGAGTGTTGACCTCAAATTGCTCCCTCCTCCCCATTCCCTCCCTTCCATCATCCCCCCTACCCTGTTTATTCCCTTATCCCCCAGTTTCCTATATTGTAAGATAGGTTTTCATACCAAAATGAGTGTGCATTTTATTCCTTCCTTTAGTGGAATGTGATGAGAGTAAACTTCATGTTTTCTCTCACCTCCCCTCTTTATCCCTCCACTAATAAGTCTTTTGCTTGCCTCTTTTATGAGAGATAATTTGCCCCATTCCATTTCTCCCTTTCTCCTCCCAATATATTTCTCTCTCACTGCTTGATTTCATTTTTTTTAAAGATATGATCCCCTCTTCTTCAGTTTACTCTGTGCACTCTGTCTCTATGTGTGTGTGCGTGTGCGTGTGCATGTGTGTGTGTGTAATCCCACCCAGTACCCAGATACTGAAAAGTTTCAAGAGTTACAAATATTGTCTTTCCATGTAGGAATGTAAACAGTTCAACTTTAGTAAGTCCCTTATGACTTCTCTTTGCTTCTCTTCATTCTTGTGTTTGAAAGTCAAATTTTCTTTTCAGCTCTGGTCTTTTCATCAAGAATGCTTGAAAGTCCTGTATTTCATTGAAAGACCAATTTTTCCCCTGAAGTATTATACTCAGGTTTGCTGGGTAGGTGATTCTTGGTTTTAGTCCTAGTTCCTTTGACTTCTGGAATGTCCTATTCCACGCCCTTCAATCCCTTAATGTAGAAGCTGCTAGATCTTGTGTTATCCTAATTGTATTTCCACAATACTTAAATTGTTTCTTTCTAGCTGCTTTCAATATTTTCTCCTTGACCAGGGAACTCTGGAATTTGGCCACAATGTTCCTAGGAGTTTCTCTTTTTGGATCTCTTTCAGGCAGTGTTCTGTATATTCCTTGAATATTTATTTTGCCCTCTGGTTCTACAATATCAGGGCAGTTTTCGTTGATAATTTCATGAAAGATGATGTCTAGGCTCTTTTTTTGATCAAGGCTTTCAGGTAGTCCCATAATTTTTAAAATATCTCTCCTGGATCTATTTTCCAGGTCAGTTGTTTTTCAATGAGATATTTCACATTATCTTCTAATTTTTCATTCTTTTGGTTTTGTTTTGTGATTTCTTGGTTTCTCATAAAGTCATTAGCCTCCATCTGTTCCATTCTAATTTTGAAAGAACTATTTTCTTCAGTGAGCTTTTGAATCTCCTTTTCCATTTGGCTAATTCTGCTCTTGACAGCATTCTTCTCCTCATTGGCTTTTTCAACCTCTTTTGCCAATTGAGTTAGCCTATTTTTCAAGGTGTTATTTTCTTCAGCATTTTTTGGGGTTGACTTGCTTTTCATACTTTACTTGCATCTCTCTCATTTTTCTTCCCAATTTTTTTCTCCATCTCTCTAACTTGATTTTCAAAATCCTTTTTGAGCTCTTCCACGGCCTGAACACATTGGGTGGGCTGGGATACAGAAGCCTTGACTTCTGTGTCTTTGCCTGATGGTAAGCATTGTTCTTCCTCATCAGAAAGGAAGGGAGGAAATGCCTGTTCACCAAGAAAGTAACCTTCTGTACTCTTATTTTTTTCCCTTTTCTGGGCATTTTCCCAGCCAGTGCCTTGACTTCTGAGTTTTCTTTCCACCCCCACCTCGCCTCCAGATCTGCCCAGCCAGGGCTTGGGGTCTGAGATTCAAATGCTGCTTCCCAGCCTCAGGGCTTTGGGTGGCGGCGGGGCTGCTATTCAGTGTGAGATTAAGTTCAGGTGCTCAGGTGGGGGCAGGGCCACCTCACAGGCTGAGTTTCCTCAGGGGGTTTATGTAGAGACCTTCAACAATGGATCCAGGCTCCTGCCTTCTTGGGGAGCCCTGGTCTGCTCCCGCCTCTGTTGCTGCCTCCCCAGGGGGCCTGATTTATGGGGGCACCCCACTCCCCTCTCGACCTGCCAAAGAGACCCTCTCACCAACCCCCGTCACCTGTGGGTGGAGGGACCCTCATGGCTGCTGGAGATTCCATCCCTGAAGCCCTCTCAGATCTGCTCCTCTCGGCGCCATGTTTAAGGCAGGGCTGTGCTCGGCTCCCAGTCCGCGGCACGAAGGACCTTTTGCGAGAGGTTTCCAGGCTCTCTGAAACAGAAATCTCCTCTGCTGCACCGTTCTGTGGCCTCTACTGCTCCAGAATTCGCCAGTAGTTCTTTTTTACAGATGTTCTATGGGTTGTGGGTTTGAAGCTATGTATATGTGTGTCTTTCTACTCCTCCATCTTGGCTCGGCCCCCACTTTGGTGTTTTTTTAACTGAGTGTGAGGCCAAGCAAAATAGGATCTTTTGCTGTTTTTGTTTTAGTAAATCAAGAAGTATAATGCCTCTATTTGAATGTGATTAAAGAAGATCTTCCGCACCTATTGATGGACCTGAATACTGAGGGACGCTTGGTTAGGGGAGTTGTTTTGTATGTTGGTCCCAAGTACCTTTTGTTTTTTTCTTTTTATTATTATTATTTTATTCATTTTCAGTGTTCTACAATCACTTCCATATAGCTCAGATTTTTCCCCTCCCTCCTCCCCTTCCCACTTACCTTCCCATTCCCTCCCCGAGATGACAAACAATTTTATATACATTCTACACATGCATTCCTATTAAATACATTTTTTCCTTATTCATGTTGCATAGAAGAATTAAAATGAATGGGAAAAATCATAAAACAAAACAAAACATAATACAGAAGAAAATGGTCTGCTTCATTTTGTGATCGAATTCCATAGTTCTTTCTCTAAATGTGGAAGGTATTTTGCCTTAAGAGACGATTGGGAATTTTTTAAGTCTTTGCATTGTAATAAATGCAAGTACTAAGTCTACCAGAAAATTCCCCCCACACTGTGGTTGTTACTTTGTACAAAGTTCTCCTGATTCTGCTCATTTCACTCAGCATTAGTTCATATAAGTCTTTCCAGGACTCTCTGAAGTCTTCCTGTTCATCATTTCTTAGAGCATAATAGTATTTCATTACATTCATATACCACAGTTTATTCAGTCATTCCCCAATTGATGGGCATCCCATTGATTTCCAGGTTTTGGTCACCACAAAGAGAGCTGCTGTAAATATTTTGTACATGTGGGACCCTTTCCCATTTTTATGATCTCTTGGGGATACAGTCCTAGAAACTGTATTGCTGGGTCACAGGATATACACATTTCTGTAGCCCTTTGGGCATAATTGCTCTCCAGAATGGCTGGATCAGCTCATAGCTCCACCAACAATGAATTAATGTTCCAACTCTCCCACATCCTATCCAACATTTCTCATTTTCTTGTGTTGTCATGTTAGCCAATCTGATAAGTGTGATGTGGTATCTTAGAGTTGTTTTGATTTACATCTCTCTAATCAACAGTGATTCAGATAATTTTTTTAGGTGACTATAAATAACTTTAATTTCTTCCTCTGAAAACTACCTGTTCATATCCTTTGACCATTCTTTTGTTTTTTCTATTGAGGAACTGAGTCAGAGGGTCCTGCCCTTTGGCTCTGAAAAGTGTATAAATGCTCTGAGGGTGAGGTTTTACTTTGCGGCTTAGTTTTTGGAAGAAAGTTTGTGTGCCAAATGGGACTCTGAGAAGCCACTAAGCAGCGCCCCCCGACTTTGAAAACCCAAATGTTGGTGCTTCCCTCTCTGGTAAAGATGTATGTATGTTAATGGTTGGGTAGTTTGGAAATGCTGCTTGTTGATTTTTGATTTCTCTCAGATTTTGATTTTGATGTTCTCTGATACCTGTGATTGATTAGAGTGTTAACCCCTCAAAATTTGCCTTTTCTTTTAGAGAAGCTGATCAAAGAACCTGTGGCAGCAGGCCCCTTTATATATGGTGGGGTGCTTACTGATACACCCATTAAGCTCTAACACTGACCTTAATAACAATACTAAATGATAAATAAAAATAATTCAGCACTTCTGGCAGCCAGAAAATTCTTGAAAATATTTGAGTTCTCTTTGATTACATGAAAGTTTTTCACGTAATTTCATATTTTTATTTCCGAGGCAGCAAGTGTGTGCCAGTATAAAGGGTGATCTTTTTTTGGCAAATAACCAGATGTATGAGTTCTATTTTAGGTGATGCCACTATACATTTTCTTCTCTTTATGTTGCTGCTAAATTAAAAACATAAATAACTACTCTCAGCATTTCAGAATTCCTACAGGTCATTTTACATGGTCAATTTGCCCTAAAATCTAACCATAGCGATTATGAATTTTATTGAAATATTGTAATAGAAACAGAAATCACCAGTGTCATCTGATGGTGGAAGTGAAAACTGCAAAGTGACTTGTGATTGGATTCCTTTTCAAGGGCTGTTTATCAGTCTTAAGAGCTATTGAAGATATATCAGAGAGATTTCAAGACTGATGGGGCTGGTTCTTGACTCATTTTGCCATTTGTTCTCATTTACTTTTTAATAATGTTCTTTTAGTTCTAACTTGAGACATTGCTGCCACAAATGTTGGAGAGTTAGAGAGCCAAACTGCTTCAGGAAAATACGTACTTGGCAATTTGCAATGTAACAGTTTGAGCATATATAGATATAGATAGATTCTGTAATGTTCTCTCTATTACTTAGAGCCACTAAAAATTCAATCATATGCTAACAGAACAAGCGCTGGAACTGAATTCAAGGAAGAAATGGTTTTGAAGCTAGCCACTATCACTTATTAGTTGTGTGACCACAGAAAAGTAATTTAATATTTCAGATTCTTGGTTTCTGCATCCGTAAATTAGGAGTAAATGCGAATAGTACTCAATAAACATAGTTGTCATAAACATGAAATATAAATGTTTGAGGTGTTTTATGAACCTTCAAATATAATATAAATGTCAATTGTTATCATCATTAAAGTAAAAGTAGAAATTTTGCATTTTCACATTGAAAGATATGGAATTAGACTAATGAAAAGAGTGTAGTTAACTGAAATTTACACAAATATTTAAGGAAAATTAATTTATATTGGGTGTCATCCCCCTTATTTCTTTTGTTGTTTTCCCCAAAATATATGTGCCTCAGTACATACTCCCAAGACAAGAAACAATCGACCACTGCCAGAGCATCAAAGAAGAGACTCAACTTTGTTCAATTAATCTATCCTCATTAGCTACAGATGGACTACTAGGTTGAATATTTGCCTTGTGACCCTTCATCTAGGCAGTATTCAAACTCATTTAAGTAGTACTTTAGTGTAAATGTTCTTTTTGTTAGTCAAATGAGTTCAAAGGTATAAAGTACAGCAGGAAGGAGTAATTTATATTTAAAGGAATCATATTGTCGGACATTTTGCAAAGTAATCTTAAAAAGATTTTTTTAAGATAATGTTTCTAACTTCCCAACAAGCAATAGGGCCATATTTTTAGAGCTAGGTGAATTTCCATCAAGTTCAGCCTATTTTTTTAATACAGATGAAATTCTGAAGACTTGAGAGATTAAGTGATTTACCTTTCCAAGTTCAACATCATAAATCTCCAAGCCTTGGTATTTCGACTCTAGAGCTAATGACTTTTCTACTTTACTATCCTATTTCTTTTAGATTTCTAAGCACTATCAATTCAGATCCAGAAAGGACCTTAGAGACCACGTAGTTCTCATTTTACAGATTAGAAATCTGAACCTCAGAAATTATAAGTGGCCTGCCAAATTTCACACAGGTGTAAAGTGTAAAAGTCAGGTGCCTTTGGCTCCAAAAAGGGGTGCTTTTTTCCATAGTTCTGCATCAGCACTGAAATAGGGAAGATAAAGGCCCAGCAATCAGAGAGGTAGTGGGAGAGGTCTTTTTAAAAGATACCTTTACCTTGCAAGAAATAAATCCTCACAAGTACCAGATTACATTTGTAAACTGATGATCAAAGACATACCCAGTGTGTGGGAACAGACTGCTCAACTCTGACAAATTTAAAGATCAGCAGCATAGAAACAACAGAACTTTGGATCTGGATCATATTTTGTTAAAAAGGTGAACCTTCAAGATGTGAAGAGTTTCCTCTCTCATGAACTCCTCTCCAGGTTGGACTTTCTTCATCACTAGTACTCAGAGAAATGTCAGTCACAGTGGCTTCTCCAAAAGCTAACTTGAAGACTTGCCTCATACATGGTTTGTTGTTCTTCTCCCAGACGTAAAAATTATTTGCTATGACTGCTTGGAATTTAAAGATATGCCCCTGATCCAGGATGCTGTTTTATAGGCAAAGATTCTCCTACAGTTGAGTTGTCAACCATACTCTATACAAAACTCAATGACGCTAGGTTCTGCTTGACAGCAGTCAGATCCTGTTATGTTGGCATCAGATGCAAGATAAGGCCTATGACTACTGCATTAAGATACACTAATATGTATCTCTTTGCCATTTATGAGAATATATGCCTTTAGATATAGCTTTAGACAGATACATTGAGCACAATGATAAATAGATTTAGTACATTGTCTGCCTGAGTGTACCAGATAAACAAAGGGGTAAATCCAAAAGGAAAAGAGACAGGACTTGGAATATCAGTTCCTCAGCCTCTGAGGAAGTTGATTGCTTCTAGCACTGTAGATAGAACCTATTTACCTGTAGCAAGTGCCATGTCATGCTGACTTGACAACTTCTTAAGTAAATATTTTAAAAACATAACTGAAACAGAAATGACTTAACCTTGAGTCTTTGTAAATGAAAGGGAACTTGTCAGGAGGCATTTTTCTTCACCTCTTGCTAACTTTATGTTTTATTCCCCTAAAGACAGAATCATTAACAAGGCCTGATCTCTTTATTGTTTAGATTCCATTCAGAGAGAGGACAAATAGAAAAGAAGAAAAAAAAAAGATTACACAGCATGCTTTATTAAGAAGTGGATTTTTCTAACTGCCTCTTAAATGGAATTTTTGGCACAGTTGACCTCTATCATTCTGTCTCTTGCATCCACCAGATGTGGGTTGTGGGCATAGCATGCTGTGGAGCTTCGATGATCCTGCCACAGATAAATCAAGATAATATCTTTGGTTTAGCACATAAGAGAGATTCCACTGAAGGCATCTTGCAGTGCAAATATACTGCCTGCTCACTTGTCCTCCCTTCTCTGCTAGATAAATAACAATCTTCTCAAACACTCACCTCCGACAGCCACTGCAGAATTGTAAAATCCTATTGAGATGATCCAGTTTACTCTAGTGCTTTGGGGTCATATTTGAAATGTTAGCATCTAAATAGCTATGCAGTTCAGGCTGTCTGCACTTACAACACTCATTTTAATTTGCCCTTTTCCTCTTAAGCTGTGTTCCTAGATTTTTTTTTCTTTACTTAAGAATCCAATCCATTGTTTACAGTCTGTCCCCATTCTGGTTAGTTTGAGAGTTAAATGGTTTAGAATTCAACTAGAATTAATTTGAAGAAACAAAAGAGAGAAACAGGCTATAAAGGGTGTATCTACCAAAAGAAAGACAGACAGACAGACAGACAGACAGACAGACCGACAGGCAGAAAGGAAGGAAGGAAGGAAGGAAGGAAGGAAGGAAGGAAGGAAGGAAGGAAGGAAGGAAGGAAGGAAGGAAGGAAGGAAGAGTGAGAGAGAAAGAGAAAGGGAGAGAGAAAGAGAGAAAGGAAGGAAAAAGAAAGAAAGGAAGGAAAAAGAAAGAAAGAGAGAAAGAAAGAAAGGAAGGAAGGAAGGAAGGAAGGAAGGAAGGAAGGAAGGAAGGAAGGAAGGAAGGAAGGAAGAGTGAGAGAGAAAGAGAAAGGGAGAGAGAAAGAGAGAAAGAAAGAAAGGAAGGAAAAAGAAAGAAAGGAAGGAAAAAGAAAGAAAGAGAGAAAGAAAGAAAGGAAGGAAGGAAGGAAGGAAGGAAGGAAGGAAGGAAGGAAGGAAGGAAGGAAGGAAGGAAGAAGGAAGGAAAAAGAAAGAAAGAAAGAAAGAAAGAAAGAAAGAAAGAAAGAAAGAAAGAAAGAAAGAAAGAAAGAAAAAGAAACACTACAGGAAAGGACTTATTTAAATAGCATTTAATTTTCACAAAGGCAAAGATTGCTTTCTCTTTTATCTTTGTATCTCCAGTACTAGAATCTTTCAGAATTGTAGGGGACTGATGGAGGAGTGCAATCCGAAGATCTTGCTGGCCAACTTAATATGGGGGCATCTTCTAACAATCGCATTACAATAACTACCATGCAAGTTGCATTCTTAGGGAGTTGATTGGAATATGGACATCTTAAATGATTTGCTCAGGAACATATGTCCACTGTGTTAGAGACAGAATTTGAATGTAGGTCTACAACCACCCCTCTACTTATTTCATGATGTTTCTAGTGAATATTACGGGAGTAACATGAATTAGTGTAGAAAAATACTCTCTTTACACAGGTCTTGACTTAGAGAAGTCTCTAAACAAATAATGAATTTGGGGGATTCTAGTGAAAGAAAATAGTTCATATAATGAGCTAAAATATTTTAGATATTAAATACTATCCTACTCTTACTTGGAGACAAAGATTGCAATTAATCTCTATAGGCAACAGTTGCTTATTCTGAGAAATAAGTATATACGAATGGTGTTAATCAGACTTTCTTGACATATAATGCAGTAGATAAAGTGAGGTGCTAAGGAAAATTAGCAGAGCATTGGGTTATGTTCAAACTTATTAGCCTCCTTATCTCTGTGCACAGAGAGAATTGTAAATGGCTCCAGAATACATGAATAGTACACCTGTCATGATAAATAATGACTACATCTGTTGGCTAGGTCATATTGCTAATGAAGACTATGTCAAGAGTTCAACACCTATGAGAACCACTTAACATTCCTCCACTTGATTGACACTGACTGAAGCCCCAACCTCTGCTTATCTGTTTTGCAAATGTGTATAAATGGTCTTTGGGATAAGGGGAGAACATGTGGATATCTCAGTGTTAATTATTCATTAACATAAGTGTTAATCACTTATTTTATTCATGACTATTTTTATTAGATTCTCACTTTACTTGGTCTTCTTTGTGCTTCTCAAAGATGATCGGGATTATAATATTTAGAGTTATACTTTTCTCTTTTAATCTGAAGAACCATGGAATAGTCTAAAGTTAGAAGTTATTCTGACTCGTACAAAATAGGGAGCTGAGGGCCAGAGAAGTGAGGAAACTGGCTTAAGGCTACCTATCAATTGACTGTTTAACTAAAAGGATGCTGATGCCATGGACAGATATAGGAAAGTTGTGAAAAGTAATGTGTTTAGGGGAAAAGCTAATAACATGAATTAAGAGAAAGCTCACATTATGGTCACATGAAAAAAAGAGAGGAGGTTAAAAAGGAAGAACCATTTTGCAAAAAGCAAATCAAGAGAAACAGGAAGAGTTCAACATTACCTAATTCTACTGGAAGGTCAAGAAGGAGGAGGACTGAAGAAAGCATATCATGTTTGGCAATTATTTATAGCTTTGGCAAAAGGAGTCACAATAGTGATGCAGGACTTAAGAGGTCTCTATGATCACTTTCAATTTCAAGACTGTGATTCCAAGAATACTTCTAAAGGAGCAATTGCATCTTGATATAGTCAAAGAACTTTGCATGTAAAAACTACCCAATTTTGTTACTGTACTTGAGAGCAAATTGTTTTTGAGGTTTTTTTTGCTTAATTTAAACACATAAGGCTTCTTTTTCAACCAAAGGGAAATACACACACACATACATATACATATATATATATATATATTTCTCTGGGAATTGAAATTCCATTACTAACAATTCTCTTCTAACATCGTATAATTTGGTCAAATCTTCATGTGAAACATGTAGTGAAGTAAGGACAAATATTCCAATAACTCAGGGCTTCTATTCTAGATTCTCTATATGGTTTAACCAAAAGGGTGATTTCCTTCTTCCAAAACTTTTCTTGATAAATATTCTGGTTCTACTCCAGAAAAAGGAAATGTGTAATCAGTGTTAACTTAAAACAACTATTTATGGTACATTTTGTTAAATACAAAATAGCATATAAATAGCCTAGCATATAAAATGGTAATCAGAAAGAGGCATTCATGTTCAAGTCATTTCTCTGGCACTTCTTAACTCCATTGGATCTGTCCAACCTGT
Source organism: Notamacropus eugenii (assembly GCF_028372415.1). Classification (NCBI taxonomy): domain Eukaryota; kingdom Metazoa; phylum Chordata; class Mammalia; order Diprotodontia; family Macropodidae; genus Notamacropus; species Notamacropus eugenii. Next base: position 445,967,650 of record NC_092874.1, read on the forward strand.
GTGTGACTCAGGCAGCTCCTTTCAATTTAACAAACCAAGTCCTATAGTATTGTGATTTCCATTTGTAGGATTTCTCTCACACTGAAGAAATCACAGATTTTCCATGTAATCTTATATTGAATAAATGCAAGACAGAATTGGTAATTCTTACATAAGTTAAAGTAGATAATTGTTGTTTGGCAAATGACAGATCAGAATGGTTTTTTGATAGTCAATAATTGAAGTTTAAAATGAAAAAAAAAACCAAAACATCCTTGATTCTGTTAGTGAAAAACAGTATGTGGCGATAAGTCCCATTGCATAATCTCCTACTCTAAGGCAGCTGGGATTTGGAGTCATTCCCTGAAGGAATGTGTATGTGGTGTTAAAATTCTGACAAATCAGCATTTTCAGCAGTCTTGTAATGTGCCTTTGGGGAACAGTGTCTTCTTATGCTAGCAATTCCACAAATTACACTAAAAATATATTAGTATCCCCAGGAGGACTAGTATTGTGAAAATCAAAATGTCTCTCTGTTTGAAAGTCAGCAGAATGCTTCTACGAAATGAACATTTCAGCTTCAGTATGCCCCAGCAGTCCTCCACTGTTCTGGGTATAATATGCTCTTTTATTTTCTTTTCAAAAATAGAAGAAGTAGAGACAAATGCTACATGTCAGAAAATGAAGCAAGCCCCGAAACTAACAACCATGGCTTTCTTCATGTGTTTTCAGGTCTTTGAAGACATAAGCATATAGGTTTAGATATCACTCTGTTAGTTGGTGAAGTTAAGGGGGTTGTGGTAATTAGGAAGTTATAAATGGAAACCATTCATCTGAAGACCATACGAGGAAAATGTCTTGGAGCCTTGAGTCTGTCACTTTCAAGATTCACATCTTTAGGTAAGCAATATAGTGATTACTTCTATGAATTTATAGAACATGGAATCATCTAAGTTCAGAACCAAAAGATACCCTAGAGGTCATCTAGTCCAATTCCATCACTATAGATGACAGAGCTAAGGCCTAGGGAGGTAAAGTGATTTTCCCAAGGCTCAACATGCTTCACATTTCATTTCCACATTTTCATGTTGTCTGTGTGCCTGTGTGTGTGCATGTGTATGTTTGTATACATGTGTCTGTCTCTTTCTTCATCTCTGCTTCTTTGACTTCATTCAGATTTAAGTTCAAATCCACCTTTTACAAGTAGGCTTTTTTCCATCCAACCTATCTCTAATGTCTTCCTCTACACTGAAAATTTACCTTCTGTAAGAAGGTGCTCCTGTATTGCTAGTGTCTTCTCTTCCTTCATCATTATGTCCCATTACTCATGTAAAACTATATATTTTACATAACTGGTTGCATTCTGTTTCTCCTATTTGATTTTGAGCTCCTCAGTGGTAGGAATTGATGTTGCTTTGCTTTGCATCCCTAGCTCTTGACAAAGTAAGAATTTATTAAATGCTTGTTGATTGAGAGACAACTAACTTTACCTTCCATCATCTCTCTGCAGATATTTTTTTTGTATTTATTTTTGTCCACTTATTTCAGTCATGACCAACTGTTATTCATGCCCCATTTGGGGTTTTGTTGGTAAAGATGCTGGAGTGGTTTGTCATTATCTTCTCCAGATCATTTTACAAATGAGGATCTGGGTTAACCAAGGTTAAGTGACATGCATAGGGTCACATAGCTCTTAAGTGTCTGAGGTCAAATTTGAACTCAGCTCCGCCTGACTCAAGGTCCAATACTCTATCTACTTTGTCAACTAGCTGATAATTTTGATATTTATTTTACATATCTATCTATCTATCTATCTATCTATCTATCTATCTATCTATCTATCTATCTATCTATCTATCTATCCATCCACCCATTCACCCATCCATCCATCCATCTATCTATCTTTTATAAGAATATACTGAGTCTCCAAAATTTTAATGTAAGCTTCTTGAGGTCAGAGGCTTCTTAGTACAGTTCTAGGAACATAGTAAGCACTTAATATTCCTTAATAAATGCATTTTGATTGAGAGCGACAGAATTAGACCAGATCATCAATCCTCTAGCTCTTAAAATATTTACTATCCACTAAACCAACCTCAAAGTATTGAAATAGATGATCACTGCGTTTTATATAAATCCATTAATTTAATTCCTATATATACATATTTTACATATATACATATATAAAAACCTCATCCTTCTGCACTAACTCCCCAATTCTAATTGAAAATAAGAGAAAAACAGAACCCATTACAAACATATGTAAGAAAACAAATTTTCACATTAGCCATATTAAAAAATAAAAGATTTTTCTTCATTCTGCATGCTTCATCCCTCTGCCAGAAAGTGTGTAGCATGTTCCCTCCTTAGTCCTCTGAGACCTTTGTTGATAATTACACTTATAAGATATCAGTACAGTGGTATTATACCACATTTATATATCATAATTTGGTCATTCACTTACCAGTTTGTGGATATCTGCTCATATTTCCATTTTCTATCACCTCAACAAAAGCTATGAATACTATTTGTATATGTTTAAATGTATTTTACTTAGGAATAATCCCACCTTTAATATATCCTCCCGCTAATACCATCTCTGCCCTTCTTCCCTTTCCCTCTATTTTTTTTCAGTTGAGTGAAATGAATTTCTATACCAAACTCTATGTGTGTATACGATGTTCAAATGTCAACTTCCTCTCCCTTCCCTTCCCTCCTCATTTTATAGATTTCTATTTGTGCAGCCTTATTATGCAAGATAATTTGTCCTAACCTTTCTTCACCCCCACCCCAGTTCCTCCTCCTCCTCTTCTTTTCTTAAAATCATCAAGACATAAGTGAGCCATTCCCATTCTATACTAGTTTGATTCTCTATTCAGACATTGAGAATGGTAGGATTCAGAGGGAACACGTGTCATTTCCTGACAATTAAAAGCAAGAAATTTATCATTGGTTTTATATCTTTAAAAAAAATTTTCATCTCTTTCAGATATTTCAGTTAACCATGTGACTTCTCTCTCTCTCTTCCTGTATGTGTGTGTGTGTGTGTGTGTGTGTGTGTGTGTTCAGAGGCATTACTTTCAGATATTATGGATTCATTATTTATTGTATTTGTTTATTGAGCATCCCTGCCACTATAATGGCTCATTATGGTGAAGTTGTTTTTCCCTTATTCTTTCCACCTACTTTCCAATTTTGGACTTGATTTTTGATCAGGGCTCTGCCACACTTCATTAAATACTATGTCATTTCAGGGTCTCAGGGACAAGCTGGGGACCTATCAGTTTTCAGTACTCCCAAAGTATTCTGATCTAGGTCAAAGTCTGTTCTCTGCCCTCCAGCCCTGACTCTGAGCTCTTCGAATTCTTTACCAGGATTGAAATGTGTTCAAGAGTAGGCTGGTCCTCAACTCCATCCCTATTAGCGAGATAGAAACTTATGTTTTCCGAAGAGGCAGAACTGTAGGCTCCCTTTTGGTCTGACATTCCTCTGATGACTGGGCTGAATGCAGGAATTAGAAATCACTCAGTGTCTGATATCTGAGCCAAGCAAAGGTTTGCTTCTCAACTTCTTTCCTTAGCATATTATCTAAGGCCTCCAGATCTGGGAACTTCATCTTTCTGTGTAAGTTCCCCTCTCATTCCATCCTGGATCTGTGATCCAGAAATAGATAATGAGTGTCAAAGCTGCCAGTTTGCTCTGGTCCCCAGCAAAGTGTCTCAATATGAGTTTAATGGTATTTCAATATATATTCAGGGCTTCTTTACCTAATGCACAATCTCTACCTGGGTACTCAAGTTTTTGGTGGTATAACATACTTAATTAGTATACCAAGGCCTTGGTGTTCATTCAACCATCTGTATGTTTTTTTTTTTTGTGGATTTCCCTATCAAGTTTCTGTCTGGTACATATTTTAGCTCTATTTGGAGGAATTTGTGAACAGGAGCTCATCATATAGCTTCCTACCTCTCTGCCATCTTGAAGCTGACCTTAGCAGTTTTTTTTTTTTTATAATGAACTTCTCATCCAGTGACTTACCATCAAACAGGGTTATGTCAAGATTTTAAAATCCTAGCATGCCACATACTCATTTAATATTTGAGACCCCAAATGCATGAAGAAATGTGTTTGCTACCTGAAGATAGCCTAGAAAAATTTGGAGAGAGTTATTTTTTTCACCCTAAAATTCACTTTGATTTTTTAAATGTTCATTTATTTATTTATTTATTTATTTTTAGTTGCAAACATTCATTTCCCAAAAATTTTGAATTTCAAATTTTCTCCCCATCTCTACCCCCCCACCCCAAAAGGCTGAGTATTCTGTTTGCCTCTTCCACCAATCTGCCTTACCTTCTAACACTCTTCCCTTCCCTTAGCTCCATCTTCCTTCTTGATTTGTAGGGCAAGATAAATTTCTATACCCCATTACCTGTATTTCTTATTTCCTAGATGTATGCAAAAACAATTCTCAATATTTGTTCCTAAAACTTTGAGTTCCAACTTCTCTCCCTTCCTCCCTCTCCACCCATCCCCACTGAGAAGGCAAGCAATTCAAAATAGGCTATATATGTGGATTTTTGCAAACAACTTCAATAATAATCATGTTGTGTAAGACTAACTAGGTTTCCCTCTATCCTATCCTACCACCCCCCATTGCTTCTATTCTCTCTTTTAACCTTGTCCTTCCCCAAAAGTGTTTACTTCTAATTGCTCCCTCTTTCCATTTTCCTTCCCTTCCATCATCCCCACCACCATGCTTATGCCCTTCTTCCCTACTTTCCTGTAGTGTAAGATAGGTTTTCATACAAAATTTAGTATGCATGTTATTCCTTCCTTGAGTCAAATGTGATGACAGTAAGCTTATCTTTTTCCCTCTCATCTTCCTCCTTTTTCCCTCCATTGAAAACCTTTTCCTTTCCTCTTTTGGGAGAGATAATTTGTCCCATTCCATTTCTTCCTTTGTCCTCTCAATATATTCCTCTCTCACCCTTTAAGTTTATTTTTTTAGATATGATCCCTTCCTATTCAACTTGCCCTGTGCTCTCTGTCTGTATGTCTGTGTATATGTATGTATGTATGTGTGTGTTCATGTGTGTGTGTGTGTGTGTGTGTATAATCCCTCCAACACTCCAAATACTGAGAAAAGTTTCAAGAGTTACAAATATTATATTTCCATGTAGGAATGTAAACTATTGAACTTTAGTAAGTCCCTTATGACTTCTCTTTGCTGTTTACCTTTTCATGTTTCTCTTTATTCTTGTGTTTGAAAGTCAAATTTTCTTTTCAGCTCTGGTGTTTTCATCAAGAATGCTTGAAAGTCCTCTATTTCATTGAATGACCATTGTTCCCCTGAAGTATTATACTCAGTTTTGCTGGGTAGGTGGTTCTTGATTTTAATCCTAGTTCCTTTGACTTCTGGAATATCATATTCCACACCCTTCAATCCCTTAATGTAGATGATGCTAGATCTTGTGTTATCTTTATTGTATTTCCACAATATTTGAATTGTTTCTTTCTAACTGCTTGTAATATCTTGTCCTTGACGTAAGAATTCTGGAATTTGGTTACAATTTTCCTAGGAGGTTTTCTTTTGAGATCTCTTTCAAAAGATGATCAGTGGATTCTTTCAATATTTATTTTGCCCTTTGGTTCTAGAATATCAGGGCAATTTTCCTTGACAATTACATGAAAAATGATATCTTGATTCTTTTTTTGATCATGGCCTTCAGGTAGTCCCATAATTCTTAAATTGTCTCTCTTGGATCTATTTTCCAGATCGGTTGTTTTTCCAATGAGATATTTAACATTATCCTCTATTTTTTCATTCTTTTGGTTTTGTTTTATAATATTTTGGTTTCTCATAAAGTCATTACCTTCCATCTGCTTCAATGTAATTTTTAAAGAACTATTTTCTTCAGTGAACTTTTGAACCTCTTTTTCCAAAGGCTAATTCTGCTTTTTAAAACATTCTTCTCCTCATTGGCCTTTTTGACTTCTTTTGCCAATTGAGTTAGCCTACTTTTAAACGTGTTATTTTCTTCAGCATTTTTTGGATCTCCTTTAGCAAGCTGTTGACTCACTTTTCATGATTTTCTTGCATCACTCTCATTTCTCTTCCAAAAAAATTTCCTTTCATCCAAAAGGATGGAAGGAAATACTTGTTCCCCAAGAAAGTAACCTATATTCTTATATTTTTTCCCTTTTTGGGCATGTTCCCAGCCAGTTATTTGGCTTTTGAGTCCTTTGTCAAAAGGAGTGTATACGTTGGGGACCTGTAAGTTCTCAGTTCCTCCAAGGCTGCACAATCAAAGGGGAGGAGTTTACTCCTCTCACAGAGTGTGTACTGGTCAGGGAGCAACCAAAAACTCCTAGAATCTGGGAGTAGTAGAATTCCCTCTCCATCATAGCCTCCAGCTCTACACTCCAGCACTCCTTCTCACTCCATGGCCAGGAGATTTAGATCATCTGCTCATTTCCCCCAGGGGCTTTAGGCAGAAGGCAGGCCTCCACTCTCAGCTGAGACCCAGATCAGAGGCTCAATTCCCCAAGGGGCTTTAAGCTGAGGGCTCCATAAATGGACCCTGTAGCTGCTACTGCCACTGCAACTGCTGCTGTTGCTGCCTGCGCTGCTGCTGCCTGGGTCTGGGACTAAGAGAGGACTCTACTCCCTTCTCACCCAGTTTTAAAGCCCTCTTACTGACCGTTGAAGTTGTCCTTGGCTTTGTGGGTTAAGGGATCTGAGAACTGCTGCTGCTGCTGGGGATTCCACTCTTGAGGCCTGTTCTGGTCCTGTTCCTCACAGTGTGCCCAAGCCTGGGCTGTGCTGTGTCTCATGCCCCTGCAATAGAGATTTCCTGTCAGCCTTCCAGGCTACCTTGGGCTGGAAATCTCTTTCACTCTTTTGATCATTGGTTTTTCCTGCTCTAGAATTTGTTGAGAGTCATTTTTACAGGTATTTTATGAACTGTGATGGAAGAGTTAGAATATGTGCTTCTTTCTATTCTGCCCTCTTGGTTCCACCCCTTGGAGAGAGTTATGATCAGATTGGTAGCAGAATAATAACTTACTTGGTAATCATAATTCTCCAAGAACAACCAAGGTAGAGAGGATGTTTGACTCCCATTGGTGCAGCAAGTACCCACAAAATTACAGATTTCCACCTGAGAGAATTAAAAAGATAAAAAATGATTAGCATTGCTTACTCTGTTCTTTCCAAATATGACAAACAGGATAGAAGGTCAATGTCAGAGTCAATGAGATTAATATTTAAGCCTGTGTTTAATAAATTTTGTTTATATAATCTTGGTCAAGTCATGTAACTCCTCAGTGACCTAGATAACTCTTTAAGATTAGAAGTTACAGCAGAATTGGCAGTCTGAATTGGGGTCCAGAATTTTCATAATTCAAAGAGAGCATTGGTCTGGTGCTTCCTCCACACCTAAATTCCAAAATTTTGTTGTTGTTGTTTGTCTGTTTTTCAGATACCATGTTACTTCAGGAACATCCCATATCTGGGACTCTAGGGGAAAAATCATGTTTCAGTGCCTAAAATCTTGGATTGAATCACTATACATTTTCTGCCAAATCCAAGAAGTTGCTTTTTTGAAACCTTACTGGGTTTCAGTTTCTTAACCTTTTTACCTTTGGTTTCATGAATGTATACTACAAGAATTTTTTTAAAAAGTTTTTAGTTATTTATATTTTAGTTCAATATTTGATTGTGACACTCCTAATTGATATTCAATTTTCAAAATACATTTGATGTACATGCAGACTAAATATCTATGGCATCAGTTTAACCACTTTTATCAATATTCTTGTTATTTTGAGAGCTTAGTAATGTTTGACAATGTTAAACTTTACCCATGTGTCTTAAATAGAGTTTTCTTAATCATTCAGTTAATTGCAATTACAAGAATTTACTATGCCCTAAATATATGAACTCATTCTGATTGGTTGAAATTTCTGTTTGTAGGGGGAGTAATGCTTTATTTTTTTAAAATAATATTAGCTAGCATAGGGATCACCATCTTAAAAAAATGTAACTGCATCAAGAATTGTTTTGAAAGAACAGCAGTGTGAAATTCACTTTATTTCTATACTGAAAGAAATATCTTAATTAAACTTTCCCTAAACTACAATTCATTAACTCTTCTCTCTGAGCCCGTAGATTCTAAGCCTTTCATTAATTTTCTTGTGCTTTATCTTTTTCTTTTTTCTACCTCCTTGCAATTTTGATTGGACCCCAAAATTCAATGTGAAAATTGTTTTACTGCATGAGGTTGTTTTAGAAGAATGTTTTTAAAGGCAGTGACTAATTTTAATTACACATGATCCTTCTGATTTACTAGTAAAGACAATTTAATAAGATATAGTTCTGTGATACCTCAGAACATCATATTCTATTAAATCTTTCCAAAGAAGTGTGAAATATATTAATTATCAGAATCATAAGGTGGGAAATAAAAAAAAAGACTTTTGCTGTATTCAAAAATATCTAAGTGGCCTTAAAAGCTCACAAAAATAGATTTCTTTTCTTGAACTATTTGAGGTTACAGTAGATAACTAGCTTCATGCTGTGACTCTGTATCATTTGTAGCATTGTATTTTGGGCAAAAACATATTCCTCTTTTATATCAGCCTCTATGAACAAGGAGCAAACCATGTCAAAGTGGGAGCTAGTTTTCTTGCTTGGACATCATTTAACATTTTGTTGCCTTAGTGACTAGATGGAATCTAATTGCTTCATTAGGTAAAGTAAGTACTTCCACTACTGTGTGGCTATATTAAACACAGGAACCAAAAATAAATCTAAGGAGCGGTTGGATTTCAAGTCCAAGGTATTCTTCATGATCTTTTACCTTTATATCTTATGCAAATGTTTTACAACATGGGTGTTGCAACATTCCACTGAAATTGGTTGTTGGATCTTCAATGTTGACATGGCTGATCACAATAACAGCTGTTATTATGGTATTCTCTTAACAGTTCATGTGCATTTCCAAATTTCCAGCATTAAATGTGGCTAGAAGTCAATAGAAAGGCTACTCCTCATGAACAATTGAGTGACATGTTGGCAATAACTGGGTTATAAGAAAGGTAATCTATACTGATTATTGGTTTCTATCCCACTCAATGTTACTGATGGAGTTTACTTTGTCAGAATTTCCACACAGCTTTAGCCAAAATATATAGTAAAGATTAAAGTTCTTTAAATTTAAAATTCTGAGGAAAAAATAATTTCTCTCTCTCTCTCTCTCTCTCTCTCTCTCTCTCTCTCTCTTTCTCTCTGTACATAAAAATATGTGTGTGTGTTTATGTATGCATGTATATACATATATCACCTAGGAAAGACAACAAATGTGTGTTATTATCAGAAAAAATCATGTCTGTTGGGACTGGAAGCTCAATTCCGTGTGGACGGTCTCAGGCGGGTAAAAGTGGGACTTCTAAATCTTAGAGTCTTACGAGGCCCTCCATGAACAGCGGGGGTTCGAGAAGGTCAGACTGAGCTAGCTCGGCTAGCTCGGGTATTTCCGCCTCTCCCCCAGAGATACCTGATGGGTGGAGTCTCCCTGCCCTCGAGGTCGTCCCGGATTGGAGCACACCTAGTTACCTAACAGCATGGTATTGAGATGCAAACTGTGTGGCTGAAGATTAAGTAGGATTGAGGAAGCCAGAAAGCTCTCTCTTAGCACGTGTGGAGCCAAAGAGAAAAGTAGGGCTCCGTTTCTTTTCTTTCCTCTCTCCCCTCCCCCTCTCTCCCCGCATGTACTTCTACTTCCAATCCCTTAAGCTTAGCCTCCTTAGGAAATCTCCCCCTCTTCCTCCTAAGGAAGATCACCCTGCATTTGTAACCCAAACCCTGAAATAAAGCTCAACCCCTGTTTGACTCTGGAACGTCCTTTCTCTCATACGTGCATCCGGCGTGGCCAGCCGAAGACCTCGGAGGTGAGGTAAGAAAGACTCGGGTAGCCCAATGCAGGCCTCTAGGCTTGGCAGTTGGCGCCCCAACAGGGATTGGGAGCGTAGATAATCCTGGGTGCTTTTGGGGTACACCCGGAAGGGGCTGTGAAAGAAGTGAGTCCCGAATCCTAGATTCGGAAGGAGAGAAAGGGGAGAGAAGCTTCCCAAACCCCTGGGAAAAGGGCGGAGATGGGGAATCTATTGCCAGTAATAAAGCCAGAGGAACAGGAGGTCTGGGCTGAGAAACTTCACAGGGAATGCAGGAAGGCGGGGGTCACAATAGAGTTAGATGACCTCCGAGAATTTTGTGAAAGGATTTGGAAAGTTTCTCCTTGGCTCAAGCAGGCAGGAATATCAAGAGAAAAATGGGGAGCGGTCGGAGAGCAAATGACTGCTTACGAGCAACAACACCCTGGGGAGCTGGAGGATTTAGATTTCCTGATATTCGGTGTAATTAAAAGCCTGCTGGAAGGGCCAGAGAGGCCAGGGCGGGATTGGAATAAGAGTGGAAGCGGAGAGAGGGGAGGGGAGAACACGGGAGGGACGGAGAGTCCAGGCAAGCAGAAAGTTAAGCGGAAAGTTAAGGAGCGTAAAGAAAAAATAGGTTCGGAGCTCCATCTAGCGGATGGGAAAGGCGAGGCAGGGGAGAATGTACCGTGTCTTCCCTCTGCGCCTCCTTATAGCACGCTCCATACTGGAGCAGATAGGACCTGCCTTAGCGGTCGCTCAGTACCCCGGCACTGGAAGCTCAAAGAAAGCCAAAGACCAGTGTGGGGAATAGGAGGGTGCCAAAATACCTTAGAGACAATGCACCCAGTAAAGTGGGAGGCAGAGGATCGCCAAGGGACCGTATGGCCGTTGGTGATTCCAGGACTTAGTTTTAACATCTGGGGCAGGGACATTATGAGCCGCCTCGGGATGAAGCTATCAAATTTTTAGTAAGGGCCATTGCAGTTGCACTGGAGTCCCCACCCTTGAATTGGAAGTCAGACACCCCGATTTGGGTGGAGCAATGGCCCCTGACTCCAGAAAAACTCCAGGCACTACAAATACTGGTTAAGGAGCAATCAGCACCCTGGAATGCTCCTGTGTTTGTTAAAAAGAAAAAATACGGGAAATTCAGGTTCCTTACAGATGTTAATCAAGCATTTGTAAGTACCTGGCAGCAGCTATACCAAAGCAACCAGCTGCTATGCATTCTTATCATCTTTACCTTAAAGGCGATCCTCGCTAAACAAAGAAGGGGAGATAGAGATCGCCTAATACAATCAGAGCTAAGATCAAGAGGCCTAATACAATCAGAGCTAAGATCAAGAGGCCTAATACAATCAGAGCTTGATACAGCTGTCTCAAAAAGCTCACATACTACTCCAGCTATGAGACATTTTAAGATACTAATATGAGGTCGAGGGTATGTTTGTGTCTCCATAGGAAAAGGTGATGCGTGGATTCCCATTAGAAGGATCCGTAGGTGGGAACCGAGACGCAGGACGCGGAGACCCCGGAGAAGGATCATACACCACCTGAGCCTGCTGCTGACAGCTTTAACCTTGCTGCCCAGAGAGGAAGCAGCCCTCATCACAACCGCAGACACTGCTGCTGACAGCTTCAATCTAGGCATCCTTTTTTCGCCAGCTGAATGAGGACTTTGATATCACAAACCCAGGACACTTGGGTGGGGAGGAGGTGACCAATTTTCCACCTGTATAGATCCATTTGCAAGATTAAGGGAGTGGTGATGTAAGGCGCCTACACCACCTGCTTCTCTTAAAATATGCTTTGGGATTAGTTGATTGCACTTCCCCTGTTGTAACTCAGCCATTTAGTTTCATCTTTGTTTTATTTGATGCCTCCCATTGTCAGTTGTGCTAGCTGCAGATTTCTGTGTGAATGAAGTCTTGTTGTAAGGTACTCATATGCTAAAGGCCTTCCTAATCCACTCAGCCTCCAGCCACTGTTTGCTCTAGAGCCAGGTGCGCTCCGCGCATAACAAAGAAGGGGATATGTTGGGACTGGAAGCTCAATTCCGTGTGGACGGTCTCAGGCGGGTAAAAGTGGGACTTCTAAATCTTAGAGTCTTACGAGGCCCTCCATGAACAGCGGGGGTTCGAGAAGGTCAGACTGAGCTAGCTCGGCTAGCTCGGGTATTTCCGCCTCTCCCCCAGAGATACCTGATGGGTGGAGTCTCCATGCCCTCGAGGTCGTCCCGGATTGGAGCACACCTAGTTACCTAACAGCATGGTATTGAGATGCAAACTGTGTGGCTGAAGATTAAGTAGGATTGAGGAAGCCTAAAAGCTCTTAGCACGTGTGGAGCCAAAGAGAAAAGTAGGGCTCCGCTTCTTTTCTTTCCTCTCTCCCCTCCCCCTCTCTCCCTGCTTGTACTTCTACTTCCAATCCCTTAAGCTTAGCCTCCTTAGGAAATCTCCCCCTCTTCCTCCTAAGGAAGATCGCCCTGCATTTGTAACCCAAACCCTGAAATAAAGCTCAACCCCTGTTCGACTCTGGAACGTCCTTTCTCTCATACGTTTATCCGGTTTGGCCAACCGAAGACCTGGGACAGGTAAGAAAGACTCGGGTAGCCCAATACAGGCCTCTAGGTCTGGCACATGTCATATTGTTCTTTTCAATACTGCAGCTCTTGTTACATAACAATCTTAACTGGCTGCATTAGTCATCATCACACAGAAGTAAATATAAGAGAAAATGGAGATAAAATTGTCTTCTGCCATAGAAGCTCCTCTATATAGTACAGGTTTAAAAAAACATGATTATCTGGTCATAGGCCCTAAATTTTCTACCCAGAACATTTGTTTAAATATATATAAAATGCATTTGATCTAGATGAAGCATAAGAATTATGGCTAAATGATACGTTTAAGCAGTAAGTGTCCTCAAAAGTCATGGTATTCTCAATTTTTCCTGAGATCCACGGTTATCATTATGCAGTTCTGTACTCTGGCATCTCTCATGTATAATTTTGTGCCTTCCATTGTTGTGATTATCTAGTGTTGTAAACAGTACCATTTTGGGGGGAGAGGAGGAGTAATTTTTAAAAATTGTTTTGTGAAGTTATTTTGTCTTAACTATACACTGTTGTTCTTTTGTGGTGTTCTTTTTTGAATTCAGCCAATGACCCACTCAGGAAAAATGAAAGACTTGAAGAATGCCTGCTTAGGAGATGATTATTTATAGTTGGCAACCTGACTCATATTATCTATAACAATCTTTCTGGGAAAGAAACCATTAGTAAAATATTAACTGGGCCCTATTCTTTATAACTGGATGAAATTATTTCAGTTTAATTTTGGGAAACTGCTTTTAATGAATCCAGCCATGTCTCTGTGCTTTACCACCATTTTTCAGCTTCATTATCCTTTGGTATCCTTCTCCCATTGGTGAGTCTTTTCCCATTGGGCCAGATGAATTGCCATTCATTCTCTAAGCTTTCATTCCATTTATATGCACAGGTACCTTCTACCACTCCTTTCACTTTCCTTTTATATTATGTCTTCCCTCATTAGAGTGGAAGCTACTTAAATGTAAGAATTTTATTTCATTTTATTGTATTTGTATCCCCTTCATGTTTAGCACAGAGCCCAGCACATAATAAACACTTGAAAAATGTTTGTGATTTTACTTAACTTGACTCATTAGATTTCAAGTTCCTTGAGGACAGAGGCTGTACTTTGTCTCTTTTTGTATCTCCAATACTTAGCACAGTGCCTAGCACATAGAAGGTACTTAATATATGCTTATTGATTTGGTCATTGAATTCCATTTTCTTCCTGAAACACAGACTAATAATTTTACCACCAAAAATCATCCAATTATGCTGTATGCCTATGAGTCATATAATGCCATCACCTAGTGAGAATTAAAGTCATTCAGTAAAGATTTATTATGCACCAAGTCTGTGGTAGGTACTATACTATGCCCTATAAATAAAGAGAAGAAAATCCCTGTCTTCCAGGAGTTCAGAATGTAATGGGAGAGACAATATAATTATTCTCCCAAAGGTATCCATAGGGAGAGGTGTGTGGCAGGGACAAATATGCTAAAATACATTATAAAATAAGAATTGTGTAAGGAAAATAGAGGAAGGGATATCATCATAGATCTGTACATCAGAAATCAGGGATATTAACTATTCACATGGCAAGAATTGTAGGTATCCAGTGAAGAGTTATTGTATCATTGGTAACCATGAAATTTTGAGAACTAGCAGAACTTTTACTCCTATCCCACTTGAAAATTGGGTGGATTTTCTTTGAAAGATTGATGGAGAGAAAAAGGAAAAGACATAGAGAATAAGTTGTAAACCACATTCCTGAAGGGAATGCCCACATACGCAATGTCCCAAATCTATCAAAGTACAAAAGTAAGGCATCTTTTTTCTTATACAAATCAAGAATGTTTTTACAATTTCATTACATGTTACTACCTAAAAATACAAAAGGATCAATGCAATATTTTATGACAAAATATAAATAAAAATTGAAATAAATATAAATTAAAGCTTTCAAAATTATGTAAGACAGAGAAGTACAGTCCTATCAACAGTTTGTGTTTATGTTTGTGTTTCTTCAAGTACAGAAATGGGTATGAACAGCATTTTCAAAGAAAAGTCTTTAAAATTCTGGTACTTGAATGGTTCAGAGGAAGTGGCAACTAAAAGAGATGCCATTGGCTGGGGAAAATATAGTATCTTGGTTGGAATCTTGAGTTAAGATTTTCACCTTGGAAATATCATCAACTCTCTTAACCTCAGTTTTCTCATTTATAAAAGCATGTGTTGAAACTGAACAAGAACTAAATTCCCTTCTAGCTTTTGACAGTACAGCACTGAAGAGGCAGCTATAGTAAGACCAAAGTGAAAGAGTGATAATTTTAACACTACTGAGTTAGTAAGTTTGCATATGTAGAAATAACTGAAAATTGCTAACTGAGAGTTTGCAGGAGGTATGATCAGGAAGGAACTAGAAAATAAAGATAGAAAAAAAGACACAAAGCACTCCAAAAGGAGTAAGCAGGATAAAGTTTTAGACAAAATGATGGTGATTATGATAATGCCTTGCATTTGGATAGGGTTTTTATAGTGTTCAGAACACTCTCATACACATTATCTCATTTGAAAAAAGATAAGAGTATGTTTGGGGTATAGAAAGAAAGCATATAATCAAAGAGGGATGGGATTGTTTAACAGCCGGCTGCGTCTTCCCAAACTCTGGATTCCAATAAAAACACCCAGTACATCCTGTCACTACATTATTTTCTCTGGAAAGTCAGCTTCTTTGAGAAAAAGTACAACTTCTCACCAATGAAAACACAGTTATAAAGGGAGTCCCTAGGTATTTGTTTGAACTGGTCTATGTAGATTATCGGCATCAACATATCACACTGCACTGTTTCCAATGATGGATCAGTTACATGAGTTTGAGAGGTACAGTGGAAAGAGCACTTTTTTTTTTTTTGTCAGACCATTAGTTCAAGTATATGCTCTCCCCATTTGTGAAATGAGAGGGTTGGATTACATGAGTTCCAAGGTTCATTTCAACTTTAAATAACTGATACTATAACCATATAGCTAGTTAAAAATCCTTATAATTTTAGTAATATCGACAGAAGTGAGAGATAATGCTCTGAGGCTTATGAAATAGTAAGTACGTGAGTCATTAACTGGTGGTTACTTCTCTGTCACCACTAGAAAATAAATAACATAAAATATAAATAAATAATTCTCTCTGTGAGAATTAAATATTGTGAGATACTATTAATGTAATTAAATTCTGTTACTACACACAATATGTATCTAGTCATGTCCAAGTAGTTTTGCTGACTTTACTGTAAAGTCATTTCTACTTCTATGCATTCACAGGTCCTTTGAGGGAAAGGGGTGGGGAATAGATTCTGAATGAGATGTTTCTACCTATATCAGTAATGACAACATAAACATACTGTCACATATAACCTATGTTAAGCTCGTTTATTATCTCCAATTTGATTCAATTAAATAAGCATGTATTCCTCACTAAATACAATGTTTACTATTTGGTACAAAGAATGAGATGATTCCTACTCACCATGAACTTTCATATAGGAATATATATAGTATAAGGATAAGGCCTATAAATACCAACATCTGTGAAGCATTTTTTAATACTATATAGTTTGGGAAGAAGAGCTCTAGCATTTGGAGGTGGGCATGTATCAGGAAAGGCTTCATGCAACCCTATCTGCAAGTTATCTGAACTGCAATTTACAAGAGACAGATTCTGAAGATGCAGATGAAGAGATAATGCATTCCATTAAAGTAGGATGGCTAGTGCAGTCATAGTAATGAAGAATGGAGAATGAAAGAGGGCCAGTAGAACTGGACTGCTGAATATGAGAGGAGCAATAATGACCAAAGAGACATGAAAGGAGGCATTTTGGGTAGGAGTTTAAAACTACACTGAAGAGTTTATATTTCATCCAGAGGCAATAGAACCCAGTTACATTGGTTGAATGAAAGATTTAAATGGTCACATCTGGGTTTACATAAAATTATTTTGAGAGCTGTGTGTAGTATGGACAACACTGACACAAGAAGAACAATTAAGAGACTTTTTCAACATCTACAAACTTGAGAGACAGGAATCATGCCTTAAAAGCAGATGAAAGTTTAGAAAAGGAGGGAGGAAAAGATATAGGTCAGTTTGGGAAACATTGAGTTTAACATGATGCCAACATACTTGGAAATGTTCAAATGTTTACCATTCAGTTGGTGATATGAGTGAAAGTTGATTTCTTTAAGGATATAAAAAGAAAATGAATTGTTAGCTGCTTTCTGTGAACCACATTGCATCTCTCCTAGTTTTTGTTTTTCATATGTGCCTCCTTCCCTATCACATTTTTGTACATGGCTTGCTGCATCTGTTGTACTTTCTATAAAGCGCAGCTCTAATGCCACTTCCTACATGAGGCTCTTCCTGATCTTTAATGCTTCCCACCCTCTATGTGCTTTCCTTCTTAAAATTAATATATGGTCTTTTATATTTATTTGTGAATATATTTTACCCCTCACACCTCGTAGAGTGTTAGTTCCCTGAGAACAGTTTTCTTTTTTTATCCAAATTATCAAAGGGCATAATGCCACACATAGTAGGCTTTTAATAATTTGATTTGACTTGATTAGATTGAATTTTCCATCTAAAGCTGAAGATATGGAAGATTTAGAGGAAAGTATTACATAGCACCATAACAAGCTCATAGGTGAGTTGTACTTTTAATTGGAAGAGTCAATCCCATGTTAATTTTTTTTTTTTTATTGAGGCATATATGTCCCTCCCTTTGGGCTCTAGATACTCGATAAGAATAAGGATGCCTTCAATAAATTCTAAATCCCTGTATGTCCAATTCCATATATATGAATTTGAATGATTTCAGATGTATTCATCTATTTGAATAAATAAAATTCAATTGTAGGTGAGAGAAAAACATTCTTGAATATCACTTTATTGTGGATGAGCTCAGAAATTTGAGTTCTCTATTTTCACTGCAGATTTTATTGAAGGGGGAGGGAGAGAATGCAAACATATTGATTTCCAGTAATCCATCTCATTTAAATTCTCTTTTTTTCCTATTAAATAATAACTTTCCTTTTGTCAGATAAAATCATAATCACCTTCCCCACTGGTGGCACATTAAAACATAATTAACAAAATAAAAATTTATTTAAACAAATTGAACAGCTAAGCATAATGAAATTAGGCTATTGATTGTCACTCAGTGCCTATTTCTTTCCCAGGCAATAGAAAAAGAGACAAGTGACAGGCCTTGGGTCTTGTAATCATCTGCCTGCAGGAGCATGTCATTTGAACGGAAGCATGACACAAAGCATGTATCCACCAAAAGTGACGCACCTCTCAAATTATAGTTCTAGCTATTCCAGCAGCAGAAATGACCACCATCAATATCAGTAAATGATCAGGAGCCTAAGAAATGCAAGTCTGAGCTTCCCTTGCCTTATGGCACAGTAATGTCTCCTAAGATGTAAAAGAGAGTCATGTCACAGCTTGCAACAGTCATCTAATGATTAAGCATTCTCCACACATACAAAGGTGTGCGTTTAATGAAAAGACAAATTCCACACTCTAAGAGAAGCATATTTAAGCATGGCCCTTGACTCTAAAACTGAGTCAATCATAACACTTAAACCAGTTTTGCTTTTTATGATAGAAGCCTTTCAGACCTCTTTGGCATTAAGTTTGAACACTGCAAGCAAAATATTAGTTTGGGGTCTATAGTGCATTCATAGCTCAGAGTATCTGAAATAAGTTCATTGAGAAAATCTTATTTATGAAAATGAAATTGCTATGATCAATCACCATTCAGTAAGGGATCAAAGTACTGAATCAAGAAATGTTTGTTTTGTTTTCTTCCTCACTCCTGTTCAGTCCAAAAAAGGGGAAATCTCCAAGTAAACTCGTGATCACTTCCTCTTCAAATTATCCTCCACCATTTTTTTCTCTGAAAAATGACCATTTGTGGTTTTTGTTAGTGTCTTTTTGTTTTTATGTTTTTTTTTTTTCACTAACGGAACAGTTTTTTGAGATCTGTACCACCCTGTCTTCATGCTGTATATTATAGAACTCATCATTTAAGGTAATTGTAATTGACTGAAAAACATTTTTTCCTATGTGTGTATAAGTCTAAATAAATCCTGAAATTCACCACATTTTCTTTTACAGAAATAAATCTGTTTTATTCTTGGCTAGTCTTGAATATTAGGACTCATTTTGCTAACACTTGATTTTTTTTACCACTCAACTTCTTTGAAATGTTATATATGTCTTATACCTTTACATCCTTGCTTAGCACTCTGTCCTCAACTCCTGGCAGCACTAATTGTGGAGCCATCCATCTCGAAACACTCCAATATCATCATGTCAGTGACATTTGTTCAGTTTTTTGCCTCCTTTGGTCTCAGTACTTTTTGATAACATTGGCCACCATTTCCTAATGGATACTACTTCTTCCCATTGCTTTAGGGACAGTGCATTGTCCTTGTGTCAGCTCTCTCTTTCATTAGGTCCCCCCTTTTTTTTTGTCTTCACCTGCTTATATACCTATTAGTCAAGGGTTTTTTCTTGAAGATATTTTCTTCTCTATCTATTCTCTTCATTGGTAGTTTACTTTATCTTCATGGTTCCAATTTGTTGTTGTTGTCATTGTGATTTTTGTTTGTCCTTCATTTTAAAAGAGGATCGATGATATCATAAGTGATGTTTTGACTTGTACCTCAGTTGGATTTAAGTGAAGCACAGTTACCCAAAGCCATCAGCCTCACTCCCTCTTTCTGAATCATTGAAGTCCTGGAGCTAAACAAAACTTGATGACTGATGATGGCTTGGGATGCAGTGGATGACCTTGGTCTCGTCTTTGCCTGAACAAGCTCTACCACAACAACTTTTGTGGGCTTTGGAGCAAATTGTTCTCATCCGCCAATTCCACTGGAGAAAGTTTTCACATAATTGAGTTGAAACTCACTGATTGGCTTGAGATCTTGGTTAAGCTTGTCTGCCAAGATGGTTTATAGTATGGGCCACTCTTCATGCTATAGCTTCTTGGAGACATGGGTGAGAGTTGGGTGAATCACGTTACACCAAAGGTGAATGAGCAGCCCTGAAAAGGGTTCAGCAAGCATTCACACCAGAGATGTTACTCTTTCTGTTCATCCTAATCACTCCATGATTTCAACTACCAAGTCACACATCTATATGGCTATGCTTTAATGTTTTCCTTCTCCAACTGCCTAGGTTCAACATCAGTAAGCTACAATAACTTAGATCCCTGAAGTCCTGCCATATGAGCTATTTTTGTTTATTTATATAAAATGATGATTAGGGAGATGAGCATTCTGTGTTATGAATTACTTACAAGGCACTAGCTGGCTAGTTCATTTTCTGTCTTTGGTTAGACATAAAACAGAGATGTTGGCCTTTATGATCCTTTCCAAGATTGTATTTCTATGATTGTTTAAATCTTTAAGTCGCCCTTCTACCTCTACCTTCTGGTAAGTTTTTTATTGCATTTCTCTTATGTCAATATGAAGTCCAAAATATCAATAAAAAGAGAATGCTGGACTAGGTGATCTCTAAGCTTGTTCCCAGGTTTAAATTCTATAACCCTCAAAGAAAAACTCTGGATTCAAGAAAAGATGAGACTATGGAATGAAGTTCCATTGCTTTCTATAGGAGTAAGGGAATATATGCCATTGTTTATAGCAACTATTAGGAATGGGAAGAGAAGTAAATACTATTGAGTGATTTCTTTAAAATTATGTGAGAATAAGGGTTCCGGGTAGTGACCAGGGACCACTTATGTCAGAGTCACTTTGTACCATTGGGAAAGTCACATAACCTTCAAATACCCCCAGAAAATTCCCTAAGACTGGAAGTTGGAAATCTGTGTAAATAGAGGGAATTATAAAGAGTCTCTTCAACTGGGAGGTGCTTAAGGAGATGAAATAACATGCACACACACACGTATTTATGTGTGTATAAAGCTGTGTACTATGTGTAGACAAGTGTGATTCATGAGTGCCTTAAGGCCAATGATGGACATTCATGTGTACACATACATGCACGTGCGCACACACACACGTAACCATTTAGAATTATTTGTAAAAATCTAAAGATATTTCATTAGGAGGGGGAAGAAGACAATACAATCTTCTAATACCACCGTCATCACTACTACTAGAATTGAAAATAGATCATATTTATATAACACTTATTGTATACAGAGCTTTATAAAGTGCTTTCCACCCAATAACCCTGTAATGCAGGTAAAAGTGTTATGAAAGAAGGAGAGCTGTCAACAGGAAAAGAACTCTGAAAATGAAGAATTGGATGTTATTCTACAGTAAAGCTCCTTTAATCTGTGTTGTCTGATCTGTTCCCTAATGTAACTCCCTGTAAGGAAGTTCACAATAATGGAATTCTACAAATTGAATTTTTCCCTTCTACAATGGGGAAAGGGACCTTCTTAATAAGAAATAAATGTCAGCGTTGCTTAAAATCTCTCTTTAAAAAAAAAAAAAGGCTCTATCTGGCCTCTTTGCAATGCGACCAAGGCCAGATTTTGTTACCCCCAGATTTCACGATCTTGACCCTTCTAAGGTCAGTGGTAGGGTTAAGGGCAACCTAATCTATTTCATCATCAAGTTCCTATCTAAAAGGGTGATAGTCTCACAATTAAATTTAATTTCCTCTGGGATTTAGAAATGTCCTTGCCAGTGATTAGAAATTTCCACAAGGCAGGTCATGTGAATTTTGCTAATGCCAATCCACAAAGCATAATTTTCAGAAGATACATCAGAATGGATCTCTATTCATCACTAAAAGAGGCAAATGTTGAAAACTGCACTAAAAGCCATAGAGAATATTCTGGATTGCTCTCAAGAGTGGTCTAACTCTTTTCAGTCTGGTAGAAAAATTACCTTTATCTGGGTATGTGGCAGATATAATGAGCCCCCTCCAGTTCTCCTATATGCTACCACCTACCCCCACTCCCCCAAGAAGTCCTGGTTTCTAGATGGTTTTCCCTTAAAAATCACTCTCATCTGTCATAATCAAGAAATAAAGGCAGCAATTAGAGGAGGAAGGAGAAGGAATCTCACAAACTCATATATATTTGTGCATCCAAGGTGACAGTCTCTTTGGCTATAGATCACCTTGGCACAGTCTTGTCACTATAACTGTACTCTCCTTTGCTCATGTAAATTATCCATTTGTTACTTCCCAACTGCTGCTAAAAAATAAATTAAAGCAAACAAAAATCTAGAGAGGGTTTCCCATGTCAGCCTTTGTAACCTGAGATTATTTCTATATTTCATGCCAGTCTGGGAAAGGAGAAAGCTGTGATTTAGGGAATACGCCCAGAGCATCTGACATGACGCCAAGGGCTCTTAGGAGAATGAGCACAATCTGAAAACATTTATTCCCACCAGAGTCTCAGGAGAGGGAACTCTGTCTGCAAACATATATCAAGAACTTGGCTCTAAAAGGAGGAAAAGAGTGAAGAAAAAGGAAAAAAAAAAAAAAACATCAGGCAAGGAGTAAATTCACATTCAGCACCAGCCTCTCTAGTACATAAATGCTCAGAGACCGGGGACAACATAATGGACAAAAGCTTCTTTTTTCCTCTAAACCATCACATCTTTCCCACGTCCATGAAGACAAACTGACCCAGAGTCATTCAAGAGTTTGAGTTTCATCCAATGAGTTGGTTTAGTGCTTTGCCTATATCTGGTTCTAGGGTATGAATGTAAAAACTTATTGTTGAAAGGTGTGTAGAGCATATTGTAGAGAGTTATTTCAGTCAGGAAGACCAAGGTTTAAATCTTACCTTGGTCATATACTGGTTGTTTGATCATCTTCAGGTACTTATCTCCTCAGTTTCCCACAACACTTTATAAGACTTTAAGCTACTGACCTATTGCATCTGATTTGCCCCAATGCAAGGGGTAGTACAAAAGGTACTAACTCTCTGTCACAGCATCGATGTGAACAACAATAATTAGCTCTAGATCTGTAATAATTATAATCCCTTCAATGTCCAAAGCATCATCCATGTTATAGAAGGATGCAGAATGAAAGCAAACTGAGGCAATTCCAATGAGAGTGATTTATACTGGTGATTCTCTCGTACCTTGAGCCAACTATGGTACATATGGAGGGCATATAAAATGTTAGGTAACTGGGCTTTGGAAATAATACTGGTTGGATTAAGAGGTAGTAAGATGGCAGAGGAGCATGAAAATCAATGAGTTCCACTTACACACACACACACACACACACACACACACACATACACACACAAACACACACAAAGAGAAATGACAAAAGAAGCAAAAAATCTTACTCCACAAACACCAAGACTAAGACATAATTGGGAAATAAAAAAAAAATAAATAAATCCCAGTACCACAATTTTCTAGTCTCGTACAGCATAAGAAGGTAAACAGAGAGGTCCATATAAACTAGAGGGTAATCTAAGCAGGAGTTCACTGCATAGACCAAAACTATGCAGCATCAAAGAGAACCAAATTTATGTGAAAAGACGTGAAGACAT
This sequence comes from Notamacropus eugenii, assembly GCF_028372415.1. Taxonomy (NCBI): domain Eukaryota; kingdom Metazoa; phylum Chordata; class Mammalia; order Diprotodontia; family Macropodidae; genus Notamacropus; species Notamacropus eugenii. The sequence continues at coordinate 445,990,714 of NC_092874.1, forward strand.
CCCAGACCTACACAAAAGGGAGGAACCAACTTCTTCTTCTTCTTCTTCTTCTTCTTCTTCTTCTTCTTCTTCTTCTTCTTCTTCTTCTTCTTCGTTGCCAAATGGCAGCTCCATCATTCATCACTCAGTCCTGGGTCACAGATTCATGAAGGACTGAAGAGGGGATCCTTTCCTAGGGTTGACATTTCAGGGTGAAGACAACTTATCAGACTTAGGCTGTGTGTTTAACAAGGAACATATTTAGAATATAAGAGTAGTTGCGAGCCCAGAAATGGAGTAGCATCTGTTCTAGCCTCTAGTCTGCTCTGAAGAGTATATTCAAATAACAAGGAAAGGAAAGCAAAGAAAAGGAGAACTTGTAGCTCTGTTCCACTGAACCTATAGGAATCTCCAGCTGGCTGAAAGTGGCTGACTTCGTAAGCAGTTTAATGGACTTTCCCACCAAAGGGCAGACCTTAAAGAATGTTTCAACAATGCAATTAGCAGATGCTAGGAATTTGCAGAAATCACTCCAGAAAGGGGTCGGTGGTCAGATTTTGCATAGGAATAGAGTACTTTTCAAACCTTGAATATCTGTAGGTACCCAGGCTGGATTGTATGTGAATTCCTGGAAAAACATAACAATTACAAGAAGGCAAAAGAGGTATCCAAGGGGATATAATCGCAACCTAGATATTCCCTCTGATAGTGGAAAGGCCCTAGCTTAAACATAAAGTCCAAAGTCAAGAATGAATTTGGAAGAATGAGGAAACAAAGAAAAAAAGAATCCCACCATGAAGAGCTATTATTGTAATGAAAGGGGTACCTAAGACACAGTCACAGATGAAGAGAATTATTCCAAAACATCTACCAAAAAAGATCCAAAGATAAAACACAGATTAGGCAGAAGTTCGATTAGAATTTCAAATTATAATTCAAGCTGTATTCAAGCAACAAAAGCATTCTCTGCATCACTAGTAATTAGAGAAATTAAGATAACTTTTAGTGATCACTTCCCAAATCTCAGATTGGCAAAGTTGATTAAAAAACATAATGACAAATCATAGGAGGGTTATGGGAAAACAGGTACAATTATGTTTTATTGGTTGATCTGGTTTAGCAATCCTGGGAAATAATTTGAAAATATACGCAAAAAAATATTAAACGATGCATACTCTTTGACCCAGAAATAAGAAAAGGACTCATCTGGAGAAATAGCATTAATATTGGCTCTTTTTGAGATAGCAAAAAAAAAGAAAAAAAAAGGAAATTGGGAGATGCTTATCGATTGGTAATGCCTGAGTAAGTTATGGCAGGTGAATACTAATTTTCAATTAATTCAAACTCCAGATATTATATCTAATATCAAAATGTATGGAAAGAAAAGATAGTCCTGGAATCAGGAAGATAGGAGTCTAATCCAGCCTTAGACACTTAACTAGCCTCACATTCTTTGATATGTCACTTAATTTCTGTTTTCCTCCATTTCTTTATCTGTAAAAATAGGATAATAATTGTAACAAATATTACAGTGCTAATAATACTACTTACACCCCCCCATTTAAAGAAAACACTTTTGAGGTAACATACCTTCCACCCCAGACTGCCAAAGTTGATAAAAAGGAAAATGACAAATCTTGGAGGTACTGTGAAAT